>NW_028262402.1:44572786-44884786 GCF_047370975.1 Nipponia nippon
GCTCTCATATCTTCACATTTCTGTATTCTGAAATTTTTAAGTTACTGGGTTTTTTCCATGTGGCTCCCTACATCTGCTATGACTTCTTTTTTGTCTGTGTTCAAGTGTCTTCCAAGAGCTCTTTCCTGCTGTGCTAAATTTCTGTGTTGCGTTATCAAGCATTGACAGGCACGTGGAGGCATGGAAAAGCAAGCAGATGAATAAAATTAGTATTTCCTTTTTTTTTTTTTTTTTGGTTCTAAGATTTGCCTTCAGGTAAGCATTTTCTATAACTTTAAGTGTCTTGGAGCAGGGACTATCTCCTCTTGAGTACTGTGTTAGCACCTAAAAGATTATTTTTGGTACTAAAGTAAACAGACTGCAGGGAAGTAGTTCAGTGTTCAGATATTTCATTCACCCAGTGTCGCGAATGAGCGGTTAGGTTGCTTAAATAATCACTGTCAAAGGTATTTGCAAATAGTCATTTTAATAGAAATTTATAAAAGGGTGATTTAACAAAGTTCAATGGCAAGGTTCACTCTATTACTTATTAAATGAATGGAATATATGTAAAGAGAGAAAAAGAGAGAGAAGGGAAGACCGAGATAGAAGGAAATACAAGGGGGGTAAAGGAGGCCCTCCCATTGAGTCACGAGGTTCAGAATGGACCCCCTTGCTTTCTAAACTCCTTCTCAGAGAGGAGCCTAGGTGCGGCGGGATCCAATCCTAATCTCAGACTTGGTCAATGGTTTATGGCTAAGGATTATATGTGTTTAGCAGCAACCTAAGGTTTGTTCACAGTAAGGAGAGAATCACAAGAATTTAGCAGTAACTGATCATTGGTTACTCTAGCATCTACAAAGTAATTAAATGAGGTTTACTACAATATTTGTATCAATTCTCACACACACACACACACAATCACTCAATAGGCCTAATAAAGGTACCTCTTAAAATTCCTCACAAGTTTGGTACGCGTAGATAAAGGTACCTGTTAAAAATTACCCTCGAGTTCAGTGAAATACTTCAAATGATTGTCTCAGTGGGTGAAGGTTGAGCCTCAAGGAGTGAAGGGTGCTGGAGATCAGCCCAGGTCCTGTTGCCTGGCCTCTGTATGCAAACTTAAGAGGTCACAGCCCTGAGAGCCATCCCACTCGGAGGGAGATACTGGCGCAGCCCGCTGTGGTCCAGGAGAGCTCAAAGGGTCTCCTGTGGCACTGCTGTTTATAGGGTTGTGAGATAATTGACTTTAGGCATCAGTCAGTTTCCATTCTGGCCACAGCTCCGTTCGGTAATTGCTGAGTTCTCATTAACCTCAGCAAGGCAGGTACGATCCTCCCGTACCTATCTGCCTGAGTTACAATCCACAATGATATGTCCCCAGGCTGTCAAGGCGTGACTGATGATGCCAGGTGAGATCAAGGCATTCTTGTTCCCCAGCTCAGCCATGCAAGAGTGCCTGGTACAACCAAGGGGCACCTGATCGCCAGGCTCATTGCTCAAAGGCCAAGCCTTGACAAGAGTCCCTGTGATCGTAAGGTAGTCCAGAGGAGGCAGGGGGGATGCACCACCACACCCAGTTGATCCTTTTGAGAATAATTGATACATGTGCCCATGCCCAGGTGCTATCATCTTCCATGCCCCAGCTGAGGAGAATTCTTTGGCAGTGTCTCTGCATTGAACACTCGGGGGGGCTGGACATCTCCACTTTTACTGATCTTATTGATAGGTACCACCTATCAGGGAAAATCTGTCCTCTTACCTACATACGTGCTAATGATAGATATATTAGCACATATGTAAGTAAGGATAGTTCCACCCTTTGTTGTTTACTTCTGTATTAACAATTTGTTTGTCTGGGGAAAGAGACCAAAATAGCTGTTGTGGAAGAAATTATTCATACATGGCTCTTTTAGAGATGTTGTAAGAGTCATTTTTGAGTATTTAATACAGCAGTTACACAGTACTTATCCTAAAATAAAAACAGCTTTTGTTAAAGCTTCACAAAGAGAGATTTTTTTGAATAACTGTTGATCTATCTCCCGGTAGCTATTATGATCAGTTTTCTACCAAGGAGAAGCCCCATCTTTCCGCACTGGTTCAGTGTGAATGTTGTAACAGGGGCTGCTAAGAGAGTACCTCACTTTGGATTCATTCTGCAAGACAAATGTTGGCTCTCTGAGAAAGAAGCTAGTGTCAGCTGGTGCTGCAAATGCTGTTTTTGTTTTCACTGTCTCTGGTACCACACTCTGGATTTAACACACCATTGTCAGGAGGAAATAGAAAAGGGAAGAAACTACTTCATTTAAGAATTAATAATAAATTAGATTAACATTTTACTTTGGAATTATGAAGGCACCTTGATTTAGAAATTAATACTTATTTGATAATCGCATTTAGTCCTTGTAAGGAATTGCATCTCCATGCTAGTTTTCACAAATTAAGCTAAGCGTAGACCTACATACTAGATGATTATCAGTCTCAAGATTGGTACAGTTGTCAATAGCAGGGTCCCTGGCTGAAGCTATGTTTTTTTGTAGGTAAAGCTGAGGCAGACTTGTGTGGAGAACCTTGACCGCACCTGATTGTCTCTTGGCTTGCTTCTCCCTAGTGTTATCAGCCCATCATCTGCATGCCTCTGCTAACAGAATATCTTCAACTCACTTGAAAGAAAAAGGACCCACCCACCATCTTTATTCAATTGCTTCTGTTTACTTGACATAAAATAATAGAAGTTAGCTATGGAGGCATAAGCAGGTGAAGAGAGAAAACAACAGGCAAAGGGTCACCTGGAAACCTTAGAGTGTTCATTAGGTTATCTAAAGCCATAACACTCGGAAGCAGCAAAGAAAGGAAGTACTGAGGGCTTTTGTTTTTATGATCTGAGTGGTAATGAATATCACCTTCAAAGCAGAGACAATGTGTGCAGTATTCCTAAGTGCCTGTATGTGCATTTAGAGTGGGAAAATGGAATGAGGTTTTTAACAACAAAAAAAACCAAACTGCTCCTTTTTCTTCTCAACCTTTTCTTTGTCAGGTTTTGTGATCCATGCCTTCATTTGCAGACAGCTTGTAGAGCATAAATGCATATTCACATATCAGGTTCATTTTCAAAATTATGGTTTTTCCCCCAGGCAGATAATAATATTTTTTCTGTTAGATACCACATTTAATATCTTGGTGGGTGTGTTTGGAATGTGTGAAAATAATCTCCAGTGTCCTGTAAAAAAGCAGTTCTATAAAACAAGCACCTTTGTGGTCACCTTTTTGTCCCTCCTCTGCTCCCCTTATTAATTATATCAGCATGGTTTCCTCTCCACTTCTCCCCCTGCTGAAGGAAGCAGTTTATGGTTCAGACACAAATCTTAGTACCCATCACATTTCTGACATTCACCTTCACACGTCAGCTAGTGTGCTTGCCTGCCAATAGAAAGATAAAGTTTTGTCCACAAGTGAGCTTCATGGAATCATAGAATGCTTTGGGATGGAAGGGACCTTTAAAGGTCATCTAGTCCAACCCCCCTGCAATGGGCAGTGACATCTACAACTAGATCCGGTTACTCAGAGCCCCATCCAGCCTGTCCTTGAATTTTTCCAGGGATGGGGCATCTACCACCTCTCTGGGCAACCCGTTCCAGTGTTTCACCACCCTCATCGTGAAAAATTTTTTCCCTGTGTTTAGTCTAAATCTATCTTCCTTTAGTTTAAAACCATTACCCCTTGTCCTGTCACAGCAGACCTTGCTAAAAAGACTATCCCCATCTTTCTTATAGGCCCCCCCTTAAGTATTGAAAGGCTGCAATAAGGTCTCCCTGGAGCCTTTTTTCTCCAGGCTGAACAACCCCAGCTCTTTCAGCCTTTCCTCATAGCAGAGGTGTTCCATCCCTCTGATCATTTTTGTGGCCCTCCTCTGGACCCTCTCCAACAGGTCCATGTCCTTCCTGTGCGGAGGACCCCAGAGCTGGACACAGTACTCCATGCTGACTGGGCCTGACCACCTGGTTGTCCTGTACATGCCATGTGATGGCACTCAGGATGATCTGCTCCATAACATTCCCCAGCACCGAGGTCAGACTGACAGGCCTGTGGTTCCCCAGATCCTCTTTCTGGCCTCTCTTGTAGATGCACGCCACATTTGCTAACCTCCGGTCAACGGGGACCTCCCAGTTAGCCAGGACTGCTGGTAAATGGTGGAAAGTGGCTTGGTGAGCACTTCTACCATCTCCCTCAGTACCCTTGGGTGGATCCCATCTGAGCCCATAGACTTGTGCATGTCTAAGTGGTGTAGCAGGTTGCTAACCATTTCCCCTTGGATTATGGGGGTTTCATTGTGCTCCCCATCTCAGCTCAGGGGGCTGTGTACCCCAAGAACAATTGATCTGACTATTAAAGACTGAGGCAAAGAAGGCATTAAGTACCTCAGCCTTTTCCTCATCCTTTGTCATTATGTTTCCCCCCACAACCAGTAAAGGATGGAGATTCTCCTTAGCTCTCCCTTTTGTTGCTAATGTATTTGTAGAAACATTTTTTATTGTCTTTTACTGCAGTAGCCAGATTAAGTTCTAGTTGTGCTTTGGCCCTTCTAATTTTCTCCCTGCATAACCTCACAACATCTTTGTAGTCCTCCTGAGTTGCCTGCCCCTTCTTCCAAAGGTGGTAAACTCTCTTTTTCTGAGTTTGAGCCAAAGCTCTCTGTTCAGGCAGGCCGGTCTTCTTTCTCTCCAGCTCATCTTCCTTTGGAGATAGTTCAGGGCTCCCTTGTAACTCCTGTGGCCTAGAAGAAGCAAAATGAAAATCACTTCTTCCTTGAAAGGATATTTCATACATCTCCATCTTTGTGATAGCACTGGAATCATTATGTAGCAGTTGGCTCTGATACGCTTGCGCAGATGCAAATTGAGTCCAACAGGAGTGATGTGGCATGGACTTTTTTGTCATCTGAAATGCTGGCATGAAGATGGTAGCGATGAAAGGGGGGAGTTGGTGCCTTCATCACTTTGCCTATGAAGATTTCATAGGTTTGTATTTTTTATGGCAGTAGCTGATTCAAAAGATAATTTTACAAAAGAGATTCATAACAGCCGTTCTAACAGCTGCTCACGTCTTTTCTTCCTTGAGTAGATTCTTTGAGCAATCGCACTGTACTGTAAAATGGGCTCTTTATACCACCCACAAATCTGTAAGATCTATCTAGTGGAATAATAATTAGTATAATTTTTCTCTACCCTTTTGGTTTTTATCTTCACTGCATGGAAACCACTCATGCATGGTAATGAAAAAGATATAGTATCAAACTTGCCAAAGTTTATATGTTGCAGACCCTTTGAAAAGTAAGATTACATTTCAGTGTTTTTTTAGTGGCAACATCAGGCTATTTAGGAAATATCTAGTATTTCCTGTGAGAGGGAAAAATATTTTTATATTCCTTAATTTCTGTTATTGCTCAGGTGTGGTAAATTTGGACAAGAATGAGACACTGCTTTTTTAAGTTAGGTACTTGAGCTATAGTGCTCCCAGTGTGTCATATTCAATTACGCATTGTAATAAATGAGGTTGATTGAATTGGAATCTCAGCCCTTTATTCTATGCTGGATTTCTGTTTTTCTGTTAGGCATAATTCAGATATGTACAGGAAATCACAACAGGAATTTTAACCTTTGAGAGTTGTTGAACTATGCAATATGCTAGCATTTGATGTCTAGCTTTAAGAACACCTCACAAAGCAGATTTTGCTGTGTTATTACCAGATGCCAGGGCATCAGCTCCCAGTATGCTGCTTGCATGTGGACTTTTTATTCTGGATATTGAATCCACTTTGATTCCTTTCTTGCAACATGAGTATTCCAGTGATGTGTTATACTTCATTAACAATGACAGTTCTTGTGATTCAGAAGCTGCTGTTGAATACAACAAAAGATCCAGGGTTTGACAAATGCTTGATTATAGAAAAGGTGCACTGAGAAATATGTTGGAACAGTGCTAACATATACTGTACCTTGAATCTTCTGCTATATGCCAGTAGCCTGAAATGAATCATGTTTCCTTTTCTTTCTCCCTTACCCTTTTTGTCTTTTAAAATTATTTTGCCTCAAATGGTGAATGCTTAGAAAAAAAAAACAGAAAATCTCTACCTTATTCTTCTAACTGTATTTTTCTTTTTTTTTATATGTTCCGCAGGCTCTGAAAATACTTCATCTGAAATTTTAGACCGGACAGACTCGCAGTGGCTTCTAAGCCAGTGAGAACAAGGCTGCCAAAGCATGCTGGTGCCAAGCTGCCGAATGATGCACGTAGTCAGGCCGATGGTGGTGCTCCTGTGCTTGCTACTCTACACTGATGCTGAAAGTAAGCTGATTATTCATTTGTGCTTAGGTCTTGGCCATTGTGAACACTTTTGTTTTCAGCTGGTGGTTACTAAGGGTCTCAGAATGAGTCTCCTTTTGATTAATTCTTAAAACACTGTGAGGTCCTCTTTAGATCACAGCTAGTATTTGAAAAGGATTATTTATGCAACTCCCTTACTATTTTTCTTCTTAATGCCCGTTTTCTTAAGCAACTAATGGTTCCCACTCAGATGGTGGAGACCATTGCCGCAAAGTTACATAGTAAAAGCAAAGACCAACCTTGCTTACCAGACATTGGTCAAATCCCTTGAAGACATCTGTCATTCTTTGAATATTTCTTTCTTAACTTTGTTTTTTTTTTTTTTTTTTAAAAAAAAGACACTGCCCCCCAATTAATATCCAGTCCAATTAAAATTCCAGGCCCTTTGTGATTGCCACAACAGCTGTTCTAATGTATTATTTCCAACAGCTGTCACAGACTACAGTGTCCAAACAAATCAAGCAGAACTGACAACTTAGAGGATGGCCTAAATGTGTGACAATTCAGTAAAGAAAGGCACCTATGTTTATTTGTACCAAGGGGAAACTGTTGGATTTTGGTCAATTAGTTTACCTATTAATGGGAAGATAATATCTTCTTTTTAATTAGGAAATCATTAGGTCTGCCTTGTTTACATGTGTTCCTTCTCCCAGCTGTCCTGTGGCTTCTTGCAGAAGTAATGTGCAAATGAGAAAACCCATTTGCTTTCCACCTGTTGACCTGCAGGTTTACTACAAGCTGATGGTTACGTTCTCTACAAGCTGACTGTTAACATTCACTTGATTGAGGAATATTTTCCTATTGAATCTTCCTGACTTTGTGCAGCTATATAACCAGTCAGTAACTTTGTTCCAGCTCTCACTTTTGAAGACTTCTGTGTTTTTTCATATGGCTGTGTAAAACAAAGGAGCAGTTGAATTAAGTAGGAACACACAAGAATAAAAACAGTGTCAGCAAGGTTGGATAAATCAGTTCTCAGTGAACGCATATTGAAGACTTCCTTATGCCTCCACTTATCACCTGTCCTCCAGGTATACTAAATTACAACAATAAAAGCGATAAAAAATCTTTCCACTTCCATGTGTAATACAACTTCCTTCTTTTAACTGTAGCTCAAAAAAAAAAAAAAAAAAAGACAAAACATATATGTTTGTTGAGTACTGACAGCTGAGATTCTTTGGCCCCTTTCCAGGTAGATAATGACCAGCTGGGATGATTGTGTCTAAGGTGAAGCCAAGGACATTTTAACACTTTAGCCAGCAAATAATTAATTGGGAAGTGGGCCCATATGTTGGATGTTTCTGCAGTTGTAGTATACAACCTATTTTAAAAGTAAATTCTGTGCTTAGCCAACATAGACTTTTAGAATCTGGTATACCTTTTCTGCTTCAGATAATGGAATGTCCTGTGGGGGAGTAGTGAATGATTTTTTGGTTTTGGTAACCCCAATTGGGTATCAATTTGCAAAATGACAGTGAAACCGCAGAAGCTCCTTTGTTAGTCCTGTACTCATGAGAGAAAGGTATAGTTTCTGTAACCATGTTACGTTAAAGAGAAGGTTCCCTCTTCTCTGTGGGGAAGAGGGATAGTTTCTTTTGAAGATTAGCATGGAGTTTATTTCAAAATTGGCTGGTGTCCCAGTACAGTTTTTAAGGGAGTTCTCAGATTTGGTTTTCCAAAACCTCTGTATTCCACTTATGATTCTTTTTTATTTTAAATAACATGAAACAAAATAGCAGTCGGCTATTAGCCTTTGCTGGCTAGGGCTAGGAGGACTTCGTGGTGTTGCTAAAATCTATGGAGTGTCACATGCAGAATAAAGGTGGTGAGATGCACAAAAATAATTTTTTGTGGGAGTTACTCTCAGTGGAACCATCCTGGACAATAAGATGCAGTCTTAAAAGAAACTAAGAAAGAGTAAAAATGCTGTATTAATAAATATTAATATTAATTAATATTGGATAAGTAGTGTCTTCAAAGACAGATTCTTAATAATCATTCTTTACAGGACTAGTGTACTATCTTGACTGGAGAACAAAGCAAAGGTCTCTTCAAGATAACAGATTAATAACTTGGTTTTTTTCTATTCGTTTTAGACAATGGTTTATACCATACTGTTGTATTATGTGATCATTAATAGTTCCATGTGGTTATGTTAATAGATAATATGTCAGAAGTGCTGTTAATGTAAGCTGGAAATACCCCACCCTAAATACCACTGATCACCTTTTACACATGGACAAATCAGCTGAGTTTTGTGCTGGGGGAACTCACATAAACTAATCCTTTATGATTTTGTATATTTGTCTTTGTAATTAGTATGTATTACTAGGCAGAGTTACAAGAGTAGAGGGTAGCCAAACAAAGATACATGAGGTTATCTTCTTGGAGGGATTTATAATGTTGCAATATCATCTATGGTTATTATTTAGTATCTGTTGCATCTTCTTGTTATTAGCCAATAGGAGAAAGAAAATCACAATTTAAAAATACTTACAAATAAAAAAAAATAGGAAAATTTTAAAAAAGTTAAAAGATTAGAAAGATTCAACTAAGAAAAAGTTGATAAATACTGCTAGAATTTTGGAACTAAAATATAATGGAATAATAATTTCATTAACTATTTTTTTCTTTAAAAGAAAGAGAAATGCTTTAAGACAAACTCATTTGTGCTATGTACTAGCCAAGATTTTATGTCAGTCTCTGTTAAGACATTCCAGAATAGAGAATAAGCAGACAATTATGCTAAGAAGTGATAGACTACGTATCTCTGTTTTTACTGGTTTTGTATTTTCTTAAAGAGAGAGTTGAGCTGGACAATATAACTTTCTAAAAAGAGAAGTGCAGTTTCTCACCTGATCCTTTAAAAATACTGTTGACTTGTTTAGAATTTTGAAAGCTCTATTTCTGTTGGTCTTTCCTGGTTTTTTGTTTTTAAGAGTTTTTGCCATGTGGGTAGTGGTACTGCGAAATGCAGGAAGTGAGTGAACTCTTATGTATACTAGGTGAATGTGAAATGATCACTTTAAATAGGCTTTTATCTAATCTGTCTAGCTCTTATTTTATGGGAAAAGCTTCTCTGTTGACATTGCCTTCATGTTCTACGTACTACTAATAAAAGGTGTGACTGAGAAATTGTATGAGTGACCACAATTTGTATAAATTAACATAATCCTTTTTTTGCAAGGTGAACTTTACAGTTGAAACCGATTTTTCAGCTTCATACATCCTTTCCTGCATTCCTTTTCTTTCCAAGGAATTACAGAAAGTACTGGATTTGAAAGGAGAGAGAAAAATATAATCCAGGATTTCGTTCACTTACACTGACTTGGTTTAAATTTCAACTAAAAGGTTGTGATACACCTAACAAACCAGAGGCTAGATATCAATACAATGTCTCCCATATTCTAGTCAGATTTGATGACTTCATTCCCTTTACAATATAGTGCTTAAAATCATACAGCATATTCCTTTGTCTCTTAATCTATGAGATTAAAGAGACTATGATTGTCAAGTAATTAATATGCATAGGCTCTTAAATTGCATAAATATTTACATATGTCTATTAAAATGGTACACATTACATGTTATATGGTATGAGTGAAATTGTGTGCCATATATGTTTTTATATGGCTCCACATAATATTGCATTAATGCTGGGAGTTGTAAATTAATGTTTTTCTGTTTTACGAATGTAAAAGAGGAGCTCTTTGAGAGTCACGGTAACATTTTACTCTTACACACTGTACTTTGTTTGTTTGGAAGATATGCTGAATTTCCACAGACATAGTTATTTTATGGGCTGGGTGGGAGATAGCACAGGATCAGTGAGCCTTCTGCGTGCAGACACACAGGAATATGTGTTGTCTTGCATGATGCATGATTAGCTTTTCTCCTGGATTTCCTGAGGACTTGAAAAAAAGCTCCTGCTGGGCTGGTGTTGGTCTGCCTTCCACTCTTGCAGATACTACTCCTGTTTGTGTAGATCTTTGTAAAAGGATCCCAGACCCTACTGTTGTCCAGGGCTCTTCTTGAACTTCTTCACAAGCAGTTGGCAGGACTACATTATTTTCTTTTAGTGGGGAGAGGACAGAGAAGGTGAGACAAAGGGGACAAAATTTTTGTCTTTTTTTCTCTGTCACCATGGAAAGGCCATGCCTTCCTTTTTTTTTCATCATTTTTCTGTTGGTAGCACCAAAGTACTACAGAAGAGAAGAGATATCCTGACATTGCCACTGCATTGTATTCTTGTCAGAGTAATTGCAAATGGAAAAGGAACTCATGCTTTTCTGGTCTCATTGTGAAATCACTATGAGTGGGATCCAAGTAGCAAACCTGCTTCATAGATTTGAAGAGGTTCCCAGCGGTAGTCCTTAGTACTTCTTTTCTGTTTACATACTACCTTCATAACTGAGGGAGGGAATGAGACATCTTTGTTTCTCTCCATCATTGTGAAAGACCCCAAACTCTGAAATGTGTTGGCATGGGCTGATAAACTCTCCTGTGTCCACGTTTCAAAGGGATACAGGATGGAAAGGCCAAAAAAACCTTCCCTGGTGGACTGGATGAGTGCACCATGCCCCTTATGTGTACAACCAAGATTTGATTCTTACTGTTAATCCAGAAACTAAGCTTATGCTTGACTGAGCAAAGTAAGCAAAATTGAAAGGTGGCAAAATTACCTTTGCTCTTTTACCTTTTATTGTTAGTAAAATGAAGTGTTACTTGTAAGTATAAGAAGTGAAAAATCTCGAGGAATATGATTTTTTTTTTGTTGCCTCCATTTATGTTTGGTATTTGTAACTTCTATGCACACTGTGAGAGGATGCTACAGAATTCGCTGAAGAAAGATGGTGTTCATTTAGCCTTCTTGTTTGTAGAAGGTTAATCTGCTAATTCACAATATTTATCATTGGCTGCCTTGTTCTCAATGGTGTAGATGGCAACTGTGGTAAGGCAATACTTCTCCACATCTACTGAGAAATTAGCAGTATCACATTGTTTATCATAAGGAAAGTACTATTTTTTCCATGTTTCCTAAATGAACTGGCAGAATAGTAACTACCTAGAAGCTTTCTGCAGGTTCATCTCTTTGATGACAAGAAGCATACATGTTTCAGAGACTCTTATGTAACAGATTTCAAGCTATAGAATATGGTATACTATTATCCCTTCCTGACCTCTGTAATGATGAGGTGTCAAGTTAATCACTGAGCTCAAAGAGATATATAAAACATAAAATGCTTTTAAAATGGTTGTTCCTGGTCTTTCCTAGTATCCTAGTTTTTGAAATTCAAGAATTTAATTTGTATTAATAGAATCAAATAATTTTCTGCAGATATTCTGCATCCTGCTTTTTAATAATTAAAACAATTCTCACAGCACACGTCCTGTTCCTTCTCCACCCTGAGAAAGGGCTGGTCACTACCGTTTCCAAATACTCTGCTGCATTCCAGTCATTTGGTCTGTTTAATTCTTTTCATTCATTCTTGGCTACATAGCTTCTGCTCTCACATTTTTCATTTGCTGCTTCTTTTGAGATGCTGTTTTATAAGAGAAGCCACAATTCTTTCTTCATTCAGTAGAAGTGGTTGCAGCTGACTGTAAAAAGGCAAAGAGAAATACTAACCATAAACAATACATTTATTGTATATTGCTTCCATTCCCAATTGTTTGAAATGTGAATAATGCTTAGTTTGCTCTGGCTCCTGATGCATATGTGTCAGTTAGCATCATGGTGTCTAATAGAAAAGTCTTCATGATCTTCTCTAGACCAGGATCAGGAAGGGCTAAAACTTAGTGCTGACAGGACAGTGATTACTTTTAAGAAATGTTGGGGTGATTGAGACAAGTTCTTGTTTAAATAGTATCCAAAGACGGTAGTTTAGTATTGGTGAAATACAAACATAAGGTGGCTATTTTTCCTTTATTTTTTTTTCTTGTTCCATTTGGTTCCTTCCTTTTGTTTTTTAAAGAACACCTGTTTTTTTCTCTGCTAATACCATTCTTCCCCTTTAAATTTTTTTATGTTCTTTGACAAGCTGAAACACATTCATGCAGTCCACATTGAAGTTCTTGTTTCTAAGCACTTGTCTACAACACTAGACTAACGTAAATAAATCTTCTGAAGTAATTATCTTACAGAAATTAATTATCTTGTAGTAAGTCTTTCAACTGGACATACATGGTTTACACTAAAAAAAAAACTATTCCAGAATATCTTCATAAACCCTATATGCAGCAAGACCAACATGGAAATTATTTGCTTTTTTGTATGTGTGCCTTTGGTAACTAGGACTAAACTTCTGTCATGTTAGATTTAGATTGAAACTCTGACATCTTTAAAAAGATCATTTCAATTACTGCTTTCAATTATGGCCAGTAGCAAGAGCTGTGAAATCCAAAGATAAAATCTTCCTGTACTGTATTGGTAATGTTTTCAGTATCATTTCTCTTTATATCTTAATGCTGATAGCATCAGTTTTGTGTAAGATATACCCCTTTGTTTACATTGGTGTTTCTCGTAATAATGGTGATGTATGCAAGAGGGTTTAAATATGGACTGCCTTTTCCGAGAAAAATAGCTTTCAATTTTGTTTTATATTATTTTTTTCAGGAATTTTTATATGCTCTCTACAGTTCAACCCTAGGACATTTTCCAGTTGATTTTATGAAAATTGATATATAGAATTACGAGAGTAATTTTATATTGCACTTGTTAAATATCATTTTAAAATATGTCAAGTAAATCACCCATCAGTTCTCAAAAGTTTTAATCTTAGAGGACAGTTAGTTATACGAAACCATTCTAGATGTATTCACTTTGCTCTGCAGCAAAGTGAAGGCTTTGGAATATATGTGATAGTTGAGATGGAAAATCAGGGGAAGAGAAAACACTATGTGACCATTCCAAACATATTGACTTAGTCACAGAAACTACAGATAATATGGATGTTTGCATAAAGTAGGATTTTTCAAACCTTTATTTTTCAAGTCCTTACATTAAAGCAGATTTAAATAATGTAATTCCCAGAGTAGCCATAATTACCACCATATCTGCTTAACTTGCTTTGAATTATCAAGTATTAACAGCAAACTTGAGAGCTGCTTGAGGAATATAGTTTCCCAATTCACATAATTTTTAAGAAGGTGTTTGGGTTATCTCAAAGTCTGCACATAACAAAATATTTCAAAATTTAACATGAACAAAAGATTTCTGTGTATTTTGAAAAGTGTAGATTCAGAATTAAATATAGTTTACCAGGGCTTTGAACTACAGAATACACTGAAGAGCAACTGCAGAATGATTCTCCTGAACATTTTTGTAAGTTTATCTCTGCAACTTTGAAGATCTCTTCCATGTCTCTTTCACAGTTGCTGTTAACTGAGGTAGTTGCAGGCCCCTACCTCCGAAAACCAGAGCACTGAACAGGGCTGTCTCACAAGCTTCAGAGTTCTGAGAAGCCTTCAAGCCCTGGCAACATTGCCTGTGGCTGACTGTAGAGGCAGTGAAGTCTACCCAAGTATGAAAGCCCTGCATCTTTTATATTTTCTGGAGCGTATATAAAACCAGAGTCAGGAAATCCAGGGTCTCCAGTCTTTCCAGGCACCAAGAAATCTAGATAAGGGAGCTATATTTTAATGGTCCAACAGCGTTGGACAAAACCACATTATTTAGATTAATGTCAACTGTTAACAGAAAGTGTTTCTGGGGAAACTTCAGTATGGGTAACTATCTCACTGTGCATTTCCCTGCAGCATCAATAATGACTACTGCCAGATAAGGGAATGTCGGTCATTAATATTCCCTTGTCAGAACTGGCAGGGAATTCCAACGTGTCTGTGTTTGCTAGATTGCTTAAGAACATTTCTACATACTTTGAAAGTTTACTAGAAGTACATATCATAGTCTTAATATAGGAGCAAAAGAAAGGAGAAAGCAATATAGGAATTTTAGATTTTTTTTAGGTTATATTCACACGGCACAATAACTGCTGTGGTGGAAAAGATATAGGAAGATCACCGTTCATTTTTGTTTCCACCCTGTCTTTCAGGAAACCACCTGCCCCCGAAATTACTGATGTATAGGATCTTTCTGTGTTAAATAGTGTCTGCCTGAAACTGTATTTATTCAAAATAGTTAAGCAAATAATTTTTAATTTAATCATAGAATCATAGAATCGTCAAGGTTGGAAAAGACCCTTAAGATCATCGAGTCCAACTGTCAACCTAGCACTGCCAAGTCCATCTATACCATGTCTTCAAGCACCACATCTATCTGTTCTTTAAATACCTCCAGGGATGGAGACTCAACCACTTCACTGCGCAGCCTGTTCCAGTGCTTGACCACCCTCTTGGTGAAGAAGTTTTTCCTAATATCTAACCTAAACCTCCCCTGGTGCAGCTTGAGGCTGTTTCCTCTCGTCCTATCACTCGTTACTAGGGAGAAGAGACCGACCCCCACCTCGCTACAGCCTACTTTCAGGTAGTTGTAGAGAGCAATAAGGTCTCCCCTCAGCCTCCTCTTCTCCAGGCTAAACAGCCCCAGCTCCCTCAGCCGCTCCTTATAAGACATGTGCTCTAGACCCTTCACCAACTTCATTGCCCTCCTCTGGACACGCTCCAGCACCTCGATATCCTTGTTGTAGTGAGGGGCCCAAAACTGAACAGAGTACTCGCGGTGCGGCCTCACCAGTGCCGAGTACAGGGGCACTATCACCTCCCTGGTCCTGCTGGCCACACTGTTCTTGATACAGGCCAGGATGCCATTGGCCCTCTTGGCCACTTGAGCACACTGCTGGCTCATATTCAGGCAGCTGTCAACCAACACCCCTAGGTCCTTTTCTGCCAGGCAGCTCTCCAGCCACTCCTCCCCCAGCCTGTAGCATTGCATGGGGTTGTTGTGACCAAATCCTTTCAAAGCTTTGGGAATATGCACAATTTTTTATTAATTTTTAGTGGTGCAAACGAAATTAATTTGACTGCTTCCTCCTTCTAAAGGTAACAATGTGAAGAATAAAGTTGCATCTTGACTTTAAATTGCTATAAAAGAGGTTTAAACATAAAGTTGTGTATAAATTGCTACTGTGTCTTTCACTGAATTATACAAGGCTGTAATGTACATGTTACGAGAAAAATGAGTGCAGAATTATAATATCAGTTGATGAGTAAAGAGTTCATGTTCTATAATTGAAGAGAATATATTGATGAAATACAATTCAAAGTTGAAATTACTCATACAAGGTGAATGCAAATATGTGGCAAATGATCATTTCAGTTTACAAGAAACTCTGGGGCATGACTGTAAAAAACACTTTGGACATGGTCTTGCTGTGCAAAGTAATAGCAAATAACAGAATTCCACAATGCATACCACATTCTCAAGTTCCTTGCTAAAAAGAAGTTTTGAGAGCCTTTTCCCAGTAAGGCTGTTGTTCAGGAGGAGAGTTCAATAGAAGTTTAAAAATTATTCTATTGGGATATAAATTCTTCAACTAAATGTGTCTATGAAACTTAACTGGATAGAGTTTTTGTTCTAGTTTATGCTTAAGAAACTAATTGTTAAATTAGTGTGTATTTTTCAAGCTCTCTGTGATTTCCACTTCAGTAGCAGCCTATGGATGGAAGGGAGGCTCCAATACTGTTGATTTTTTTTTTTTTTTTGGCACATGCAAATTTAAAGGGGGAGGAAGAAACAACAAGGGGAAGTGATGCTAAATTTGTTTTGGCAGTGAGGGTTAATTATATATGGGCATGTCCAGGAGAGTTCGACCTGGGTCATTTTTTCCTGTAATAATTTCACATATGCTTTAGAAAAATCTATAAAATGACTGTTGAGAATATTGGCAGGTGATGTCTGGATTGGAGAGAGAAATAGTCATTTTGTCTCCTGTTCCAGTGAAACAGCACACATTTTAGCAGCAACAAATACAAGGCCAAACAGCTAAAAATGAAAAATGTGGTCCAGAATAGAGAATAGTATCTTTAAATGCAATGATTATGAAAATAAAATGAAAGTTTTTTGTGAAAAAGTTCCTTGTGTTAAGAGGCAGTAGGGTCTAACATTATCTTTTGATTGAAAAGCAAGGGTAGAATGAATGGAAGTAGAAAGGCAAATTAACCTTACATATATGGGCCTAGTGACACTAATAATGCAGTGGAAATCTAGTCCTGGTTTCTCAATCTAAAAAGTTTGTTGACAAACTGGAGAAAGTGCAGGGCAGAGAAAAACATAGATTCAGGACTGGGAAAATGCTTTATCATCTTTGGTAATAAGTTTCTTTACAAAAAAGATTACTGAAGGCTTATTTTAGCTTATGTATACATATTTTTGTGCAGAGAAGATAGAGATTGTAATAGAAGATTTTGCTTAGTAAGTTTGAGGGGAATTTAACAGTAATTCTGGACATTGTAACTATTGGAACAGACTACTACTACGTATCTGAATATATATATATATGTATATACTGGGAATAGCCGTTGACACTCTCAAGGGCAGAGAGGCTGTGCAGAGAGATCTGAACAAATGAGAGAGCTGGGCAATCACCAACCGTATGAAGTTTAAGAAGGGCAAGTGCCTGATTTTGCACCTGGGACAGGGCAACCGTGGGTGTACATACAGACTGGGGAACGAGAGGCTGGAGAGCAGCCCCATGGAGAGGGATCTGGGGGTTCTGGTCGACGGCAAGTTGAACATGAGCCAACAGTGTGCCCTGGCAGCCAGGAGAGCCAACCGTGTCCTGGGGTGCATCGAGCACTGTATTGCTAGCCAGTTGAGGGGGGTGATTGTCCTGCTCTACTCTGCACTGGTGCGGCCTCATCTTGAGTACTGTGTGCAGATTTGGGTGCCACAGTACAAAAAGGATACAAAGCTACGAGAGTGTCTAGAGGAGAGCCACAAAGATGGTGAAGGGTTTAGAGGGGAAGCCATACGAGGACCGGCGGAAGTAACTTGGTCTGTTCAGCCTGGAGAAGAGGAGACTGAGGGGAGACCTCATCATGGTCTACAGCTTCCTCACAAGGGGAAGAGGAGGGCCAGGCACTGATCTCTTCTCCTCTATATTAGGAAAAGGTTCTTCACCCAGAGGGTAGTTGAGCACTGGAACAGGCTCCCCCGGGGGGGCAGTCATGGCACCAAGCCTGACAACATTTAAGAAGCAATTGGACAATACCCTCAGACATATGGTGTGATATTGGGGGTTGTCCTATGCAGGGACAGGAGTTGGACTCAATGATCCTTGTGGGTCCTTTCCAACTCAGGATATTCTATGATTCTGTGATGCTATGAATATGCTCAGGTTAAGATTTGATGCATTTTATAAACACTAAACAGGATGCTAGACCCAGCACAAAAGTGACAAGGAGAACCCATTTGTCTTTTTTTAAGGTAAAAGACAGAGCTAGTTTTAAATCTATGAATAATTCTACCTGAGGAAATAAAGGAAAGGAGGAGATTATTGGATATGGTATAAACCTTAGTGCACCCACATCTTGCGTGCTAGAATACAGTCTGATATACATATCTCAAGAAGACACAACTGAGTTAGGTAAGGTGCAGACAATGGCAGCTAAAATGGTCCAGAGGATGGAACAGCTGCCATGTGAGAGGAGACTGAAAAGGCTGAGACTCCTCCATTTTCAAGAAGAGATGGCACAGGCGGGTGTGGAGATTATGGCTGAGGTCTGCAAAATTACAGGGGCAGAGCATAAAGTGAAAGCAGAACAGATATCCACCCACCTCATAATAATAGAACTGTGGTGTTTGAGAAAGTTAGTAGAAGATTGATTAAAAACAGATAAAAGATGGAATTTGCTGCATGTTTTTGTGGAGGCAGACACCTGTAGTTTCAAAGAGGAACTTCAAAAAGTCATGTACAGGACATTCATAAATTAGTACTAAAAGAGCAAGCAGGAATGCCAGCTTTAATGTCCTTAGGAGTATGAAGTGAATGGACCTCAAAATGTGCCCAGGCTAATGTGCCCAGATAGCACCTTCTCTTGACACTGCTGGAGACATGTTAGCAGGCTATATAGACTTACTGTGACCCAATAAAGCATTTGCTGTGGTCTTACATTCAGAAATGCATATATAGTCAACAAGCATTGTTCACCACTGTTTATTCACCACTGTACCTTTTCCAGAAAAGCTGATTTGGAGATTCTTGTATCACACTGTTGATATAATTGAAACCTAGGAAGTGAAATGAAAAGCAATGGCAAGCATTTAAGCAAATCCGTTTTATAATTCTGGAAAATTACAATACTGCTATTACAGATGGCGGAGCTCACATGTATGCCAGCTGTGTGGCAGTATGCGTATATGTTGCTGTGGGGCCCGAGACATGAGGATTAGAGTTATTTCACAGGATGCTTTCTGATGCTTTACAGTTCACTAGTGAAGTGCATTAGTGGAAAATCCTAGTCATCTTTTTTTTTCTTTTTTTTATAAACCTTCATCTTCAGACATACTGTTCATATGAAGAAGTGTAACATGTCCTCTGACCTTTTTCACTATCTGTGGTCTGATTAAAGTGACTTAAAGGTTGTAGCATCTAAAGACGTGTGTGATAAAAGTTTATTATTTGGCTATTGACTCTCTCTATTTATATTGCATTCTGATGTTTATGAAGTAAGGTTTTTATCAATTTCCCCTATCAGGAACTGGAGCAATGTATACTATTTTATTAATGTGGATCTAAAATGACAAATTCCATTGGTGCAATTTTGTAAAAGTTGGTCATATCATGAGGCTGTGCCTGCTTGCTTCTAATGTCTGAAGTTTTGTTGAACCTTGTAAATTATAACAAATTATTTTAGAATTTACTAATACATAAAAAATAAGCAGCTTCTTACTATGATATTGAAAAGGTATTATTCATAACTTTTTAGAAATACCTCCAGTCTAGATAGAAACAAAAACTAGAACTGTTTTTTTTTTTTTAATTTTATTTCTACTCCTTCTCCCTTTGTTAACGGAACATAATTCTCTTAGATTGATGATTTGCATTCTATTTAGTAGCTCAGTGTTGGTTTTTACTCATGGATTATAGACTTCTAAAAATAGTACAGTGAAATGAAGTGCTTTGGAGACTCATATGTATAATGGTGTGGATAATATGAATACGTTAAAAATAGCTTTTAGGTTTACGTGAAAAATGTGTGGGATTTTCCCACGGCAGAAAGTCTTTAGAAAAATTTTCTCAGCTCTACGCTATTTGACAGTAGCTCAGTACCTAGACAGAGCAGAAGTTCATTTCGTGTCTTGAGAAGATCAGCTGAGTATCTGTTACAATTCATGACTGATCTCAATTTAGATAACTGATAGGTTATGTATACACAGTTGAACGACAACTAAAGTCTGCATAAACCTGATCCTTGAATCTTTCTGGAATTTTTTGTGTAGGATGTTAGGAGATGTAGGATGGGAGAAAAAAAAAAAAAAAGAACATTTCTTCTCATAGCTATGTAACTTACAGGTATTGCTAAAAACTAATAAATGCATTTTCAATGCTACTTCAATTTTCTGCTTCTTTTTCTCTCCTGATTAAATGTGAATATGTGAATGGAGGCTAGAGAGGATTTTTAACTAAACTTGGCCATGAATTTGTTTATCTGATTTTGAAATACAGAAGTTGGAATATGTGGATAAAATTTGTAGATTATATTTATATGAAAATATTAGATCTTCCTAGCCAAATTAGTCTCAGATCTCCAACTGCAGCAAGATGCCTTGATTTGTCTACCTTTTCAATAGCCAGAAAAATCCTCCTTTTGTCTGGAATGCACCAGATCTTTTCTCTTCAGATGTATAGACCAGTAATTTTGTATGGGTTCCTCTCTAATATCTGCTCTTGTTTGACTGAGAATTTATAAGTGCCTTTGTTAATAAACGTTCATTTCCGATGCTGAGGAGATCTGCCAAGTCTTTATTATCTGATTTTTTTTTGTGTGTTTTTTTTTTCTTATCTATGAGTGCATGGCTCAGTGTCTTATTCTTCCCTGCAAAATACGCTATAACCTTGGGGGAAAGATGCACTACTCTCAGAGCCTGAAGATCAAGGGTTTGGATCTCTTTGATGTTAATAGATCTGTCATGTTTTTCCATTTTACAAAGAAAGCATTTTGAAGGATCAGTGAGAATAAAAAAGGGATCTCTAATGTAAGACGACCAAATCTAAACCTTTCAGTTTTTAGATTTTATGTCAAATCTGTGGCCCTTACAATCTTCCTCATATCAACAAGACCATTTTTCTAATTACATATTATTCTTTTCTTATTCAATTTATTACTATTTACTTCTTAGCTGATGAACAGAACATAAAACTGCAACTGCAAATCATCAGAACTGTTCTGCTTGAGCTATAGATATCTTAAAACAGAAAGGTCTGCTGTCTCATGTGCATAGATCAATCTCAAAAATGATATTTATTAGGCATCTGACTGTAGGCAAGATAAGGGTCTATACTGAGACTGTCAGATTCAAAGGAAGAGGGTTTCTTTTCTTAATTGTTTTCACAAGTGTCACCCCGGTACCCTATCCAAAGCTAACTGTTAAGAGGTAGATTAATAATCCTTATTTGTAGTTCTTTACCTTAACCAGTATATTTGGACGTTACAGGTAAATTCTAATAGTTTTCAGTTTTTAGATTGAGGAAAAAGAAGTTAGTAAGGTAGACAAGCACTGCTTGCTATTTGGGAGACTACTGCTAGGAAAATTCAGGGCAGGTAATTCACAGTTTCAAGGAAAGCTGATGTCTTTGACTGTACAGTGGTAATACAGGCACTGAGATCTCAGTGGTATGCAAAAGACTGATCATTTTAGAAGGCTACTGTAATTTGTTTCCAAGAACTGGTTCAGAAAAAATAAAAAGGTAGTATCTCATACCATATGCTGAGTCATTTATACTCAAATGCTTTGAGATTGAAGTTTTAGAAAGGATCTTAAGTCCCAGCTCTGTGGAGGTATTTCAATGATGTTAATTTCTGATTACAACGCTACTGTTTTATTGAAGATAAGTAAATTATGCTGTTACTTTTATTCTGGAGGTGGTTATGTTCCTTTAACACATTTCCTTTCTCTTTAGAATGCACACATGGTCCAGAAAAGACAATTAACATCGTAATGATTTAAAGGTGAATAAAAAATGAAATAACAAATACCATTTAACTATAAACAGTATTTTAGGATATTTTAAATCTCGCCACTGTAGTATTTATTTCTGAATGCTCCTAATATAAAAGCTTTCAAAAGAACGTTCAAGATTTCCCTGGTAATTAATATGTTCTCCTTTTCTGCCAAAATACCCTAAGTTACATAAAGATAGCAGAGTCTATGGTCTAAAAATAGCGTTGATGCTTCAGTCTTCTTTTTTGTCACCATCTGAGTACTCATCTCCAAGTTCTGCCTGTCCTTTAGGGCAATGTGTGTACTGCCCCTACACCTGTACTATTGGGTGATTATACCTCTTACAGTCTGTGGCCTAGTTTCCTTCAGGCAAAGCTGGAGTGCTTTGTAATTGGAGATGAACGGCAGCAGGGGATGTCTTCTGCTTTGAGAAGGTGTGCTTTTTGCTGTGAGGAAGTGCTCTTCTACTGGCCTGGGTGGAATGCAGAGGGATTGCTGTACACCTGCAAATCCCAGCAACAGGTCATGCCTGAACTTCACCACCCACTGCTTACTCTATGTTCCGCGGTGTCAGAGAGTGACCCCGCTTTTCTGCTGTGCTGTGAATCTCCTGTGGGCCACACCATGTTAGTTCAGCGATTCAGATTTCCTGTATCCTTCTTTTACGCTTTCTGCTTCTTCCTGTGCATCCCTTTTCCCCTTCAGCTGTCTTTATTCTTTCTCTTGCTAGCTTCTCCACTCCTCTCTTAACATGAAAAGTAAGCACCAGTTTTCATAAATGTCTGTGGAATCTAGTACAGAAATGTTGTCAATTATGCATCACGAAGTAGAAACAAAGCAGGAGCAGCCATGTGGAAATAATAGGCTGAAAAATTCATCAAAGAAATTTCATCTAAGTTGCAAAAACTCATTGGAGGTCAGTAAAGTAACATTATATCATAAAGCTTAAGCAGTAGCAGCCTTGCTTTCTTCATTTTCAGATGGACACAGTTTCTCACTTTATTTCTGGTTTTTGATATTTAAAATTGTATTTACTTGACCAGACTATTTCCAAAAATGACAAAGATGCTTTCAGTGGTATCTGTGTTGCATGATCAGACAAGCAGACAGACAAGACTTATTTTCTGCTGATCTTTCAGTACTTCCAATAACAAAGGGTGAGCTCTCGTTAATGACGTAAAAAAAAAGCCAAACTCTAATTTTTTATCTGTCCAGGCTAGACAGACCTTTTCAAAGGGGAGTGTAACTGTGCACAAGAATTTGTTTCACCTCTGCAAAAAATTTGAGGAATCATCGTTTTGCTAAAATTTAACATACTTTCCCAACTTACTAGACTATGGGATCTGTAGAATTGCTAGCTCTGGTAAAGTTATTTTTTCCTTCTCTGCATAGTTCTTTTTTTTTTTTTAATGCAACCCTTATGTTTTATTGATTCTGTTTTATTTTTTCTGAGACTGAAGTAACACACAGCCTTTACACTTTAAGTACCTGTAAGAAGAATGTAGTTCTCAGGGTCCTATACTAAAAATAGAAAGTTTGGATAAACTTAATTGATTGTAGGCTTGCTGTTGTTCATTATCTTAATTAGTCTAAGTAATTAAATCATTAATTGATTGACACTGATCCCTTGCTAACAAACAGTAAAGCTTAGTGCTTTCCTGCTTGATCCCCTAAGACCTTCCATTTTAGTTCTTCATGCAACTCTTCATTTGTGGTATTTGTGCTGTCAAGAGGCATGAAATCAGTGCACCAGCACCGTATCTCTCCGTCATGAACAACACTGGGAGGAGGTTAACATAACCCGTTGGTTGTACTTTTAGACAAACTGCTTCTTGATGTGTGTTGTCTCAGTGAAAAATAAGAGACCATACCAAACTGACTGTAGCTAATTAATGCTGGACAATGAACCATGTAACGGAGTTCATTGTAGAGACCTGACGGGGTTTTTTTACAATTAATTTCCATTGTTCATGGTTTTGTGTAGGGATTCTTTTGTGGATGTGCATTTCAATCAAAGTGTTTTGGTTACGGAACGATTAATATTTTGCATTAGTGGTACCAGGTTAGACATTCACCTGTCCATATTCAGGATTGTAATATTGAGTCTGTATGTCAAACTCAGTGACCAAAAATTTGTTTCTAGTAATTTTGATCAGCTAGTACTGTATCAGCTAATACTGTATCAGCTAGTACTGATCAAACTACTGTTCAGCTCATACTGATCAGCTAGAACTGAATCAAAATAGTGATCTTTTGAAAACAGCATCATTGACAGTGGCTGATTTCTCAAGCTTATATGACAGAGTTGGTAATTTTATTCCAATCTAGACATCTAGGATATTAGGAAAAATTTCTTCACTGAAAGGGTTGTCAAGCATTGGAACAGGCTGCCCAGGGAAGTCATTGAGTCGCCATCCCTGGAAGTATTTAAAAGAAATGTAGATGAGACACTTAGGGACATGGTTTAGTGGTGGACTTGGCAGTGATAGATTTACAGTTGGACTCAATGATCTTAAAGGTCTTTTCCAACCTAAATGATTTTACAATTCTGTGATTCTGTCCTAGAAACTTCTTGTAAGTAAAGCAATTTATAAATTTGGAAACTTCTTGCTTAAATTCAAACAACTGATCCATTAATCTATGTGTGAATATTCACAATAACTTTTTTCTGCATTGCCTCAGGGATTTGTTTGGCTATACTTAAGATTGACATTCTTCCTTGGGTTCATAAGGGGAGTAAAATGGAAATGGAGATATTCTTATATTTGTTTCCTTAAACAAGACATTTTATCAAAACTGTGCACAAGGTGCTGTTCTGAGGGACCTGGGCAGGATAGGGAAATGGGCTGACAGGAACCTCATGAAGTTCAAGAAAGGGAAGTGGAAGCCCCGCACCTGGGGAAGAACAACCCCTTGCATGCTGGGGGCTGACCAGCTGAAAAACAGCCTGACAGAAAAGGCCCTGGGGGTCCTGGTGGACAAAAAGTTGACCATAAACCAGCAATGTGTCCTTGCGGCAAAGAAGGCCAACAGCTTCCTGGGCTGACGTGATCCTTCTGCTCTACTCAGCACTGGTGAGGTGCATCTGCAGTGCTGGGTCCAGTGGTGGGCTCCTCAGTACAAGAGAGACATGGACATGCTGGAGCGAGTCCAGTGAAGGTCCACAAAGGCAGTGACGGGATTGAAACATTGTTCATACAAAGAGAAGTTGAGAGGTGGGACTGCTTAGCCTGAAAAGAGAAGGTTTAGTGAGATCTTATCTTTGTATATATAAATCCCTGATTGTAAGGAGTGAAGGTGTTGGAACCAGACTCTTCTCAGTGATGCCTAGTGGCAGCACAAGAGGCAGTGGGCACACACTGAAACACATGAAGCTCTGTTTAAACATAAGAATTTTGTTTTATTATTATTATTACTATTATTCCAAGAGTCACTGAGCACTGGAGCAGGTTGTCAAGTGTTTGCGGACTCTCCATCTTGGAGGTATTTAAAACTGAACAAAGCATGACTCTGGACAGCCTTCTGTAGCTGACCCAGATCTGAGCCAGGGCTGGACTACATACCCTCCAGATGTGACTGCCAGCTTTAGTGAACCCATGGTTCTATGAAAATTGATACCTAAATTTCAATGTGCCCTTAATACTTTTAATGTTGTATTTCAGCTGTTGACATGAAACTGTGGAAGTAAAATATTACTAAGCCTACTAGTTTTATGGAATACGTATAAGAATGGGAGATCTTATACTATTAAAAAAAAAAATGCTATTTCCTAAACACAGTGAGGAATGACAGAAAAATCAGCAGTTTAATAACAGATTAGATTTCTTTTGCAAAAAAATTTAGCGTCACTATATTCACAATGGCAAGTAAACCCAAAACTTGAAAGTGTTAACACAACTATATGCAATCATGACAGAAAAACAAGTAGGTGAGATAGGTGACATACAAAACTGCAGAGTCTACCCTTTCAAATTCTACACATTCCAGTTTTATGCCACTTACAGTAAGGCAAAACACTGCATGACTTGACGTGTCTGTCTTGCATGTATCACTGTCACTTAAAGTGCTGTTCCACATCTGAAAGTCTGTGACCAAGAAACCTGCTATTTATTTTGGCTGAAGGAATGATCTCTTTTTCATAAGTATACCTTCAGTTATCCATATAATAAATGTCTTTAAGTCTGTGGGTGAAATTCTGCGCAAATGAAATCAGTTGGAAAAATCCTGTCCAAATTACAGAGTCCAGGACTTACATCTTCCTCTATATTTACACTGTGTGAAACACTCCATCAGAGTTCCAAATGCAATAAGTAAATCATTGACACACATTAATTTGGTACATTTAAAATAAAAGCTGTAAATCTAACTAGGTATCAGCTAAAAAATAAAAGACTCTTGTGTATGCTCAGTACATTTCAGTACTAATTTTGACCAAGCCATTAGAACTCCATTTGATCAAAATCCCTACCATTTGAACAGTACCTTCACTGTTTTACTTTCTCAACTATCTGTGTTGAAAACCTTTAGATTAAAAAGTTGGTATCATTTACTATTTTATTAAAGTAAAATATACCATGAGTTCAATGAATAGAAATTGTGTAATGCACAGAATACTTTTTTTTTTTAGTTGATCGAACTTTTTCTAATAGTGTAATAAAAATGTGTATTTTGTTCTAAATAAGTATATAATTTCCTACTGAATGACAGGCAAAATCAGCTTTTCATTTCAAACCAGGTTCATTTTCAGTCCTGAACTGCTTTTCATGAATACTTTCTGCATTATTTTTTTTACTCCCCTGATTTTCTAATTAAGTTTTAGACAAGAGAAAGAGTAATAATATTTAAAGATGGGTGACAAAACCTCATTATTTTAGTTGCACACTATTCTGTGGTAAAGATTGCTTAAAATGAGTTGAAGCAAAACTGTACAGTTTTATTATTTATGTTTGTATGTGTCATGTTGACATTAAATTTCTATAATTACTAGTCATAAAATATTTAGTTTTTTCATCTGTTCACTGTTAGATTGAATTGCCAGTTTGTTTTCAAAAATGAATGAGAACCCTGATGGTGAGCGAAGCTTTATAATACAAGACATTATCTCTCTCACTGGTTAGAAATGATAAAAACACATCACAATACATCTTGGCCATTAACGGCTGACCTCTAGTGTGCAGTGGAGCCATGTAATTGAATAATTCCGTTTGTGAAGAGAGTGAGTGATTATAAGAAATGGAATTTAAGTACAGCAAAATGATAAGGGACCTACTTGATGATGGTGAAAACAGTTATAAAATGGAAAAAAACCTGCCTTTGATCCCCCTGGGCTGGCTATTTTACTGTGCCATAAGGAAACTGAGAGCTGATCGCAAACAAATGTGAATAATAATTGTGCTTTCTTTTTGATG
This sequence comes from Nipponia nippon, assembly GCF_047370975.1. Classification (NCBI taxonomy): domain Eukaryota; kingdom Metazoa; phylum Chordata; class Aves; order Pelecaniformes; family Threskiornithidae; genus Nipponia; species Nipponia nippon. The sequence goes on from NW_028262402.1 coordinate 44,599,682, forward strand.
TTGGCACAATTCCACAGGTGAAAACAATACTGTGCCATAAGAATGCAATTGTTCTCTTACATTTAGTTATTCATCAGTGAAATGTCACACACAGATGGGGAAAAAAAAAAGGGGTAAATGTAGATAGTTTGGACTAATTGAAATGACAGATTGGGTAACAAAAGATTTCAAAGCCTTGACTATTCCTTCTGCTGAAAACAGTAATCCTGTGGTGTTCCCTACAATGCAAAATCATTTTTGAGTTGGAATGTAGGTTTAATGGTGTGATGTTTTCAAATAATGATTAATTGGGTTCTGCTGCTACCTCAGGCTTTTATTAAAAACAAATGAATAAAGGACAAATGCATTTTTGTGTTCATCTGATGTAGAAATTGATGGATATCCAGAGTACAAAAGAAAGTGTTTTTCTATAAAATTTTCTTAATTACAAAAGAGAAAGAAGAATGATCTGCACTAGAATTCTGGATTTGAGAGAAGCCTACTTTTACTAAATAAATGAAATTTGAGGCTTAAGATAAGATCAAATGTTGTGAAAAAGGTTCAGAAATACATAGTGATAAATTGTCAAATTAAGTTAGAAATGCAAATTTTACAGATGCAAATAAGATTAATATGGGCAAATCAGGATATTTGATACCCATTGCAACCTTTTTTTTAAACTTACTTATTTATACTCTGTGGTGTGTATGCAAGGGTTGTGCATGTTAATTACAGTTGCCTATTAAGAAAGGAGCTCAAATACAGATTAGATACAATAATTACCACCTGTTTATATACTAAAGGACTGCTAAAATAATATTTATTAGGTTAATATCTATGCAATAGGTTCATAATTTAAGAACTTTTTTTTTTGCTTTGGAAAAGCAAGGCTTGTGACGGCTGGAAAGATCTTTTACTGTGATAGTGGATATGTATTTAAAACAGGTTTTATTCTATGAAAGCACATAGGTTATAAAAATCTTCTTGTACATTTTGCATTTATAGTGATCTTACAAATACATGCTGCATCAATTACTCTTCTTCTATGTAATACTGAAACTGTCTTAATACAGCCAAATTTCTATATCTGTTATTAATAGAAATGTCACCAAATTTCATGCAGGTTTGTTTTCCAGCATACCTCATAGAATGAGTTAATGCTGACAGTCTCTCACATGATGGTGTTCTAGAATAAATTTCTTCAAAGAGCATTTGTGTTATTTAATATTCAAAGTATGTGAATTCTGTTTCTTTTGAAAAGCATTTCTCATATTCTAATATAAAGACATTATCACAGTAGTAGGTAAAAATCACTAAATGAAATATATTTTCCAGTGCAATACATATGCTTGTTATTCATGGATAGCCTCCTGACATCCGCTTCAGCTGCTTTTTTCTAGATAAAGAACAGGATTAAATGAATTATAAATGAGGCATTGTGAGTGAAATCTAATCTGAATGTTGAAGATATTTCAAGGAAATATCCAGCAAATAAATACAGTGATGAAACTTGAGAAATACAGTAATATTGTAGCAGCCTGCCTTTTAGTCACATCAAGTATACACACTTCATATTGTTTTCAAGTTTATTCAGAACTTTGATATAGCTTCTGCCATCTCTCTGCCTTTCTCCCTTGTTTTTCCTTTGTAGGGATTAGGTCAAAATGTCTTACAAATAGCCTCTTCTCCCCACAAATGTGGTTTAGTAATCTGCTAGTGCAGCTATTCAGCATGTTTCTTCCAGGCACAGAGCTGTACTGGTAGGTTTCATAAAGAAAATGAGGGATCCTTTTACAGTTTGTCTTAATTTCATTTTAATTGTTAGACATGCATTGATTGACCAATTGATTGGACATAAAATAATTAATGTTCCAACTTGATAAATAAATTAGTTCATAGAGACTCTGAAAAGGCCCAAGTCATGCAAGAACATGGCAGAATAAATATTTTCAAATAATGTTTTAGTAAGTGAAACTTAAGTAAGTGAGTGTGAAATACCACATGTTATTTCTGTGCTATTTATCAGTAACCTATTTTATTTTTTAGGGATACAGTAATAATAATTACAAATAATAATGCAACTGATTGATAGTATAAAATAGTACAGTTGCATCCTAGAACAATTTATAATAATAGCAATTATACAAGATTCTTGGTAGGCACTAACTTTTATAGAATTGATAGATTTTTATTTCACGAAATAAGTTAATCTACTATCAGGTCTTGCGAACACTTCTAATAGTGGCATTAGTATAACTTCTCTTGATAGCAATTCACTTTTCACAGCCTGGAGCGTAATTTTTTGTGCATTCAGTCATTATTTCTCTTTTCCCTCTGTGTCTGCTCCCCATTATCTTTAATACTGTGTCTCATTGTCTGAATGCTCACATAAGTGTTTTTTCTCCTTTTGCCATGTTGAGAAGTAGTAGGTATTTCAAAGCTACAAGAGATCGCAAAATGAAAACGCGATCAACCAGTAGTAATCCCAGATGATACAAGCAACATTTTCTTTCTATTCTCCATCATCTGTTTTACTTTCTTGCATTTGAGATATGACAACTGTAACTGCCTTTACTTACTCAATCTATTTCTTTTCCTGTTTCTGCCCTATAACATCATTTTGGACCAGTGACAGCTAGAGAAACAACCTGTGGTGGTTGGAGCTTGGATCTCTTCCCCACACTGATAGTGGCATGCGTTCCTTAGTTTTGTGTTTTTGGAGAGCAACGCAGACTGACATGTATTAAGACAATTTTGCAGGCCACCGATCAAGCTGCTATTTCTGTTCCTTTATTTTCAGCTGCGTTGCCAATCTGTTAGAATTCTTTTGGTCAAGATCCCCCTGAGAGATGGAGTAAGGTCCAGAACAATATCTGTTGAAAAAGGCACTTAGCAGAGACATAAGGCTTCTGTAGATCATCTGGCAAATGCTACTTTCTCATACATAGGGTGCCAGTATCAACAGCAAATGAACATAAGCAAAAGTTTTGCTATCTAGAGACACCTGTAAAATAGCACTTTTACTAAGTACAGGTTTAAACTATCCATATATTAAAAAAAAAAATTGCACAAAGAGAAATCAGGATTTATTATTTGAGTTTTATTTATTAAGTTTATGTAAGATTCCTAGATAATGGAAGATAGCTAGTTTACTTGACTGAAATATATATATATTAGTTTAATTATCAAACTGTATTTTTCTGTTTTTTTTTTCATTATTTTTACCTTTTTTTTATACAGTTTTTTTGGTTTTTTTTGACTATTTGCCCCATAAGTTCTTTATTTTCATAAAATAGTGTCAGCCTGATGTTTAGGTTTTTTTGTGAGGCATTTTGTAATGTGGAATTTCCATAAGTTTGTTATATTTACTGTTACAACGCTGCTTTGGGAAGATCGTTTTGTTTTGAGATATCAATAGGGTTTGTCTTAAGAAGATGAGAAAAAAACATACTGATGTCAACCAGTTTTTTGTGGTATTCCAATATAAAGTTTTGTTGTACATTTTCATATCGTTTTCTAGGAAGCAATAGTCAGAAGCATCAATAAGCTATGTTTATCACTATGTGGTCTATGTACACAAGCCAGGTAGCTGCAAACGGTTGATTGTATTTTGAATGAACTAATTTGTTCTTAGATGAATATTCAAGTCTGCATCCAAGCCAGCCTTCTGTTCCACACAAATTGTGTCCTAGTGAGATAGTTCACAGCACCATAGCACATCAGCTAAACAGAATGGTATCACACATAATTGCTAACCGTGGTTCCTGTTTTTCACTTTACTATGCTAAGCAAATGGTTCTAGGGCCAAAGCTGCAAATAATGAAGAGGTGTCATTAGGAATTGTTAGTGTACATCCAAAGAAAGAATTAGGACTTTCATTTTAAAAGTGTGTAAAGAAAGTATTAGCATATTTCTTTACAAGGTTTTTCTTTATTTTAATTAATCTTTCACTCCTCATTCCTAGACTCTTAGTTAAGTTTTTTGGTTTTGCCTTTTTCCTCCTTTTTTTTTTTTTTCCCCAACCAGGTATAAATATTTTTAAATTTACAATGTAGACTGGTCAAATGATATAAAATGTATTTTACCTCCTGCACTGTTCATGAAAGAGAGCTCAGATTAAAGAAAACACACTCCTTTTTTTTCTTCCAAAAATGAATATTTTGCTCTTGAGATGTGGAAAATTGGTGGTATCTTGGTAATTTTAAGGTTTTGATGCAGTCCATGACATTGGAAGTTTGCAGAGTGTATTATCAGTTTGATTCCTCTTTCATGTTCAGTATGCTTTTCTGTAGTTTCATCAGGTAATAAAATGTTTGAGGCATAGAATCACATATTTTGCTATCATTTTGCATGAAGTCACTGTTAAGAATAAAATTATCTGTGATAGGAAACTAGTGTACGAGGTTACTAAAATACATTGACCTAATCATTCATATTTACTCTAAAATACTTACTTTTGACTTTCTTAATCTCTTTCTGCTATGTTTTATTTTCTTTTAATACATGTTTTCTGTTGACTGAAGCATTAAAAGGGGGGATTTTCTAAAGGATATGAGAGCTGGGTGCCCATCTCCCATTGATTTTTATGTGGGAGTGGGAGTTGTTTAAAAATCCCATATAGATTGATCAAGTAACTTAAAATCGCTAACAAAGTCAGTGGCTGAACGTGAATTGGAATGAGGATCTGTTCTGTTTGGTTTTGATGCTCTGTTTTGTTAGAGGACATCTTTCCATGTCATGTAGTTTTTGAAAAGGTAGATTTTTTGGAAATGGAATCTCAAAAGGAAGGTTATAGGATATTAATATGGCAGTGGTGAGCGTTATGCTATAGAATGGTAAAATTTGCCTGTTAAACATTAGGATAAATCTCTTATATAGTGCTAAACCATTGAGCTTCATCTTCAATCAGTTTTTGAACATGACTCTTTTCATAACTCTTACTATTTCTAATTTAGAGCCTACACTTACTTTTGTTCAGTTCATACCAGAACTGTTATTTTAACCTTGTGGATGCAGCCACTAAAACATTAAAAAAGTGGGAACCGAGGGAAAATGAAAAAAAAAGGCACCTTTGAGTTTTCTCTATCACATTACATCTGCACAAAAAACTTAATCAACACTGTTGAACGATTAATGAAAAGGAGAGTGGCAGCCACCCACCCAGAAGCTCATCTGGCTTTGAAAAAGTTTTAATTTAGGTGTTGGTAGCTCTGTGTTACAGTTCCTGATTTTCCTGATGTTGCATCTTTCCACTGGCCCCCTTCCTCTGAACCATTTTCACATGTTTATTCTTCTGCTGATTCAGATGTGCTAAGTCCCAAGTGAACTGTTTGTACGGTACCGTTTGTATGTACACAGAAGGGTCGTAAGGGATGAACAGCTGCTTGAGGCAGAAAACAGATTATTGTTTTGGAAATGGTAAATTGGTAAGTAGGTTTCTCTTGAGACTTAGCCTTAGTTTATAACCACTTGGACTGTGCCTTACGCTTGTAACTGTGCTTATCGTTTGAATAAACCTTCTTCTTCTTCCCTTGTGTTTACCCACTAGCCCCTTTGTTCTCGTTTCCAAAGTACTTATCAATAACAGTTAGCTTTTATTTTTATAGGCTGGCTTATTGAGTCTTTCCTGAAATATGGAATTTCTTTTTCTTACCCTGGTGCACCCTGTCTGTACCTTTTCCATTTGGAATGCACTTTTCTTGCACATGGGTAACTGAAATCTATGTAAGCTTAAAGATGTAATACTGTCAAAGACTAGATGTTTTATATCATTAGCATTAGTTCTTCTCCAGCTCTACAAGAAAAGTATATTCTTATTCTTTCCACAAACTTCTTTCCTTTGAAACAGCTGTATTTCATTGGCTCTTCATAATAATTCCATGATTAATTAATATACATATATCTTTTTCTGCTGGGTATAATAACCACCCTTTGCATTAGTCTTTGAGCTCTTATCTTATACTTTTTACAGCTGAGACTTGTCTTATTTCTTTTATTCCAGTGCTCTAGATCCAATTCCTTTAATGGGATATTCAGATCCTCCTCTCTGGTGGCAACACCTTCCACCATAATGGAAGGCAATCCTTTTTAGCTTTGTATCATCATTAGCACATTTCATTAACTAATTCTGTTTTTTGCAACAAAGTGAATAATTACAATACTTAAAATCCCAAAGCTGATCCTTCAGGAATAATGTTACAAATTCCATGTAGCTTTATAGTGGTTTTTCAGCTCAGCTCAGGATAGTTTGTTCTGTGTTTTATAGTTGTTACAATAATCCCAATTTGTTTTGATTTTAACCATTAATTTCCCATTTCATGCATGCTTTACTGAAGAATATAGACCAGTGGTATATCAGTACAACTAGATTAGTTGTATCTTTTTCCTGTGTCTAAAAAATCAAGTGTTTTATCAAAGAAACTTAATAGATTAGTTTATCATAGTCCAATTCTGATCAGTCTCTGTTGTAATTTATCCTGTTTGCATTTTTCTTTGTGTCTTTGTCTATCATTTATTTCAAAGCTCAGCAGTAGTCAGGCTGTGTTTATGTGTATACATACAGCATGTAAATAGCATGATAATGACATGAAGTATTCTTCTTATTTGGACTGACAATTACGATATCTTTTCTTGGAATTCAAGTTCTCCTGGCAGTGTTGTGATATTATTATATCATAGATAATCAGGAATTCTTGGTATCACTGTGAAAGCATGTAGTGTAGGAATATCTTTACCTTTTGTTATCTACTTACCTCTGTTAAATATTTTTCTGATACCAGATGTTACAAACTAAGTCTCTTGGTCAGTAGGGAATTCATGGTATGGCTTTAAAGAATGTGTTTTAACTTCTTAACATGTAATTTCCAGCTGAATATAATCTATTGCCTAAATTAATATCTGAGGAGTCCTACTGAATTCCGTGGGATTAAAATGTGCTTCATGTTAAATGTCTTTTTAAATGCATGACAGAATTATGCCTATATCTGATAGAACAGCTGGAATCCTGTGAATAATCTCTAGAATTTATTAATGCTTGTCTAGTGTGTGTAAAGATTAGTCTAGCCTCTTCATTCTTTATAATAACATACACATGCACTCTGAAGAGATTTACTGTCTCATTTCATTTGTGACTAGGAAAAAAGGGCCACCATTGTCCAGATGTAGATAATAATGCTGTTCATAAAATTGAATATTTATATGTAAAAAGGAAAAGATGGAATTAACTATTTGGTTTTTTACCTGTATTTTATTTTTATAGAAATGAAAGCAGCTTTAAGTCTCAGTAAGTTGTGTTGTTATGCTTAAATGTGGTGGATTAACCTTGGCTGGCTGCCAGGTGCCTACCCAGCTGCTCTGTTACTCCCCCTTCTCAGGAAGATGGGGGGAGAAGATAGGATGAAAAAGCTCGTGGATCAAGATAAGGGCAGGGTGATCACACACCAATTACCCTCACAAGCAAAACAGGCTTGACTTGGGGAAGATTAATTTATTGCCAATTAAAAGTAGAGTAGGATAGCGAGAAACAAAGACAAAGCTAAAAAAATCTTCCCCCTACCCCCCCTGCTTCCCAGGTTCAGCTTCACTCTTGACTGTTCTACCTTCTCCTCTCTGCGTGGTGCAGGAAGGGATGGAGAATGGGGGTTGCAGTCAGTTCACAATGCTTCATCTCTGCCCCTCCTTCCTCCTTACTTTCTCCCCTTCTCCAGCGTGAGTCCCTCATGGGATACAGTCCTTTACAAACTGCTCCAGCATGGTCCCTTTCCATGGGGTACAGTCCTTCAGGAACAGACTGCTCCAGCCTGGGTTCCCCACAGGCCTCAGTTCTGCCAGAAAATGTCCTCCTGTGTGGGCTGCTCTCCACAAGCTGCAGCTCTTGCCAGGAGCCTGCTTCTGCATGGGCTCTCCATGGGCCGCAGCTTCTTTCAGGGCACATCCACCTGCTGCATCATGGGGACCTCCATAGGCTGCAGTGTGGGTATCTGCTCAATTGTCGTCCTCCATGCGCTGCATGGGGACAATCTGCTTCATCATGGTCTTCTCCACAGGCTACAGGGAAACCTCTGCTCCTGTGCCTGGAGCAGCTCACCCCTCTCCTTCTTCACTGACCTTGGTGTCCGCAGGGCTATTTCTCTCACATTTTCTCTCTTAGAGCTGCTGTGCAGTGGTTTTTACCCTTTCTTGAATACCTTATCACACAGACACCACCAACATCACTTACAGGCTCAGCAGTGTCCTGCAGTGGATTTGTTGGAGGTGGCTGGACCTGGCTGTGTCTGACATGAGGGCAGCCCCTGGTTTCCTCTCACAGAAGCCACCCCTGCAGCCCCCGTTACGAAAATCTGTCCATGTAAGGCCAATCCAATGTCATCTTCCACTTTAGTTTTCATAATATCATCAAAATTGTAATAAACCAAGTCTAAAGATTCTAAGTAGAAAAAAACAGATTAGCCAGGTGTTGGAAGAAAAGTATCAGAGAGATTTTTCATGTCCTGTCTTAAGAATGCACATTCCAAATGTTGCTCTCTTGCACACACTCAATTTGAAGCACTGAACATATCTCCAAGATTTTAGAAGCAGTGTCTGTCGTCTCTCAATATCAAATCTTAACCTTAAGTGTAATTTTAGTGTTGCAGCATCATGTCTGTGACTGAAGCTCCCATGCTGCATGTCCATGTACTCTGGAGAGTGAAAGGAAAGTGTTTCAGAAAAGTAAGATGGCAGTGTTAGCTGGCTATTTGGATCATGTAAAAGATAGCTCTTACCAAACCAGTCACCATTAAAGTGCTACCCAGTAACAATTTGTGAAAAAATGTGAAAAGTTCTAATTTTCCTGTGTGCTGCATCTCAAAAAATTTTTGCATGAGTGTCCTTCACAATTTTTACAAAAACCTTCTGAGAAGAATTTTATGCTTGTTGCTTTTGTAGTTTTGATAGCACAGTCACCCTGAGAAGCCTAAAAATGTCACTACTCCAAGTAGCACTTGAAGCTTATGTGAAAACAAAAGTAAACCAGCTGATAATATTTTTCAGGTCTAAAACATTTGTTGGGGGACCATAAGCCATACTGAGGGCTTGAAATGGCAACGAAAATTTGGGAATTTCAAAGGAAGTAAAAAACTTGAGCTGACATTTTGAGAGCTAACTGATGGTATCACTATAAAATCTGAGTTTATAGACACTTTGTAGATGCTTTGTGTAGGCATTGAAAATCTCTTGGGTTATGGTGAAGTGTTAAGCATATCTTCTTCTTTTAATTTCTTTAGATTTTTTCATTTTCAAAGAATCATGGAGTCATAGAATCGTTTGGGTTGGAAGGGACCTTTAAAGATCATGTAGGCCACTCCCCTGCCAAGGGCAGGGACATCTTTCACTAGACCAGGTTGCTCAAAGCCCCATCCAACCTGACCTTGAACACTTCCAATGATGAGGCATCCACAGCTTCTCTGGGCAACCTGTTCCAGTGTCTCACCACCCTCATAGTAAAGAATTTTTTCCTTATGTCCAATTTAAATCTACCCTTTTTCAGTTTAAAACCATTGTCCTTTGTGCTGTCACTACAGGCCTTGGTAATCTCTCTCCATCTTTTGTATAAGTCCCGTTTAAGTACTGAAAGTCTGCAATAAGGTCTCACTGGAGCCTTCTCTTCTGCAGGCTGGACAACCCTAACTCTGTCAGCCTTTCTTCATAGGAGGGGTGTTCTAGGCCTCTGATCATTTTCATGGCTCTCCTCTGGACCTACTCTAACAGATCCATGTCTTTCTCGTACTGTGAAATGGAGGGCTGGATGCAATACTCCAGGTGGGATCTCACCAGAGCAAAGTAGAGGTGGAGAATCACCTCCCTTGACCTCCTGGCCACACTTTTGATGCAGCCCAGGATATGATTGGCTTTCTGGGCTGCAAGTGCACATTGCTGCCTCATGTCCAATTTTTGATCCACCTGTAAGCCCAAGTCCTTCTCCGCAGGGGTCCTCTCAATCCATTCATTCCCCAGGCTATATTGGTACGGCTGATTGCCCTGACCCAGCTGCAGGACGTTGCACTTGGTCTTGTTGAACTTCATGGGGCTCACATGGGCTCACTTCTCAAGCCTGCCAAGGTCCCTCTGGATAGCATGCCTTCCCTCAAGCATATCGGCTACACCAGTCAGTTTGGTGTCATCTGCATACTTGCTGAGAGTGCACGCAATCCCACTACCTATGGCATTAATAAAGGTATTAAACAGTATTGGTCCCAGTATGGACCCCTGAGGGACACCAGTTGTTACTGGCTTCCAGTTGGTGTCATTGACTGTAACTCTTTGGATGTGGCCATCCAGTCAGTTCCTTATCTATCTAATAGTCAATCTGTCAAACCCGTGTCTCTCCAATTTCATGGCAAGAATATTGTGTGGGACTGTATCAAACGCCTTGCAGAAGTCTAGGTAGATGACATGAGTTGCTCTTCCTTTGTCTGCTGATGCAGTTACTCCATCGTAGAAGGCCACCAAATTAGTCTGGCAGCATTTCCCCTTGGTGAAGCCATGTTGGCTGTCTCTAATCACCTTCCTGCCTTCCATATGTTTCGATATGTCTTCCAGGAGGATCCGTTTCATGATCTTTCTGGGCATGGAGGTCAGGCTGACTGGTCAAGAGTGCCCAGGATCCTCCTTTTTACCGTTTTTAAAAATGGGTGTGATGTTTCCCTTTTTCCAGTCTCTGTGGACTTCACTTCACTGCCACAAGTTTTCAAATATGATGTAGAGTGGCTTGGCAACTATGTCATCCAGTTGCCTCAGGACCCTGGCATGGATCTTGCTGGGTCCCATTGGTTGCTCAGTATCTTCTAATGTGAACTCTTTTCTTGTATGATTTTCTTTATCTTAGCTTCTAGCATTCAGGCCTGTTGCGATCCCTGGTAATAATGAAATTCACTTTTTACAACTAGCCTTCATTTTCTTGTGAAACAATACACATTAGTAGTTTTGTCAAATGAAAGACTTAAAAAATTTCCTTAAGAAATTCTTTATTCTTTCAAAGACCTCACAATGAAAGGACATGTTCAATCACAAATTCTTTCTCTGTTCCACTCCATTTCTTTTATTTTGGGCAACAATATTATTTTTAACTAACTTATGTATACTGTGAGCTCCTTTTTTAATGATTTACAATTTCTTTCAGTCTAAACTGGTATTAAAATGTGCAGGTATATGCTTTGCTATGTGTATATGTATTTTGTAATTTCAGTCTCCACTGAAGTGCATCTTCCCATTTATAAAGCATAGTAACTATGTATTGTTTTACAAGCAGAAAAATCAGTTGAGGCCAAAAACGTAAAGGAAGTCCAGAAGGAATTTTTGCAGAACAACAGATCTAGCATTCTTATGTTTTTAAGAAAAAGAGGCCTTTAACAATTTTGCGTCTTAGGTGAAAGCTGGAGCCACCTGTAGTGCAAAGAAAGTCAAGTATTGCAGCTCTGTCTTGTTTTCTGTCTCTTGTGTTTCTGTTGTGTAAGTTTGGTTTTATTTTTAAACTTCTGTTACTTCCTGCTTACTGCATGAGCGTAATCTTAATAGTAAGAGATGTTCTTGGGATCTAGTCAGATTAGTTTTTGCAAAGTGTATTTATGTGTTTTACTGAACATTTGTTTGTACTTACTTAGGGGTTGTAATTGTGAAAAAACCCAACAGTATTCATACAGTCTAGAATTTCTTCTCACATTTAATAGCCATTTCCTTCATATGAAAAATGATCAGGAAATAATTTATATCAGTTGACAGAATATTATGTGTTATCTATACTAACTTGCATTTTGGTCTTCAAATTCCAGAATAAGTTTTTACCCTTTATGTATTATAAGAAGCATGGCAATCTCTTCAAACAGTAGTCTTAATTTTATATTAAAACAACGTCTCTTTGTGACTTCCTCTTCTGATTTATGCTTTATAAGGAGACAGTTGAAGTTCAGAAAATGTTTAATCATAAGGTTTTTGTCTGTGTGTTATCCAGAGTTTTTGTAATAAATAAAGGGGATTTGGTTATCTTGGGGGAAAGGATTCTGAAAGCTTTTTTGGATAAATTTTGTTAAAAAGATATGTCAAATATTTTTGAGAAGCGAAGAGCTGGGAAGCACTTTGTGTCAGGTTATTTGCAATGTTTAATTATAATAATTCTCATTCCACTTGATTTAAACATCTTTTAAAATTCTTTAATCACAAAGTGTTTACCATTCTTCTCTAAATATCTAAACCAAAAGGAAAGCTATTATTCTTGTACATGTTGTGGAATATTTGGGCAAATGATTTTTCTTTTTCCAAATGGGATTTTGGAAATCTTCCCCTTCTGTTTTGCCTGTTTGTGTGTGTGTAAATTTTCACCTTCTGAATAAAATTTTGCATTTAGCACTTAGAAAATTGTGCAGAGCTTAAACCAGTCTCTGATTAGTAGAAATGAGACTTAATGCCAGCTTCTTCTGGCATTCTTGTTTCAAGTTCATTACTAGGAGGCATTCAGAGTAAGATTCCTAAATTAGAAGTTTAAATATTACTTAACAACTGACTTCTAGTTCTTGACGAGAAATTTAAAAAGATATTAAAAAAATAGCCCAACAAACAGCTCCATGCTTACATTGTCCAAGTAAAAATTCCAGTTTCCTTATTTTGATGTTTGTAATTTCACTGTACTGGTAGTATTTTGGTTACCACTGAGTCTTTTAATGTAAAATCTATCATGCAACCCTTGTTATCCCTTCTTTGTACATGTTATCTCTTCTTTGTGCATCATAAAAAAAAGCAAAAAAAAAAAAAGGATGACATTCAGGCATACTTTTTCTTTGTATTTGTAAGGCCCATTTACACAAATTATGAAGTTTTTGACCTGATGATTTTGTGGAGAGCTTCTTTGTATTCATTTAGCTTCAAAACCTTTTCGTATGTCTTTGTCAAGGAATGCGTAGGAGGATGCAGGTTATCAGGCTTATTAAAAGGATTTTTAATGTATAAACTCTCTGTTTCCATATCATTACAAGAATCTTCTTTTCCACCTTCTACTCTTTCCATGTATTGCTATTCCTTCGTTATACCTTCACAGCTCTGCAAATGCTTTGCCTTGTAATTTTCAGGTATAGGTATAACTTTTAAGTGCTCAGGCTGGTATCTTGCAAAGTGCTACAGAGGTTGTTTTGAAGTATTGGAAATAAAGGTAACTAAGTAATCAAAGTCTTGAGGGGTAACTACTCCTAAAGCTTTACTTACAGTGTACAGAATTCTTTTTTCTGATTCAGCAGCATGTGCTTCTGGTGTTAAAAAGTTGGTATTTATGGCAGTCTTAACATAGGCATATTAATTGTCCACAGAGTACAGAAAAATTCTCTGAATGAAAACCCTCATTGTGAATGGTTTGAATGAAATTATCATTCGTAAGGGCTGTTTCGCATAACTGCAGTTCCTAACCCTTGGATCAAAACACAGTGTAAATATCAAGTATGGTTTAAAATGTGGACTTAGGATTAAAAAGTTGCATGTCTATCCTGTAGGGCAGATTTTTGGTGTTTTGTTTTTTTTTTTACTCTTTTGCTAGCACTTTTCTCCTTGCTGTGGGTATGAGCATTCTTTACCTGATTTTTTGGCAAAGTTCTATGAAGGCATATTTTCTCTTCAGATTTCATATTGCTTTAGAGGAATAAAAAGTTATAGCTAGCTCCAAATAATTTTGTTTCTGTTCCTGTGATTTTGGATAAGGATTTAGAAGTGACAAGGATATTTTTCTGCCTCTTGGTGGTGAACAAGTATGAATTCTGATTCAGTGGTTGGAGAAGTTTTTCTCAATTTGTTACTCAGCTTGGCAATGACGGAAGCTAGACTGTGTACTGACAGTATTCCTGCACTAGATATTTAAAAGAAGACTAGCTTGAGTGCTTTATATGATTGCTTAAATACAAGTTAGCTCCTCTTCCACATAGGAAAAATGTGAGGTGTTCCTCAGCAATTGCTTTTGCAATGTTCTCTTTTGATTGTCTTGACAGATTTCTACTGTAAGCACAGAGGTGACTGACTAAACGTTTATTTCAGATGTCCAGCTCCTTTGATCATATGCTTTTTAAATGAAACTGAACTACTCTTCTGAAGATCTTTTTTAGGGAAACCAGAGAAAAATTGCCTAAAACAATTATGAAAATTCTAGTCAGAGTCATAACGAGCATTGGGAACATTGTGAATTTTATTTTCAATAAAATTGCTGCACAATGTGGCAGTGAGGGTAAGTACTTCCATGATCAGAGAGAAACGTTTTATGACTGATAAAACCGTATCAATGTTTTAAGGTCTCAGCCTCATTGTAAATATACTTTAGTTCAGCTGAAATTGGTCAGTCATGTAGTTGTGTCAGTGTTCCTTAGTTCCAACATGGAGAGGAACAACAGACTTGAAATTCAAACTGTAGTATTCTTTGCACAATTCTCATGTTTCTACTCATGTGTTTGCCTACAATAAGTCATTTTCTTCTAGAACTGATGTCTCCTATATTTGAGGAAAGATCATGGCATTAAATGGAACTGGATCTTTATATGGAGTCAAAGAAGGAGCAGTTGTTTTGACTCCATGCATCCATCACCATCCAACTCCAGCACGTGAGAGGATTCTTACAGTGACTACAAGTCACTGTACCCAGTGCCTTAAGTACTACCCAGGTGCTTGAGGTCTTAAATGGCTTTTGTCCAGGCTCTTACACTCCAAAGCACTTGCTTATGAAGTTACATAATGTTTCTAAACTAATATTATCATTCTTTTTTCTTTGGACAGCTACCAAGGAGAGCTTTGTGTCTAGTTGTGTTGTTTTTTTCTCCCCAAGGCATCACATAACCCTATTGAAGTTACTTACATTGTAACACTAACTTCTCAACTCCAGCAGTGTCGCTAATGCAATGGTAGTGTCTTTTGGTGGGATGTAGGAAAGGCCTATACTTGTAGAGAGCAGTTATTGTTTGCTAGGAAACGCTAGGTAAAGCTTCAGGCAATGTAAGAGGCACAGTGAAGGCAGCTGCTTCTCTCATGAGAAGGACTCATGACTGTATATGATCACCTGCAGAGCAGCTGCAAATTTCTGCTGTCCTTTCAAGATGCCATGCACACAAGAAAATTACTGTAGTTCTAGCAGAATGACACTAGTAACACTATATCATCTGTACCCAGACACTATGTGAGAATAATGGAACTTCTCATCCAGAAATTTTTATCAAAATTAATTAAGGGTCAGTCAAATTCTATATTTTTCATACTGAAATGGGACCTGGGAGGAACTATCAGGAAAAGCTGTTGCATAATTTTTTTTTCCTTTGCAGTACAGGCTGATTAGGAACTGAATTCTTTCAGAGACATTCTTTCTAGTCTGTTTTTTAGAGATTGTGAAGTTGGGAAATGCAAGCTATTGGGGAAGGGCTTAAGAATATCTTTTTGGTCTGAAGGAGACAACTTCAAATGTTTGCCGTTTCTAGGATCTGGATGTGCTACTTGATAACTTTTTGATACATTTCAGAGAGTCAGTCAGGGGCTACATCTGCACATCTGTGAAGATGGGGTAACTGAGCAGCCAACTCAACAAGAAGTAAGGGGAGAATTAACTCTCTCTTTTTTATATGGAATGTACGCAACCAAAATTTAACTGACTTAGAGATATGTTAATATATTCTGGAAACTGTGAAATGTGTCCCCCTCTGTATGAGTCTTTTTTAAAAATTATTTTTCCCCTCTCCTGATTTTTCTCTAAGGCACCCATTTTGCTGTTTATTTAGGTGCATACATGAGATTTCTCAGCAGTAAGATAAGTGATCATTACCACTGCATTGTACATCTGTGTGCTCTTCCCAGGGTCCAAGGTTAGAATGGGTTCAGTGAAAGAGCCCTTCCTTTTAGTGAAGACTAAGGCTTGTCTGGTATTTGTCTTGTTTGAAATCTGAAGAGAAAAATAGTGACTGGAGAGTCATCCATGACTTTTTTTAATCACCTTCATTACATCAGCAGAAAGCTATCTTTTGTTGGGGTGTGTTGCTAAGTCTGGTGAGCTTTCCAACAGGCAGTGTTGAGTGTGGTGAGATGATCAAGTTGCCAGTGGTTGGAGTTACAGGAGGGAGAAGGCTAATGAGCCGTGAGCCTCAGCAGGAGGTATCGGGGTGTTAGATAGTAGAACATGAGTGGTGGGAGAGGAGATAGAGACCATCAGGTTGCCCCCTCATTGCCTAACAGAGCCCATAAATGGATCACAGGACTGAGCCACAGTGTGTCTGGGCCAACAGTCTCTGTATTGCTAACACTAACAGTGCCTTAAAAATAAATTAATGTGTGGAACTCTGTAGGAAGTACAGAGTGACTTTTTATTGGATGGTGTACCAAAAGGGCATAAAGATAATACTTCTTCTGGGTCCTGTGATGAGAGTGTGTATAGTTTGAATTAAGTTAACAAAAACAACATCCCCAAAACAGCTGTAGTGCTATTTAAAGAGTGACTATAGTGTAGACCATATTTTTGAAGGGGAACATGAACCTTCATTATTCTTTTGGTGAAACTGACTGTGGGTAAACATATAAACTGAACATGTTTTATCACTGTATCGATTACTTTATGTGTTAGTTGAAACTTGATGTGAGAATGTAGATAATTAAAAGCCTGTTTCCTGTTGCTAAAAAAAAATTGCAAATTTTTTCCTAGACAAATCTTGTCCGTTTGCATTATCTTCCATTTTGACTGGTTGTGGTGTTATATTTGCAGGTGATAATGAAGGCAGAGCCGTATAAAACAGAAATTCTGACCAGAATAATAACATCTTGCTGTGAGCATTGCAGCACTTTACTGATAAAACACTTTTCACATATGTATATGAAGAGAATTGTGTTAATTATTTGAAAACAAGGTTCAGTCTTCTTCCATGAGTAGCTACATATCAAGAAAAACTTGTAGCAGTATGAGAGTAAGAAAATTGGAATTCACAAATAATTAAATAAGTTTTTTTATAATTACTATATACGCATACATATATATTTCTGTTAGATCAGGTACTTTTTGCACCTTTACTACTTTAAATGGGTGTATTTTTCTGAGTTTATTGAGAAGAGCTGTACTGAAGTTTCTGACTTTCGTATGTTCCTCTCTGTGTGTATGAGAGAGAGAAAAAGAGGGGGGAAGAGAGCTTGTAGACACTTTTAGTTGCATGTAGGTTTGCATATAAAGGTTGAGGGATTTATGGGGAGAGGGTTATTTATTCTTGCAAGCTCCACTTGGAAATATCTTAGTTTTGTTTTGTTGTTGTTTTTTTTTTTAATAAGCAGCCTAACAAGGACATATAGAAGTTAAGGAAATAAAGCATTATTTGACTTTTTACCACAGAAACTTTTCTATCAGAAACTACATCAGAAGTTAACGAGACCCATTTAGTCATGCATGGCAATAGCGAAGTTTAATTAGAAAATAGAGACTGTTGTTAAAATCATAAAATACTATTTTTAGCTACCGTTTTTAGTGTAACCTGTCACTGATGACCACTGTAAGTTCAAAAGCGCAGTTATTTTTAACAGATATCTTTCAAAAAATGGCATATAGAGTGTATGGAATTATGTAACATTTTTTGCATATTGGAATTTAAGACTCAGACTTTGCAAGGATTTGTACTGTATTATTAAACTCTATTTAATTCATAATTACTGTTGTACTTGAATTTTGAACAGTCTGTGATATTCTTAACAGAACCACAACTAAATTGTACCAACTCTGGACAGTGATTTGTGCAGTGAGCAAGGAAAGCACAGCATGCGTGAAAGGAGAGGATATCAAGGACAAAGGCAGACACAACGATGATTGTAATGAAGCTGGATTCCCATGAGGGGTAGCATCATAATGTTACTTTTTCTCGTTCTTTTTTTTTTTTTTTTTTTTTTTAAATTTGGTATTGGCCCTGACTATTTATTTTCAAGCTTAAGTTTATTTATTCTCAGGTGGGTCAACTAACTTATTTGAAAAAGCAGTGCATTTCATAGCAGACAAAGGTTTAGATGTAACAGTAGGTTCCTGCTTTTAAAGTGATGCGTATATTTGCATTTACTGACATGGAGTATTTCATACACAGTATTGCTTCTGCTGGGCTTAGGAACTCATCACTGAAATTACATTTTTGATCATATCTTTTTATTGTTTTGAATTCGGATGGGGTGTTGAATTTCTCCCATCCTTACTTGATCCTAAATGTTTTAAAGTAATTTACAAATCAGATAAATGTTATGTCCAGAAAAACATTAAGGCTTGATCACAGAAGAGGTGAAAGTTCATTGTTGTTATCAGGCGCTAATAAAATACCGTTACCATGAATGAGCATGTGTTAACATGTTCACAGCAATTGTGTTATTCTGTGTAAAATAATGACAGCGTGTTTTATGAATAGAAATTACAGCTGTGAATACTCACAGCAGAAACATACAGTACCAAGAAGTCACTGAGTGTTTCTGTTTGAATAATCATCCTCACTCTGCCTTTACTTTGAGGAAATTTATTATAAATTACTGTCTTTTCTGTCCATTGGTGGAAAATGTGAAAATAAAAAAAAAAAAACCAACAACACAAACCCACTAGTGATAGGAATGGGTAGAATCAGGACATCCTACAGGAAATAAATTGTGAAGATACTCACTGCATTTAAATGTTGCACCAAAATTAAGATAGTCAATGTGTTTTTAGTTGAACCACAATTAGTTTAATTGGATTGAAATTGGAGAAATCTAAAAATACATTTGGTACAGTAAGCATATTTCTTCTTCTGAAGCTAAATCAAGCTTGACTTTCTTAATACATTTTATCATAAATCAAATTTACTTGCTAGTGATAAGATTCACTGTTGAATACTGTGCTGGAGTCTTTAGAAATCCTGTCTGAACCTTCATGTTACACACAGTTGTACTCCCTATGAGAAAACCTGCACAGCTGCAAACAGTGGTTATGAGGTGGAACATGCATATTCTTTAATGTGTTGTTTGGCTAAAAATTTGGTGATATATGGACGTACAATTTTATTGCCATAATACCCACACCAAATCTTATCTTTTGAAAGGAAATTGTTTCTATTTTCATTTCAACTTAAGTGAGCTTACATCAAACTTCACGAAGTATTATTTTTTAAAACCATTAAGCACTAATGTTTTGTTCCTGAAGCCTACCAGCATAGAAAATTAATTTTGGCTGTATTCTTTATCACATCATGACCACTGCTACTGTCATTATATCATGGTGGGGTTAATAATCCTTCTGACTGAAATGCAATGTTTCAAACTTTCATTATTTCAGTGCTTCAAGAAGATGTTCTGCAAAAATTGGTTCTTGTTGCATTTTAGTCCTTCACCTCTGGTTGTATAGGTGTCAGAAATGTCTAATGAGGATAGTTGGTTTCTTCATGGAAATAAATTGCATTAAGGGACATACTAAAATGATCCAATATTATACAGGTAACTGTCAGCAGCTATGAGACATTTGTAATGTTAATTTCCTGCTTATGCGGCTGGATTTTAATTTATCATCTCGAGAGAGGACACGCTGTCATTTTCTGTGCATACCAGTGGTTGTCTAGCTCAGTGTGTCCCAGATTAGTTATTCTCTGTTTTTATTTTATAATACAGATATATGTATATGGGAGTGTCTATAGATACATTGTAAATTGAACATAAATTTCTAAACTTTGTAAGTTAACTCTATTTCATTTGCAAAGTTGCCTCATCTGTGGTTTTTTTTTCATTATTATCTTGTTATTATTATTTCATTATATATAGATTTTATCTTTTTCATCTAGGCACTTACATATCTTCAGTGAGAATTATTTTTGTTTATTAATAAATGGTAGTAGCAGTGGAGTTTATGTCCAGGGATAATGGTGAATTTAAAACACAGCTAAAGTTGAACAGCATTGCATCCCTCTGTAATAAAAACATTCCACTACTTAAAATTTGGTTTATAATAGGCCTGAACTGTAGAAATAAAATCAGAAATGAAATAGGAAACAACATGGTGTGCATTTTGAACCAGATGTTGTCCTTCTTCAAGTGGGTAGTGTTTTCTCATCTCTAAATGTACTGCCATTGTAAAGTGGCCCAAGGGAGCCAAACCTTTTATGCGTTTTAACAAGCTAAGTGCCATTATAAAAGAACTATTAATGGATTTATTCTAATTTTAATTGGATATTAAGACATATTGACTCTAAATCATAGATAGCTTTTAGCTTATAGGCTTATTACAGGTTTGGTTTCACAAGCAGAGGAGTGGCGTAGAGTTTAGCCTCACAATGGTAGTTGTAGGATCTAAATTTTTATTAATTTCTGCACAGCATTTCATCACAGTTTTGAAACACAAGGGCTTAACTTTCAAACATACAGCAGACTGTCATTCTCCTGTGAAGCAATGAGCTCTGCAGCTCTGAGTGAATGCAGATGAGTACCAACACAGGGCATAACTGAAGCCAGAGCGTGGCGTCATGTCTTAAGTATCATGTTTAGCCGGTAATTTTCAGCCCTCTTAATAATCATGGTGATTTTGTGCGGAATTTATATAAGTGGATAAAGTATATTGAAATATATTTTACTTAACCATTAATTCCTAAGGCTAGATTGTGGTGGTGTGACTAATGTTGAGTAGCATCATACGTAGAGAGCCTCACTGCAATTAGTGAACCTACATAAAGAAAAAGGTACTGATTTGACTGAAGTAGGAGGTTCAGAGTCTAGGCTCTTATGCATATTTGCATTGCTAATGTTTTCTGTCGAAAACATGCATTTCACATGACTCTTACATTTATTTATTTTTGCAGTAGTTACTGGAAAATATATTAAAAATTCTGGATAGTACCATGTAGCATTCATATGTGTATCAGCTTCTGCTGGTCTTGTGTTAAAAAAAAAATACATACATATCAATGCTTTTTTGATTTGTGAATATTGCTTATATGAACACTTGTTCAACTGGATATTCTTGTTAAGATACAACTACACAGGTACTGACAGAAAAGAAAACAATTAATATGCCATCCATATTAAATAGGGCTAGAAGTTTTATAATTCATTGTTACTGCTCATAAGGGGAATGGTTTCTGTCTCTTCATTTGATGGGAGGTGATGTGGAAAACAGAGATATTGGACTTCCCTGTGGGTTATTTTAGAAATTGTTATGTTCAAAAAATAATGTATATTATTACTGTTTCACAGCTTGTAAAAACTAAAAATTATTAAAATCAAGGAAACAAAGACTGGTGCACATAAGGATTTTTGTACTATTTTTCACGTCTTTTGAAAATTATTTTCCTATATTTTTTAAAAAAGAATAATTCAAGTACAGGCCTTTTTTAAATTAACTGAATTATAACTGAAGGGGGATTATGCAAATGTGCAACTTCTTTTTTTAAAAAAAATATTCCCTCATATATTAATTTCTACATAACAAATTCAAGCAGTGTAAACTGTGATCTGTTAAATTTCCTTGGTAGTCATGGAAATTGCATTTGAACTCTTAATTTAAGGATCTAGAAGCTCTTTGCATTTGGATAAGCTCTAAATAAATAAAAAAGTATTTTCTACCAGTAACAGAGACCCTAGTATAACACAATACTGCACCTGCGGAACAATGTTTTAATAAGGATTGTTTTTTAGATTTTTTTTTTAAATTAGATTTATAAACTCGTTGAAATTTATGATGATTTTTTTGTCTTTTAAATTCATTTTTTGAGTCTGTAATAAGATCAACCTTGTAAGTGTAATACACTTCAGATAGGACTTTCTGGACAGCATTATAATTAATATTAGCATGAAGAATTGAACTGAAAACAAAAGGTCAGTTTACAAAACTCTCAGGAAGATGTGCAAAGGAAAAAAAAAAGATTAAACCAAATATCTCTGAAATTTAGATTTTTGGAGTGGAAATATCCAGACGATGCCGAATACCCACCTGTAATGCTAAATCCCATTTTGGGAATTAGTGTGCAACTCAGATTAGGTTTTGGTGTAATTATGGCTTTGGTGACACACGATGAAAAGTTTAATGAAAAGACAACTACATAAACTACTTGAATCTCATGCAGCTTAATTATAAGGTCCACATTCTAATAAAATTATTTTTCAAGCCTCATTGAGAGGACCTCACTAAAACCAGAAAACCTCCCAGTAACTTCATAATGAAAGACTTACTTACTTCAAAGTTTTTTATAATCTTACATTTACTAGCTGTGTGAAATTACAAAAACTGAAATGAGAGAGGCAGAAGGAAGACACACTACAAATTTATTTCCTTCAGAGACTGTAACAAGGGAGTGAGTCTGCTGAAAGCAGTTGAAAGCCCAGCTAGAAATATGAAAGACTTTCTTTTGTATACATATGCAAAACTTTTTTGGGGGCTTCTTTAAAGGCTGTACCAGCTTGTTAGAAGGAGGGTTATTTCAAATAGTGCTTAATTTGCCTGCACTTTTTTGTTATTGTTACTAATTTGTGAATTGGGCTGAGATTATTTCTAGTTTCTGTAGCTGATTGTGCTTAGTACAAACTATGCTAGGTTTAACTTTTTGGAAACAAATTCCTCCCATGTGGAAAAAAGAAATGATGTATGTCTGAAAAGGTTCATTGATAATTTGTGAATGGGCTGCTCTTTCATCAGCTGAAAAATATAAAGGCTACAAATTGCTATGTTTTGTGAGTTACCTCCTAAGCTTCTTTTTAAGGAGTAAGTGCTAGTAGAATTAGTAGAAAACTGGTTTCTGATTGCCTATGCTCTCCGTTACAAAATGTAAATAAGTAATGCCTTAAAGGAGAGTATATTGCACGTTAACCATTGCTTCAGTTTTATACTGAAGTAATGATAAAGAGATCTGTGAAAACATGTTTTTTAACTTTTTTTGAAGCTAAAAACCAGGTAACTGTATGTTGCAAAGTGTCACCTTCCACTGTTGAGGAAGTGTCAGGCTGATCCTTCTCCATTCTTTCTGATCATGTCACATATCCTTGTATGGCAGAAGTAAGACCGTGCAAGATGGTATACTACTGAGAAGCCAGCTAATATGGGGTACATCTGGGCAAGACTTCTGTGTCTGATATCTACCCTTTACTTGAAATTTTGCATAGGTATCCAAGACTTCTCATCCTGCTTATTTTATTTTATAGCATAAAGTTTGTGCTTAGGCTCTTGCTGAAGCTGAACAGGAAAATGTTGCATGCTGTGCAGACGGCAAAGGCCTGCAGGCTGTTGGCCATACAGCAGTTGAAGCTTAAAATAAATAACTCAGCGTAGCATTTTATTTTTATTTAAGAGATGGAACTATTTGACCCAGACTTATTTAAAAAATGAAAGCTGACAAGCTTTCATTGTCCGCTGTGAATGTGAATAAGAAAGATGTCCATTGCTGTTGTCTTGCATCATTTTCTAATGTACAATAGTAAACTATAGTAGCTGTTGAAGTAATCTATGTTAAACACCATCCTACTATTGTATTAATAGTAAAGAAAAAAGAGGGAGCTTGTCACTTGTAACTTCATCTGACGTATTCTCACCACTACAGCTTAAAGTTAGTGGAATATAAGTAAATAAGTCTGCAACAATTGACAAACAAAATATGTAGTGGAGACAATTTGTCTGACTTGGCTAGCTAGTCACATAACTGATATCTCTGTTGCTTATGGTGTCAAAGATACAAAGGATACAGGAAATTTTCCTGTATGCATTTTCAGTTATGTCATAGTGTTAAGTAGAGATCAATTATTGCTTTGAGACAACAGAAGGAAAAAGGTGATATTTACAAAAAAAGAGGTGTAATTGTCAGTTTATAGATGTGATTATTCCAGAAAGCATATTTTTGGATATTAAAATATGAGATAAGAACTGCTAACAGTGGAATGAATCTGAAGATAAATGACTGATCAGATAGTTTCAAAATGAAAACAGTTTTTAATTACAGTTTCATATTACAAAAAATATACCCCCTAAAGGAATACAGTAGAATTGTGGAAAGGTGGAAGGACTAGTTGACAACAAGATATGGGAGTGGGAAGAAGATGATAGCAGAATGTACATGGTTTAGAGACAAGACGAAATGAGAAGCAAGACCTGGGGGTATTGTGTGGTAGTCAAAAATTGTGTGCCACAGGAAAGGGCCTAGGCAGGAGTGGGGAAGGATACAAGGCAGGAACTGAAGCTAAAGTTGGCTCTAGATCATGAGTAAATGCCAAAGGAAAGAATTGAATTAGGCTTTGGGGATGGGACTGAGTTCAGGACTGTTAAAGAGACACAGCCTTGGTAGAGATAGTAAGGTAAGAACAGAAGCTAGGGGAGGAAAACGGAAGAATAGTGAAAACTTCATTCTGCACAGCCTGAAAATTAATCCAGGTTTCATGTGATCAAGGATTCCTTTGCTTTATTATAAATAGCCTCTAAATCTAGTGGAAGGATGGTTGGCTGTCTCCTGTTGTCAGACAGCCATACCAACTTAAGTGACTACAAGTTGCATTATTCTACTGCTGCTTCTGCACATCAGCAAAAGTGTGTGGCTGACTTGGAATGAGTAGAAATATCTATTATATTGTAGGATTCCTTTTTTAATAGGGAAAAAAACCCCGCAACTTTGTGAAGATTTCTATGTTTGCACTTACTGGGAAATGCTAGAATCAAAGGTATTATTGTAACTTCCTATTTTCCTTATATGCATGCTTATATAATTACACTGACTTTTTTTCCCTGGCAATCTGCCAGGCTTCAGGGTTTTTGTAGCCCAGTCTCTTCTATAAGCCTTTTGCATCTTCCATTTTTTATGGAAGTTGTACAGTGAACAAATCAAGGAATTGTAGAAAGTAAAAGCTTAGGAAGCTCCTGAAAGACACCAGTGCTATAGAATATGGAGACACTGAGCAGGGTGTTAAGCAGGTAGTAGAAAGTGGTCACTAATTGACCACATATTTGTCACATCTGGGGGCCTTTTTGAAATGTGCAAAATCTTCATGAACAAAGTTAATTTTTGCCACTAAAATTTAACTGCAGCTTAAGTAAATATTCTACAGCAGCCATATGATACATTACAGACCTTTCAGGGGCGAAGGAGGTCAATGATAGTCATATGTAGACACTAAAATAACCACTTGTGGGATTCTTCAAATGATAAAATTTGGGAAGAAAATTGAAGTTCTGGAAGCATGCCAGTCTGTCTGGGCACAATGCTACCCTGACATGTGTACAAAAATGCAGATTCAAGCTATAAGCCTGTTGCCTTTGAAATCAATGGCATTTATCATTATGCAGCTTAGCTTGCTTGTAACTCTTTCACAATTCCAGAAAGTAAATGTTTCATTACATATTAGAATATATTAAAATAATATTATATATCAAAAGGAGAACTAAAGTCTCAACTGCCATAAGATATCAACCCCAGTTTTAATTTAGTGGCTATGCTGGGATGTATATTCCACTGGCAAGCAGAATCTGGAATGATTCAAACCCCGAAAAATATGTTGACAGGGTAACTGATACGTATGATGTAAGGGTGGTGAGTATGTGAGAGAAAATTTCTAGCAGAGAAGAAAACATATTGAAAGCACATCTATCAATATTTCAGGTTCTGGTATGAGATTGACCTTTTCCGGTATTTTAACAGCTGGTTATGATGCCATATTTCCTGAACTGAAACAAGACACTAAATCCCTGTTACACTCAATGGGCAAAATGGAAAATAAAAGAGTAGTTCTACACTAGAATGTGAGATTGGAGTCAGTCTCCTAATTCAGGAAGTATTTTGGGTTGGTGGTTACAGTTTGAAGACATATGGTGTATTCACTGTATGCTCTTAATTTCTCACTCAGCTGGAATTTGCTCTTTTCTTAGTAAGTGAGATCACTGGTTACCTTTCAATATTATTTATTTAATTTTAATACCTGTGAGTCAGCTGCACAGAGGTTCTTGTGAGATGAGCTGATTAACATTCTCCTGTGATGTCTCTGGCAATTCCAAACCTGGAGTGCAGAAGTGGTGACTTCTTATGCATTTTCATTCTGGAGACCCTTTTACAGGTTTGTGTAAATCTGCATTGCAGGCTATGCAAAAAGATAAGAATAAATTTAGTTTTCCATAGTTATCTACAAAGATACTTCATAGTCTTCCCTTCAGTTGTCTTTTGGTCTGCTAAAAACTCAAAAATTGTTAGGAAGTTAGTAGACTTGATTTTAATGCCACTCATGCTGACTAAAACTCTTTCGTATTTTCCATGTATTGTGTTAAGTCTGGTTGTAGCCAGCTGTCATGCCTTATCTTATACTTAGACTGTAAACATTTTAGGGGGAAGATTAAGATAGTAAACATTTTTGGAGGAAGACTATCTTCTCTGTTTTTGTTGGATATAGCAAAGTCAGATGCTATTTTAGGAAGGTGCTAAATGTTCTACAGATACTAAATAATGCTGATAAATGGGTATATGACAATTGTAAAATGTGATCTCTTAGTAATACGGTGAAAGTACAGTGAAAGAATGAATGCAAGTTTCTGTAATATTTCCTTCTTATCTTTCTCTTTTGAGGTGAACTCGATTATTATTTTCTAATTGGTTATTATATTCTTAATAATGGGCTAGTAAATCAGGGACCAAAGAGTTATTCCTACTCTAAAAAGTTTTATTGCATATGTGTATGCGTATGTAATAGTAGTTGGATCTTCAAATAACTTTGCTTTGGAAAAGTGTCTGGCTTTATAATGTAATTTTCTTTGTATTGAATTTGAGATTTATTGTGATCGTGTAGTCTTTTTGAAATACAGTTTTACCTGAATATGGAGCTTTCTTTGGTTCTTCAGCTAGAATTTATTGGAGAGAGTGCAAGATTTGATGAACTAACTTGATCAGTTCTAGAAGTTAGTTGCTCATTGCAACATTGCACCTAAGTATCACATCTAATTCTTGTTTAATTTTTTGACTGCTGCATTAAGCAAATCCTGAATTATAATGCAGTTAAATAGCAGTGCAAGACTACCTGACTGTAAGGTTGGAATTTGGCCTTCCAAAGTGGAAAAGTAATGTGGCCTACAACAATGCTGTAAAACATGTACACTTCTTAATTCTAGACCTTACAAGTCCTTTATTAGATTAGAGGATCATAGTATAGAGAAACTCACTTTCATTGAATGATGTACAGATATTCTGTAAATATCACTTCTGTAAAGGGATAACTCTTTGTTTTCATTTTATGGCTGGGATTCTACAACAGAAGAACAACCACAGGGCTTTGTGAAAGGAAACCGTGTTAATTACAGCTAATCTACTTTAATTATGGTCATTCTTCCCTCCTATCCCTTTAGTTTGTGTGATTATTATGGGTTTCTTTCTGTGGTATCTTGCCTTAGCATTTTCTTTCCTGACTGTGCTGGTACTTATAATTTTAGAGCTGAGCTTTCAGTTTACTCTGAAGCATTTAAAAATAACAAATTTCAGCTGCTATTTGAATTTGTAATTGGACCTTTCCCGCTGCTTGCAACTGGGCCTCTTTTGTGCACCCTCATGAATGAAAAAAAGTAATCTTGTTCTTTTGAGACATCTTGTTAGTCTTTGAATTTTCCTTTTCCATGATCAAAAATGTGAATGTTCTCTATCATTTTATTACTGACAATATACAAACACCAGCTGCATTGTGTGAAAAGAGATGATGTCGACATAAGGCACTTTCAGTACAAATTAAAATACAACTGTAAATAAACATGAACATAAATATAAAGATAATTTAACAGTGGCCTCCGTAACATACCTAAGGATGAGCAGAACTAATTTTATTCAAAGCAACCTCAAATCTGATATTTCATATTTTTTGTCTGTAACATCTGTGTGTTTTTAAGATAAAAATATTTGTACATAGTATTTACATTGTGGTTTCTTCTGTCCAACAGTATTAAATAAGGTAAAAATGGAATAATCTGAATCTCCATATCAGAAAATACACCATTTGTATTACTTGTTCTGCTGTTTTATATACGTGAAAATAAGCCAATAATATTAAATGCACTGACTGTATATGCTAATAGTGCTAAATGCATTGGTATGCATTCTGGGGGAAAAAAGATACTTAAAAACATCAAAATGATTGTGCAACAATAATTAGAAGAAAATAGTAGTTCTGGTATGTACTTAACACACTTTATTTTAATAGAACACTTTGAATTAATAAACTTACACATTTTTGACAGTAGTAACTACGGTGTATCTTATCACATAATTCACTTTCACAAACATACTAGCAAGTCTACTGAGCAATAGTGACAAAATTACAATAACTTTTTTATTTGGACTTTGTAGCCTAAAGAAAAAATAAACTTTATTAAAAAAACCTTCAGACACCAATTCCTCATCATCATTGTTTACCCATTTATTAGCCATATTTCACTCGATTTTTTCTTGATTTCTACCAGGATTACTGGGAGGAGCATCAGACCCTCAGACTGTAAAGAGATTGATAATATCAGTCAATAAATAGAGAAAGTGAGGCCCACTACGAAAGTAGCCTGGATATTTATGACCATCTTGAAACGCAGAGGCATGATGAAGTGTTACAAAGTATTACACTCAATACATACGGAGATTTCTTATATAAGGACATATAGATATGTACTTGGCATCACTTCACAGGGAATATGTTCACTACAGGCTGTGAGAATTTCCACTTCAGTGTAAATTTTTTATGCTATAGGATCAGACCTACATTTACTGACTTTATAAAAAATAATGATACATTTCCTTTCACTGCTGAAAGCCAGCTCTGCCCACTCTCCTGTATCTTATCATCCAAAAAAGCTGAACTCAATAAACAATGCTGATATTTGACATTTTTATACCCCTTTTTTTCTCCTGATAATTGTTTCATTGTGAATGTAGATCTAGCAATTAATTATAAATAAGAGTAATTAAGACTAATTAAGCAACTAAGACTAATTAAATAAGTAGCAAGATTAGGATAAATAGATAACTTTTTTCTACTCGCTGAAATGAACATACTTCTGGAATAAAAGAAATACTGTGCTTTTAATTGCTCATCAAAAAAAATATCCAGTCTCAAATTCCAGTAAATTAATTTTTAAGTGCTGTTGAAGCAATTTTTTTATCACAAATTTTATTGACTTTTTACCTGCAAGATTCAAATTAAGCACAATATGAATCAGTTCATTTGAAATACAGGTTTGTTTTTGTCTCACAGGAAGCCAGGTATAAACTTAAATGTAAGAGCTCTCGTGACTCCCATTCATTTACCAATTTTTTGTACAGTGTAGTCACCCAGACCAATTAGTTCACAGCCTATGGAAGGTATTCTGTATGCTCTTTTTGTGTGTGTGATGGTAACTACTGGCTAAGTAATAAGACTCAGTTACAGTTACTTGGTATGGTGAGACTTTGCTGGAGCGAAGGTATGAGGAGTACCGGATTGTAGCTATTCATTCAATTTCCGTGCAGTCAGGGCTAATTTAGTGCATAATGAAGTTAGCTTGCAAACTAAAAAAAAAAAAAAAGAAAAAAGTAAGCTTGCAAACAAAAAAGCTATGTAATTAATACCTAATCACAGTGCTGTAAATGTGTGCTGCTTGCTGCTCAGCGTGCATCTAAAAATAACAGGCCAAATCTTCAATTTCTGTAAATTTGAGCAGTGTCACTGAAATTACTGAGTTCTGATCAGCTTACAATAATGAAGAAATTAGCCAGCTCATTTAAAAAAAACACCTTACCTGTACACAGTATGCATATTTTCTCATTTTCAAGAGAGGGAAAATTTTTTACATAATTGGAGGCATATCAAATGTGTAGAACCTCTTGAATGAAACATAATGTCAACTGATGACAAAGGTGATTTTCTAACAAAGTGGAACAAAATTACTTTCAAAACAGTCCAGTCTTCAAAGATTGCTAACAGGAATGATCTTTTACAGAAATCTAGTTACATCAGAAATTTAGTTGCATCTCTCTAGTCAAGTTTTATAGCAATATGGCAGTTAAAAAAAAAAAAAAAAAGGCTTCTTCCAAAATCTCTACTTGTAAAATGGTAGAGATTTAAACATGCATTTGTCTTCACTGTGCTGTATCTTGCACAACCTTCATTTTGTGAGCATAACTGTAGAAATCTTTAGAAAGTTCTATAGGTGTTTGTCCTGAAAAGCAGTGCTAGTACTGGAGTCATTCACAATCATAGAAAATCTAGCAATATGGGCAAAAGGCTGGCCCCATTTCGGAACACCACTGATCTCTGTGGCACTGGGATTTCACGTGTTATTGTCTAAAGCAAAATTTATACCTTAGTCTATGGCCCACAGTGTTGTAAGAATCTAATAGCTTCTATTCAACAGAAGAGCAGTTAAAAACAGAAAGACAAATCCATAACAAGTTTAATCATCTACATGAGATATCCAGGGTTGCATTTCTTTCACTACTCTGCCTGATAAGTTTTTGTATCAGTCACTTAAGCACTCAGTTCTGTCGTGTTCTTTTTACACGTTCATCTGATCTTGGGAGAAAGATAGCTGCTCCTAGAAGTAGATGTCTGGACATTGGAGGGAACTGTATGAATTTTTTATCTGTTCTTCATTGTTCATTCACACAAAACTGTGCACACCTGCATGACTTTCATTGCTTTTTTATTTCTTTTAGAAAGAGGTCAATTTAGTCAGTCCTGAAAGGTCACAGTGAAGCAGTATGTGGGGAAGAACATGAATATTTTCAAATAACAATGATGCAGCCAACTGGCTCTGGCTCCACGGTGCAAGATTTATTTATTCTATTTGCAATGTTTGGCAATTAAAAATGCTTGGTCATAGCCATCCCACCTTTTAACAATATAAAGCTTTAGTCATTGATCTAATTTCGTACTCCTTTGCTGTGGTGTAGAGGAATCACCTGTAAACACGATAAGAAAGAAATTGAGGGCATGGTGGAAACATTCACTGGAACATGATCAGAAAGCTTAAGAAATAAGTCCTGAGTTCCATCAGAAAGAACTTAGATTCTCAGATCTGGGAGAACAGGGGAGGCTTGAGATGGGCATTGGATAAAGAATTCAGTTACACATTGTATAAAGAGAAAACATGCTGGTGGATTGTGAAAGAAATTTGGCACTCAGCTGTTACAGGAAATTTGAACTTGGAGGTTACCAATGTAGAAACATTTACACACATCCACTAAATCTCATTTTGATAGTGACAAGGTAAAAAAGTCTTCATAATGGATTGCAAAATCAAGGGAGTTCAGTGTATGTAATACAGTATGGATTGGTATGGGGTTTTTTTGTGAGAAATTATATGAAAGGTGAAAAGTTTGATGTGTCAATACTTTCGTCACTTCTGAAGTTGCTGTTCTTAATTGTGACTGTACAGATGTGCTCTAGCTACCTTAATCATTAGGCAGACAGGGTAGCCTGATTGCCTGTGTGAGACCCAATCCCTCTGCAAGGTCCATGTAGTTACTTTGGTACCTGCTTCAGGGATCTGTGGCTAACAGTTAACTGTGCTGCCTTATCTAAATTAAAACTGACTAGAACATGTGTATGTGACTGTAATTACAGGAGTGACTGCAGTGTGGGTAAACTCAAAGGTGAGGGATGCTTTCGATGCTATTTGGAGCATTGGGATTTTTTTCTGTGCTATAAATATGCACACGTGTAGGTTAGCTGTATGCACTCAGAAGCAAAAACATTCTTTAGTTTGCCTTTTGTTTGCCATGATAAGTCATATAGTCAAGCATTGTAAGTTGTTTGTTTTTTTTTTTTTAAAATGATTGGTAATTTGTAATCTTGTTCTTAAAGCATGATAATTCCCTTGAAATAACAGCAGTTCTTAATTATGGAAAGTGAAGTGTTTCTTTCTAAAATTAAAATACCTCAGGTTTTGGTTTTCCTTATCTTTCTTCCTTCTGATTTTATATTTATAACATAAAATAATTTAAGAATAAACTGGTCCTGTATATATTATATTCATTTCTTCATTCTTAGCATCTACACATACCTGCATATAGCTCTTAGTTAATAGGAAGGGACAGTTGTGAACATCCTGCTACTCTTGCCCTAGTAGCAGGGGACAACAGCAGAGAAGCCAGTACACCAAATAAGTTTTCAGAACTTTCAAAATAAACAGAAAACACAGGATTAAATCGTTCATAATGTTTCTAGCTTCTGATACCAAGTAAAATGTCACAAATAGGAGTTCCTCAACCAATACAGGCTCCTGTATTGGGAAGACTGAGAACTATACTCCTTTTAACTCTGCCCAGCAGATGTATTCCTGTATACCAGTGTAGAGCTAATTAAATAAGCACAGCAAAACACCTATCATATCTGCTGATGTTGTGCTACAGTCTGATACAAAAGTTCAACATGTACATATGAACATACCAAACTACTGCGTATTGAGGAGGGAGAAAGCACACAAAAAGTTTAAAACTTGTATTCCTCCTCATTAAGTGTGTTGCTGGGGTTAACGCCACACACATTAAAAAAATACATCTGGTACTCCAATGGGCTTTTCTTTACTGATTTCCATCTCTGTCATTAATAATTTTATATTGATTCTTCTCCCCACTTCCCTTTTGCTTCGATACCCTGTATTGCATTATATTGTATTATTACAGTGAAGAGCACTGTTAAGAATAATGAAAACAAAAACTTGAAAGACTTCATTTTTTCTGGAATTTTTTGAAAGCTGTCTACTTTGAAAGAGGTTTGGTATTAGAAGTGAAAGCATCAAAGTATAACTTCTAAATATTTATTACTAACTCTAATTAGAATTTTTTTACAGTTGTGTGTGCCAGCTTTTGACACAGTAATACACAAAATTATTGAACCTCCAGAAGCTGCTTTTCTGAAGGCATTCAGTGAAGGAACAATACACACAGTAATTGATTCTTGTGATTTATGAACAATAGAGTAATTCATTCAAGAGGTTTTACTATGATTCTATATGATGCATTGCATGTTAAGGAATACAAAGAGTAAATTACAACTTTCCAGACAGCCTTTGGGAGCAAGCAACTTTTATACATACTAAAGCCAAAGCTTTCCAGCATTTTTCATTTTTAATTAACTTACATGACTGACTGGCTATATATTCATATGTAAAGATCTTATTTTTACTTAAATTTTTACTTAAATCTTAAATAGACCTGAAATTCAGTTTGCTTTGGATTATCCCTCTGCATTGTTTAACCAGCAATTTCTGCGTCTCTTTTGCTTTTCAGCTTTTTTTTTCATGAAATGAGCCATGTTTTCAGTTTGTTTCTTATTCCTGTCTTTCCGCAGCCCAGTTCCTCTTGTGTTTGAATATTTGAGGCCAGCTATTGTGTGTTCTTTTTGGTGACCTGCAATATTCTTTGTGTCCCCAGCTTCAGTAGTCTAACCTCATATGAATTTGTGTCAATAGTTTCAGTTTTGTTGTGAGAAATTTATTTTTGGTTGTCTTCTTATATCCAGGAGGAAAAAGCAGAGAAAAATCAAGAAGTTTTGCAACAATGCAGATTTTACCCTACTTTTGTTTGATTCCTGTGAGCAGGTTGTAGCTTTGATGATGCAGTACAATGGTTGATCACTAGACATTTTCTATATTTTGGACACACCATTGGGATTCAGACATATAGAAATTCGAGTTCATAGACAGCAAACCCAGGTTCTCAATTCTCTTCAGGAAACATTCAGGCATTTTAAAGTATACTTTCAAGAGGTTGCTGAAGCCTGATGTGTAAAATACAGTTTTCCTAAATTTCTAATTTCTGAACATACATATCACTCAAATGTAAGCATATCTATATATATTTAGTGTTATATAAATAAATATTTTAAATGAATATTATAATTAACATAGCTGCATAATTAAAATATTCGGTTCTATTGTTTAAATGGACACACACAATATTAATTATACACCTTTGAATTTGAATTATGATGCAGGGTGATATATTTTGCAGAAATCATTTATTATATTTTCATAGAAGATAACCTCTTCCAGTACATACCTCTCAGTGTCAAAATGAGCAGTTCTTATTCAGTACACTTGTGCAATGTAAGCTGATTTCCTTAGAGAAAAGAGCGTTAATTAAACCAACATTTTGCAATACTGATATGCAGAGGACTGCAATTTTCAAAGACTAATAACTTTGCCAAATAACTACCAGTTTTCACTGACACTCTAAAGATTTGAGTGCAGTTTGTTTGGTTGGTTGGTTTTCTTTCCTTCGCCCTAAGAGAAGTGTCATCCTTGTTATAAGTAGATGGGGCTTAAACTGGAACATTTTTCAGCCCTCTCATTCAATGCATGAGCACAAATCTCTACACAAACTTTGTAACTATAGTGACAGTAACCACTGTAATACTTCTCCCTATGTTTTGCAACATACGTAAGTAGCATAATCCTGGAAGCAAGGAAATTGAGACATGGAGGTTAAGTAATTTGCCTGAAGCTAAACAACAAGCAATTAGCAGAGATGGGATTAGAATTACAAAGTTTTGGCTCTCGTCCCGCTCTTCTGTCCAGTAGCCAACTTTCACTTTCTGTGCTTTTGGCTTCCAATTTCATCTCTTGAGATCAAACTTCAGTGAATTTATTTTCTGAATCTTCTTACTACTTAGATGTGAACTGAAAATGGAACCATGACGAGGACTGATATTACTTTTTGTTTTTATAATAATTGGAAAGAACATACGTGCCTGTGAAAGAAAAATGGAGAATGCAATCCTTATTGGTAGTTATATTTCAGTAATTTTTACCTTTTATTTTAAAGATGGGCATGCATTGTGCTTTCCATTTATGATGGAGATTTCAGAGAAAAAAATCTGTATGATAGGGCAAATGTAAATCATTGTGTCCTACCGAACTCTTGCAAGCTTGTATTTCGTAATCTTCTAAAACACCAACTATGTCTTAAAACCAGTAGATTGGATGAAATCACAGAATGTATTGCAAGTACTTAGTGTCAAATCACTAACCTGAAAATGTATTTCAGACCCTGCTAAGATCACCTCTGCACATGGGTATGTCAGTGGTACAGTCATGGTCTCAATTATTATCTCTTCACTGTAAAAATATAATCACTCCACAGATAAGGCATGAAGTAAAGCCCAGGTGAATTAACTTGTTGATTCTGTATTGCCTTCACAGACTGTCTCGGGATCACACACCTGAACTGTTCTAGAGAGTTCTAGTTTGGTCTGTTTGGTCTCAGAACAGCTGTGGATTGAGCAAGAAGAGCATAAGACAAGGACAACGCATGAGAGGAGAGTAAGAATGGAATAAGAGTCCCTATGTCTGGGCCACTGCTGACTTTCTCAAGTGAGGATAAAGCAGAATTATGGTATTTGATGGGAATTCCTTCTAAGGGAGATGACCAAACAAAAGTGAGGCTCTTCACCATCTGTATATACCACATTAATAAAAATCACTTGGCAGTGCTTTTGACTTTGACATTGTAAATAACCTGTATGAATGAAACAAAATAATTTCCGGCTTCTTCAATTGAGTAACAGAAAAGCTTTGTATTCAATGGCAAAAGAAGAGAATGCTAGTATAAGATTTCCTCTTACAGTATGGTATCTGACCACACATAAGACTCTTACCCCTCTTCCACCCTGAATTTGTCATTATGTCCCCCTTAAAACAGCATGCCCTTGAGTGAATGTCAGTTCCATGCAGTGTCATGATTTCTTGGCATCTCTTTTTTTTTAAAGAAGAACAAATTTATGTTAAAGAGAAAAGAATGGAAGATACAATTGGTGAGAGAGAGATGAGATAGGTATAAGCTAAACACAGCACTGTGGGCCAGGATTATCTATTTAGGTGTATTTTTAATCACTGAAAATTTTCAAATCACTTAAGTAACATGAACAACTATGCAAGATTCTTGTAAAGCAAGTGCTAGGGGTGATTTTACAGTAAGTGGATAACATTAAGGCATTTCACCCATATAGGCATGTTGCACAAAAGACTAGGATCTTGGGTCACTTTCAAAGAGCATAGTAACAGAATGCTTTTCCCCTTTGATGTGCTGGCCAGTAACAAGGCAGTTTGCCTCTCGTGTTGGAAAAGAAAGATGATACTTAGATGAAAGTAAGTCATGTGGTCTGTTCTCAGGCAGAATTTTATTAATTTCTTTTCTGCTTGAAGAGGAGTTAGGAGAATCTGCTTATGTGGGTGCCTTGTCAAGCACTAACACTGAACCATATTTAGTATGTAGAGTTTGATGGTTTCTTTTCTCTTTGAGTCACTCTTATCATTAGATAGGTGATTTTGCTTTCACAGTTGCTAATCAGCAATCTGCCCTGTGTATAAATGGCCAAGTATGCATTTTGTTGTGTTCAGATAAATAAAAAATGAGTGGAAGCTTCACCAAGTTGTTACAGTGCCCCAATTTTATTCTTCCTAGTTTTGGTATCTGTATTTTGAGGGTTTTAGTAAGACTGAAACACCAGTAAAGACCATCTCTCTACTCATAACCCAGATACTCTCAGTCACTAATTGAAACTCTTACCTGTAGGATCTCATTATTCCCCCTTTTCCATTAGAGCCAAACTCCTCTGGAAAGAGATCAGCTTGCCTGGCATTTTAAGATCCAGCGCTTCTACTTTGCACATTGAAAAGTAGTGTCAGCTCTCAGTTACCAAATAATTCATATGCAGTCTGCAGACATTAAAATTTGAAAAAGAAGCACTAGAGAGCTTTGAAGTGGAATTTCCTTTCATTAAATTAGGGAATATGACAAGGTTATGTAATGTTCCTGGGAGATGAAGTGGTGCACGTTAATAACCTTTTAGATTCAAGAAGGTTTATGCTTTTCATTTGCTGCTGGAAGAAGGCTTAGTACTGGATTAACTAGCAAGTTCCTCTTTCTAACTCAGGTAGATTAAGCTCCACCCAGATTTTACATGTGATAAATACTATGTATACATACAAGTTTATACCTATTTTGTTTTGTATTGTGCATTTGAACACATGTGCTGGTGTATAACGTAAAGGGATATGTCCCTTAAATTAAGTGTTAAATTTGCACTGTTGGAATCCCTATAGGCATGGGAAAGAGAAAAAGAGAATTCTTGCCCTCCTGTGCATTTACTGCATACTGGGTACTTAGTGTTACGCCTACATCTTTCAGTGGTCAGGTTAATGAAATACTAGAATGAAGCATCCTGATTCTTTTTTCTTAAACTAGCGTAAACCAGAGTTCTGTGTAGAAACAACTGAAGACACACTGGAGTAAATAAAAGGAGATTTATAAACAAATGTGTAAAACTGTTTCATTTTCTATAGTGATATTTAAAAGAAGTTTAAAGTTTGTAGTGAAGGTAAGGGGTGCATAGCACTGGCAGGTAAAGCTGTGTACGAACTTGGGGGTTGAAGGCAAGAGGAGATGGGGGTGGGAGTGGGTTTGGCTTCAGGAGCTTTCTCCTTTGTTTTGATTATCGAGGAGGTGAACTCTGATGGCCTGTTAGCCCTGGCTTCCCGTTAGGCTTAGCGCAATAGTGCTCTGCAGAGGCAGTAGTTAATGAGTGCTCTTGGCTTTACAGTAAGTGTCCTAATAATTTGTCACGAAAACAAGTTGTTATCAGGTTGCCTACAACAGTTTTAATAGAAAAAGCACAGCAATAAATTCTTCAGCTTCGTCCTACTTAGGGTATAAACGTATTGGTCTATAGTATTAATAAAAGGCTTTTTCACAGGTTTTTCACATAGGTTCATCATATTTGTGAAAGACTTTTTTTTTCTCCCAGTTATTAGAAACTGTAAATGAGCATGGGAGTCAGGGTGGGATAATGTTAGTTGGCAAATAAATGTCTGCTGCTGTTGGTTTGTATTCCTCCGATGTCACCAGGGCTCAGATAATGTCTGTCTCTAAAAAAGCATACATAATCCACAATGAAATGAGCTGGTACCAAGGTTTGCACAGCCTGGAGGAACAATTAGGAATGTGGTATTTTAACATCAGACCTGTTGGAAAATGTAACCTACCTATTCTGTCTGTAAGACCTTACTTGTATGTCATTTGATTTCGTATTTCAGGGAAGAATAAACCCAATGGTCAGCCTAGTAAACTGACACTATGCATTGCAGAAAATTTGAAAACATAAAGATAGGCTTGACTTCAATATTTTCTTTGAAGGATCAGGAAGTGATAATCTTTTTTTGAGCCGCTTACTAAATTTGTAGGGTTGGTATGCTCTGGCTGATTGAAGGATGGGGAAGTGGAGATGATTGTTGAATTGGGAAAAAAAAACAACAACCCCCCACAAAAAACCCCGACATTTTTTGACAGAATTGTTTCTTCTGAGTGCTGTTGTTTTTAGAAGAAGGCAAGTGGCAGAAAGAAGAGAGATAAATCTTCTGATTGTATTATAAAGATTTTATGAGCATTGTTGTAGGGGCTGGGTTTTTAAGAGGATGTTGTGGTGCCTGTAAAGTGAAATAGCTTAGTTTCCTTCAGCCATGATTTTGGGAAACATGTTTGTACCTGCAAATAATTTTTGTGAACCAAATGGATCAAGGTCTTCAGCTGGAATTAGTTGGCATAGCTGGATTGCATTTAGTAGTTCAAAGATGAAAAAGTAGTAATTTTCATTCACAGTAAAATAAAACTATTCAGGTGCTCAGAGTGTCGTGGCATTTGAAGATTGTGTTGTTGCTATTCTTCTTGCTGAAGGATGTAAGGATGATGCAGTTTTAAGATGTTTATTGTAAGAAAAAGGAAAATTCCACCAGCTTGTGACTGACAGACAAGAGCCTCTAGGAACATACCAGTTGGGTAATTTGGGATTTCTTTATGCAGATTTCATCGATAAAAATTGTCACTCATCCTTATAGAAATAAAAAGCTAATTAACTTTCTTACATAGCCAATTAGCAGGTCCACTGTAAGTGCAGGTTAAAATTAAGGCAAAACAATTGCTTATAACAATGATCAGTCTAACTGATGTCACAAATTATGATTAATGAGTAAATTAGCAGTGAATGTTGTAAATGAGTGTGCTTTGAAAACTTTTTAATAAATAAAAGGGTATAAAAAGCTTTTCTATTAAATATTGTGTATATATATATATAATAGTTTTTTTTAATGTATTAACTCCTAGAGGAATTGTGAAAAGAATAATAACTCATGTAATTTGTAATATATCTATACAGTATTAGGCTGAGATTACATGCAACATTTGCCTGTTTGTTCATTTTTACCAGGACAGGAGCATTCACCGTTATTGAATGTGAACCAGTAAATTGAATGTGAACCAGTAAACCAGCCTGTTTACTGAGAACGTATAGCAGTTCCTGATAAGTCAGTGGGACACACTGAATATTGCAAAGTGGGACATGGGGTGAATAAAGGATATTTCTGTTATTGTTTTTTTTTTTTCCTTTTTTTTTTTCACCCCATGTAGGAATTTTCTGAGTGTACAATTTGGTATGGGAAGAATGACTTTAGAATTTATAACTAGGAATGAGTCCAGTCACATACCCCAATGAAACTTAATGTCGCTAGATGGGTAATACAAAGGGTCTCTACACTAAGTAACAGTGATTCTTGTGATGGTGTGTGTGCAGTATCCCAAAGTGCATGAGTACCTGCCAGACCATATTGTTTACTCTGTGTTCAACCTGCATTTCTGAGTGTTAGATGAAAAGGTTCCATGGAAACAGTTGTGACTGTATGATCTTCCAGCTTTTATTGGTACAAAACATAGTCTTTAAAACCAAAAAGTTACTGTAATTTTTCAGGAGTCTCCTGAAACATCAGTATATATTAATTTACAAGTAAATGGGGTATTTGAAAGAAGTATCTTATCATGTTTAATTTTTTCTGATGTCTTTGTTACTTTGTTCACACTTGCTTTGAATGCTGATGAAGGATATGATAGGATATGATTTTTGGAAATTTTTATTCTGATTTCAGAAACTCTTTCATATTTCAAGCATATGATAAAGTTTAATCGTAAGTTGACTTATAGTATACTAGGAACTTCCATACACCCCAAATAGAGAGTCTAGAAACAGAAATATATTAAGGTCTGCATTCTCTATGTATATATGTACTCTCTACCATAGTAGGTCTGCATGCTGAGCTTGGTATACTGGGTTGCAGACATCCCATTAGCTCTCAGTTTACCTTTAAAGAAGGTGAAGTCTTATCCTTATATTTATCTCTTAATTAGAGGAGTTATTTCCATAAAAATGGCTCTACACAAGACGAGCTCTCAGTAGCTGTGGAAAGAAGGAGGCTGAGCTACTCATTTCAAAAACATTTTGTCAGACATTTTATTTGAGTGCAGAGGAAAAGTATTACATGTCCTCAAAGCACAGCACAGAGTATAGAGCAGCAAAATTAAAACAGTTTGATAATTCCACAACATGATGAAATGCGAATTAGTTAATTCCATTCAGTACTTCAGAATTGTACTTACACTTACAAAAGACAACGTGGAAGTGTAAAAGAGAAGAAAGAAATGTCTTATGCTTGTGCAAAGCTATGAAAATGTTCCAGTCCAAGTGAGTTATTTTAGTGTCATGTTAGAAATGTATTTTATGGAGCCTCAATATGCAAAAAAGGACAGCTTCTTTCTGGATAGTTCAAAACTCTCTGTTTCAGAAGTTCCTGTGCCTCCTGGGTGGACAGCTTGACTGCTTGTTGAAGCAGCAGCCTAACTTCTATGGCTTTAAACTCCTTAAAACAAAGAAATTAAAGCTCAGTATATTTAAGGTGAGCTAGCAATAAATTCGATTTCCCTTCATATATGAGAATGTAACTTGCCGTAGTTCAGTAGTTGTCACTTGAGCTTCTCAGGAGTCCCAGCAAGAAGTACGTAACAAGCAGCAGAGAGTGGGACCCTCAGGCCTTGGATGACAAAGCTTGTGGTACTCTCCATAAGTCCAAATTACAGAAATCTTCTGCTGTAAATTTTTTTCCTTGACAACATATCAACATTCAGTATCAGCACAAATATCCGAGTAGGCACTGGTAGATAAACAAGCTGAAACAAACAAAACTTCTGTTGCTTACATTTAATAGCCAGTATTGCTGCAATTTTGATGATGCCAACAAGAGAGTTCAAGTCCAGAAATATGAGGTGCTGATTTTAACTGACTTTTACTTTTATTATTTTAATTACACTTCTGTTATTTTAATTGCAGCTTTATTGAAATGTGACCAAGTAGAGTTTCAAAAGTGCTGAAAGGCTGCGATATCATAGTTGATAACCCATTACATCTGATTTTTTTGGCAGATTTAATTGCACTGGAAGGTTCCCATATAGATTGTTGCTGTGCTTAATGAAGTGTGCTGCAGAGAGTTTATGTTGGACTCTGCACTGCTGTTGTTAAGGGAGATTGAAAATAGTTGTCAGTTCTCAATCAATATTGCCCTCATGTTAATAAGCACAACTGTGTGTGCAGCGTAATTGTGTTTGCTATCAGACTGCCTAGCAGCTTAGGTCAGAATCAATGTCAAGAAAATGACAACATTAATTGTGGAGATAATTTGTGTCAAACCTTAATTAACAACCTTTATAAAGATAAAGGCAACAAATACTACTTTTCATTTTCGGTTCTGTCAGGTTATGATTTCACATACCCTTACACTGATGATGGTCACTTTATATGTAACAAGATGAACATGTTGACTGAACAATGAAAAGATGGATTGCATAATACTTATCTTTCTCCATGGCTGGCTGGCTACTGTCACCATAGTCTGAGCATCTCTTGACCATAAATGAGTTCATCCTCACAACACCTATTAAACATGCAGACATTATTGTCCTTCTGGTGCAGCTGCTGAGCCTGAAGTGGAGAATTTAACTGGTTAGCTAAATTAAATTTAATTTTGTGAATTCAAAGATGAATTGCTGAAAATGGCCATTGTATGCATTAAAATGTCTGAAGTGTACAGGACTACTGTAAGTTTCGTGTTGCAGATAAAATTATCTATGTTCTAATAATAACTTACCTTCTCTGATATCATATAATACTTCAAAGATAACTGTCTTACTTTCAAGATTAGGCACTGGAGAAGTGTTGTGGCAGTGTTTTTTTACAGAAATTACTTATGCAAAAGGAAACTTCGACCAGTCACATATATTATTTTTTCAGCTAGATTATGTTTTAAGTGAAACATAAACATCATCACGGTTCCCTTCTATACTAGAATGTGAAGCTTTTTTATTGATGTGGGTAATATCGGTCTTTACATACAATAATGTGGTCTTTAGATACAACCTTAAAACCTTGTTTTTCTTGAAAAATGTCTACAAATGGGGAATTAGATCAGTATGTAACAACTGTGCGTGTCTTTTGTCTTTAATGCTTCGTAGCAGGTGTTGCTAGTTAGCATTCAACAGCTTTACTAATTGTTGGTCCAGCAAAAAATCATGTAGGACTGGAAAAATACTGTTCTTCAGGTAGCTACCAAAGCCACATTAGGTATTCAGACCTATTTCTGTAGCTTGACTATGTAGACACAGCTCTTCAGAAGCGAGTAAGCAATTTTCCTAAGGAGTCGTAGCAGTTATAGTCCTTTACCGGGTTTGGCCCAGTCCTAGATTAAGAAATTGTCAGAAAACTGATTTTACCTCTAACAGTAGTTAATTTTGGTGAAAAATTTTTAGTTTCATAAATATTGCTATGTGCACTATTTGATAAACAGCTTTGAAGTTTTCAGAGTGTTGGAGATGAAGGGGATTTTGTTTGTTTCTTTTGTGTTCGGCAGCATGGGAAAAGTAAATTGTCATATGGTGCAAATTAGTGCAAGCTCTCTTGTGTTTACCTGAACTGCACTAATGGAGAATTTGTCTCTGAGTGTCTGATAAGAAGGGAAGGGATTCCCCTTTGTTTATCTCTTTTTTTATTATTATTATTATTTTCATTAATACAATATATTGCATATTTGTAAAAGCATGCCAAACATAGATATCATGTTGACTGGCAGTGACATAAAACCTAATAGTAGAATGTGATGGGATTGATTGGTTGGTTAGTTGGATTTGCAGTTGGTTGTTTGGTTTTTTTTGCAGAGCTAATTTAACATAGTTCAACATGGTCTTTGCTTATCATTTTTCATTGCTTTTTTAAAAATCTGCAGTTCTCCTGCGGCCAAGATAGTTAAGTGAAGTGTTGCAGGAATGAATGCATGGCTCTTAAATTGAGTTGCTTTCCCTCCTTGACTCTTGTAGTGCATGGCAAAACTGGTAGATTTTCCAAAACAGACCTGTCTCTAAGGAAAGTAGGTTACCTTATTGATATTGAAATTATCAGTTGGGCAGTCACTGAATGTATGAGTGAGACATAAATTTAGAATTTAAAAGCTGCTTATGAGCTACTATACATAGTTACTCTGTGCTGATGGACTTGCCCACGCAGTGTTTTTCTTTCATTGATTTGAGGTTCAACACTGAATTCACAAAACGTCAAAAAGAATAAAAAGAGAATGGCAGCACGTCATTTTTCACTTGATGGCACACAATCACAACTTGTGCCACAGAATATCAGCATATCAGATTCAGTCATGTCTCTTTACATATCAGAGTGCTGAGTTAATACATGCATAGAAAAGGATTCAAAGCTAGCAGTTTTAGTGAAACCCAGATACTTTTTATCAGAATACATTTCTGTCTTTTCTGTGGTCCAGGCATAAAGCCTGCCACTTGGGAAAGGATTTTTAATTTCTTTGCTCTGTGTTTTATTTGCCATGGTTTTGGCAATTTTTTGACACCAGAGAAGTTCTTTCCTAAGTTTCTCAGGGCAGCAGTGGCACACTATTTTGCTGTGCTCAGATTTGCTGTCGCATTTGGTTTCAGGTACATGTTCACCAGGTAAAATTAGCAGAGCAGATAGTTGAAGGACCCTTGAGCATTCTGAAAAGTTGAGCAAAACCAGTTTAGCCTGACACCTCTACTAAAGAAAAAAGCACGCAGATTTTCAGGAACATTGTATTTTTACTGCATTTTTGAAAGTTATCTTTGTTACTGGTATGTTACACATTAGGGGTAGCATAAAAAAACCTCATTTCATTTCATAAACTTAGGACAATCTGCATACTCTCATATTTAATGTAGCAACATAACAACAACATATTGAGTTTGTTTTATCATAATGGCCACGTCATATTTTCTTGGCATTTAAATTATTTCAGGATTTCTTCCAGTGTTACATACATGCATACTTGTAGTCTGCTGTTTTCTACATGTAAATAAACATGCTGACAAGTACTGCCTGTGGAAAGACCAGTTCAGCAGAATAAGGGGTTAGACATCAGAAATGAAGAGCAGCAACTTAGAAATGAAAACCAGTACAGTGCAGGTACATAACTGTCAGAACTAAGAGAAGAATGTGAAGAAGAGCAAAGAGGTTGAAAACAAAAAGGAGCTGACTGCTGAAGGTTGAAGATGAGAGCAAAAATGAATTGCAACAGCAGCTATAGAGCAACTACATATAACAACTTAAAACTGAGAAAGACTATATCACGAAGACCTGCATTGCTTATCATTTATTGGCCCTAAATACTCACTTCATACCATTCAAATCAGCATCTTAAAGTATATTGGATCGCTAAAATTTTCTCAGCTAACAAAGAAAATGATGTAAATATTTACAGGAACTGTTCAACATTTCTGTACTGTGGTTAGACATAATCACATAGATTTTTATATTAAATTTTAAGAAGTCATGTCTTGTGTTGGTGTAAGTTCAAAAGTTTTGTTTCACGACAAGGCTGATAAATTAATTTTTATTATGTTGTAACAGAAGTAGAAGGAAAGAGAATAATTAGTTAAAATGCCTTTTCCTACGTTTACAATAATTTATCCTTTTCTCTCTCCTCTCCTGTTGTTGCAATAGTTGGATCTTTTTTTACTTCTTTTTGACAGAGTAAAGTAATTTGAGAGTGAACAGGAGCTATACGTTAAACTGTGCCCAAGGATAAATCTCTCTTCTGTTATAGTCTTTTCTGCATGGATTCTTAACACATAGTCTTTTACCTCCACCACTGCAAACTTACAAATGCTT
This sequence comes from Nipponia nippon, assembly GCF_047370975.1. Taxonomy (NCBI): domain Eukaryota; kingdom Metazoa; phylum Chordata; class Aves; order Pelecaniformes; family Threskiornithidae; genus Nipponia; species Nipponia nippon. The sequence continues at coordinate 44,644,652 of NW_028262402.1, forward strand.
TCTCCTAAATGTCACTGATTTTAATGGCTCGAAGGTGGGAATCCTGCTTTCATGACATCCTGTGATCATAACATCAAGTCATGAATCATGATCTTATTACAGCTGATTGATGAGCTCATTTTACAGCAGACGACAAATTGGATTTTTTATTTATAATGGTGATAAAATATAATGTGTGATCTTGCTATTCTGATGATCAGATTTCCGTTTTAATGTAAATTTCACTAGTAAAATCTGTAAGTACTTTCCTGACCTTTTAGTTATTTTTTAATGCTTTCTCTTGCAGGTGAATACTGTCACTGGAGAAACAAAACATTTCCTTCTTTCTTCATTTTGAATTCTTGACATGGCTTACTTTTTATGTTCACTACTTAGATTAATTTGTTATTTTTTTGTTTGTTTCAGCACCACCAAAGTTTACAAGAACTCCCGTTGACCAGACAGGGGTTTCTGGAGGGGTCGCCTCATTCATCTGTCAAGCCACAGGAGATCCAAGACCTAAAATTGTCTGGAACAAAAAGGGAAAGAAAGTCAGCAATCAGAGATTTGAGGTATTAGGTCCATTGTTCTGTTCCTCTGAAAAACATTAATTCCAACCTCTCTTCTAATCCCAACATATGTGCTTTATTTTCAGTGATTAAGCAAAACAGCTATGACTATTGGGGATAATTTAGTGGGAGCAGTCTCATGAAGTTTTTATTTTGCAAACGGTTTATGCATAGCACTGTTAAAGAGAAAACTGCTACTGCTGTTTTCTAAACTAGCATAATACAACTGGGGAGCCTTGATGTGCTTCTGTTCAGCCTGCTATTTTTTCCATGAAGGAGACAGGGGAAAATTATTTGAGCAGTGATTGCTGTTTCCAGAGAGCAAGCCACCTCCTTTTGTGACAGTGTGCATCGAATAGACCTAGACGCTATTGCTTCTGCTACCACAATTGCTTACCACTGTTGCAGAGAGAGATGAAAGGGACATTGTAGTTCCTGCTGCTGAAGAGGAAATGTAAAACTTGTTTGCTTTTGATTCTTTTCTTAACAATAACCTAGGAAAAGGCTTTAGAGAAAGCTGCTTCCACTCTCTCCACAGCCTTCAATTAAAGGAAACAGTGAAGATAATCTGTTGAAAGGATACTGGTTATTTGGGGGAAATAAGACAATAAATATTATTGCCTCTTTTAGTGGCAGGAACAATTAATATCAAATATGGATTGACCTTTAACATGAAGAAAAAACTCAGAAAATGGGAAAAGGATTGTAGAATGGATACCAAAACTGGCACTAGGAGTGTATAATTTTCACTTTGTCTCTTCACTATTTTCAATGTTAAATAAGAGACTTCTGCATTAAGAAAACAACTGTTTGGAAGATGACTAATTTGTATATAAAACACTTTTGACGTGCATTTTATGAGTGAATGATCTAAGATATACCTACTAAAAGTTGACTAAATATTGAAGTCTTCTGTGTTAGTTTTTAATAGTATTTGGGAAGATTGCTTGCCCTGGCTTTCAGGTTAGGTTTACATAAGCAGAAAAGAATTGCATTTCTTATATAAATTAAAATTTTTTTATTCCTTTTTTGTTCAAAAGATATTTAAAGCATTGGAATTTGTTCATTAACCAGTATAATTCTTTGCTTTTGTATTTACTACAATGTGGGAAATAAAAGCATGAGTTTAAATGTGACCTCCCAGTGCCAAGAACTGTTTGCACTTTGCAGACCATATGCAGAGCTGTAATTGGCTAGAGGCATTAACACAGAAATTTTATTGTAAACTCTATACAATTTATCCCCTTCTGGTCACAAAATTGTCACTTGAGGTGAGCTCTAGACATTGAAAGTTTGGGCATGTACATGTTTACTGTGTTGATTCAGTTTTATTTTGCAATACGTCATGGTTTATATGCTTCATATATTGTTTTCTGTGTGCCTATGTACCTGTTTTTAGGGAAAATAAGCAAAAATAAAACAATTTTATTTCCATAAAAAATTTTTGAATGGAACTATAAAAAAATTAATTTAAAATGTTTTAAAATGCCTCTAGTGGACTGTTGAACAAGCTGTATAGCTAAGTAAGACCGAATGTAATTCAAAGAAATAGAAAGCGCTTACCAAGTATTTTATAATTTTGATTATAACCACTGAGCAGAGTAGTTATAAAGTGTGCAGAGCACATCAAAATTTTAAGCAGCTTTCCTTCCTGTCTGAAGTAAGGCCATTAATTAATGCTGTAGAATCTCTAAATAAGAACAGAACAACAGTAGAAATGAGATTCAGAAAAGACACATGGAACATTTGGGAAACAAGAAACATCTGAGATTGTCAGCTACACCAATAAGAGAATAATTAATTGGGCTTCTTTTCCTCTTCTTTCACCTTAATATTTTCTATATTTCTCTGAGTTTGATTACTTAGTAATACAAGACATGAAAATGTTTTACCTGGCCACCTGTCTTTGTAGAAACCTAGTAGATATAGCTGGAAAGGCTTCAGTAGGCCATCTAATCCACATGCTTTCCCAGGGATCCTGGGGGTTACTTCCGCCCCACCACCACCCTGGTAAACTTGGACAGCCTCCTACAGTGTTTCATGAACCTTGCCATGATTTTTTTTTCTCATGTGGAACCTGAAATTTTTTTCTGGAACTTGATATACATAGCAATTGTCTTACGTAGCAACAGGGGAACAAACAGTTTATTCCCTCGCTCTTGACAGTGACCTGTTTGTGTATTTGAAGATTATTATCACTGAATGTGGAATGTTCTTGCTCACAGGCTAATTCTCACAACTGAGTGAGAATAATGGTGAGAGCTACAAATTTTTTCTGAAATTAAAGGCTACAATAAGACTATGTGGGACTTTGCTATTAATCTTTCATCTTTTATTTATACTGCAAGTATGTACTATGAGTGAACATGATACAGGAGGATTCTTTTTTCTCCTCTTGCTTCAAATCAATTCAAATAATATGAATTGGAAAAATCTAAGTCACTAAGAAGTCTTTCTCAGAGGAACTTCAAAAGAAACAGAGAAGGGGAAAAAACAAGTTTAAAAAATTGCACCATTCTACCTTGTGACATGAGGCTGGTTTTATTAAAACATCCGTGCTTTTTGAAAAAAAAATCTTATTCAGTAGATGGAGGAGTGGGAGGACTTAACTATCTTCAGTATGCAGGAAAAGGGAGAACCCATGACAGGAAAAGTAAATCTGTTTTATGATACATATTTTGGAGACACCAGTCTTGAAATTTAATCTCTGCAATATTTGCCCAACCCAATCTGCTGCAATTGTTTTTATTGGCCATCCAGCTAGGATTATTGTGTTCAGATTTAAACAATAATAATTACTCTTTTTAAGTGTAATGATTGTGATTATTTGGATCCCGTGCTTTCAGTTTTTATCTACAAATCATTAGTCTGTCTGCTCTAAGATTGTGAAATTTTCCATTCCCTCATAAATGTCTATTTGTCAACAATTCTAGTTATTCTTTTGTTTGTGCTAAGCTCAGATGGAGATTTTGTGTTGTCTCGGTTTGTTTAGGACAATGGCTTTACTTAAAGAACAAGGAAAAGTAATACAGCCTGTGGGCTATCAAACCAATTTCTTCTCAGAAAAAAACAGGTTTTTATCTTATTTTCACTTAGACTTCTCCCACTGCTAAGAAGAAACTGAGCAATTCCTACAATGAAAATGGAAAGATAATGGGCATATAAACGTAGTTCCCAACCTTGTACTTTATTTTTCTCTTAGTATCAACAAGTATAGAGATCTAGTAGATTACTTGTGAGTAAATTAGATACACAGACACAGACATATGTGCAAATAGGTGTATACGCAAATTGTTCTGTGCATGTATATATAGGTTATGGCCTAATATTAATTATTTTGTAAAAAAAAAAAAAATTGGGACTGTCCCTTCTTGTAAGTGCCATTTACCTCATGGTAGCATTAACATACATTATTGACAAATATTTTTTTTAAAAAGTAGATTAAATAATAGATTGATAATATTACTTAATTATTTGGAAGGCTTTTCCAGTGCCTGGAGTGCTGCAGTACTCACCAATATCTGATGTGATTCTGAACTGCAGAACAAAAACGAAATGAAAGCTATTCAATTAATTCTTTCTCATATGAAAATTAATATTTCTTGTGTAAATATTGCAATTTAAAAACTAAACCTTACAGTTTAGCTTTATTATTTAGTTTCTGAATTGATCACGTTTTCTAATACATTGTTAGATAAATTTACTTACATTCTATGGGTTAAATGCATAGCTAAACTGAGTAGTCCTGTCTTGTTCAGAAATTGCTGACACTTCTTCACTTTGGAGCTAAATGAATGAGTGAACTGCACTCTGAATAGAGTAGGAATATTGCCTGAAGCAATTAAAATAAATATAACTGGCATTTGAAGGTAGAGCACTTAAGCTAAGAGAATGGAGAGAGATTGGTGGTGAACTTCAGGACAAAAGAGCATTAAGTTTCAGAATCCTTTCTTACAGCCCTTGTTAGCTGGGGTTTTGTTTGTTTTTTGTGTTTCATGCTGTCTTTTCTTCAAACTTAGAGCAGCCATCGAATACTCACTGAATAGCAATGCCTGTTACAAGGCGTTGCCACTTAAACATTTTTCCATCTGTGTGGAATTTGTTCTGGTGTGTGTATTTGAAAAATGAACCTGGCTTTGATGACATGAATGCCAACAGGTCATTGTTCATGAACAGATTAACTGAGGGACAGGCATTTGTAACAACATCTGTGACAGCTTTTGTTTCCTTCTATAGGTAATAGAGTTTGATGATGGATCTGGATCAGTTCTCAGAATACAACCACTGCGTACGCCACGAGATGAAGCTATTTATGAATGTGTGGCTTCCAATAGTGTTGGCGAAATAAGTGTGTCCACAAGACTCACTGTTTTACGTGGTAAGTTCTTTCTAAACATAACTGATTTAATTCATAGAGCTGAAAGTGCTATGTTGTTGTAAAAGAGAGGTTTCTCTCCAGGAAAGTTAAGTACAGTTCTTTTCAAATGGGCGTTATTATAGTCCTGATGCTCTTAAATACAAACCTTTTCACATAGTACTTGAATGTCATGTGTCTGATTTTTGACCACAAAATGGTAATGTGAGTATGCAGGATATGCCAGATTAGAGTGAGGAAAAGAAGTAGGAAATAAGTGAAACAGGAGTGCCATGCCAACAGGTTATTATATCAATTATGGATCAAAAAATGATGCTTTATGAATGAATTTGATTTATATTTTAGTGCTGCCCTGGGTAGCTTAGCTTTGTGTGATCAGCGTTTACACAGAAATTTGCCCAATTAACAGTGACCTTGAAAACTTGCATAAAGGGTTTTTAGGTGAGGTTAAGCTGCTACAAGATTTTTCCCCCAAGATATAATACATAAAAAAGGGGAGGGCTTATGTAATTTCAAATATGCATCACCTGAATTGTATTCCTACTTCGGCAAGAAGTCTTTGAAGACAGTAAAGGGAAAAATCCATTTTTTCAACTGTTCCTCAGCCGTGAGGATATAAATGTACTGCCAAGTCTACTGTCTAGATAATAGTCAGAGGAGTAAATACTAGTAGTCAAATGACCTGAATATTTCATTCTGTAATCTGGAGATGAATGGAAACTGGATTTGGAGACACTTCATTAAATATTACACTCTTCAGTTTGCAGGGATGCTTTTATGACTGAAGATTACTGTCTTGTATTGTGATATTACATGGCATTACTTGATTTGCAGAATTAACTGGTAGGGGCCTGTTTATAGGAATTGAAAGTGATTAGTCAGCTTTACAGAATTTAGAAGAAAATTTGGAAAAATGAATGATTTAATAATTTTTTTTGATCCTTCTGTCCCAACAAATGTACAGTGACAAGGAGGTTTCTTTTCTCTTGTTTTTCTCTGAAGTTAGATTTTTATTCAAAAAAAGAAACATAAAAGATTTATTTCTATACTTTTATTAGCTATATTAATCAATACAGACAGTCCTGGCATTACTGTTGGTGTCAACTAACAGCAGTATCTATGTGTATAACAAATAATAACTCTAAGTACGTACATATAGTTTTCTTAGAAGTAGTCTGGTATAAGCAAACCTTTTTAATGTCTAAAGTTCTTATTTCTAATGCCATGATTGTTCCTTCTGTTATCTTTTAAAAATTTTTCCCAGTCTAGCCACTGAAATTGGGGAAGACTGATAGTTAGGTTCATATTTAACAGCATCTGTTCTCAACTCCCTAAGATAAGGTTTTGCCTTTATTAACTGGTAGAAGCATGTTTTATACACAGCTTCCATGTTGTTGAAAATGAACATAAAATGACATTTTCATACTGCATTAAAAGTTTTGTAAATTAAAGGGAGATGGGAAGGGGGGGGCAAGAAACAGTGTGAAAACTCAGGTGGAAGAAGTATTCTTTGTCTTCAGAGTTTCTTGAAATGTATTTACAAGACTTTCTGGTCTTGACATGTGCTTGCATGTGTTATGAAAGATACTGTTCTAAACCAACCGAAGTTCTCATTTTGGGGTTTGTAGAGAAGAAGCATCAGCCTTCGTCTCTCTAGCGAGGGCCATGGTGGTGGAGAAAGGCAGAAGAATTGTCTGAGTGTCAAAACTGACTAACTGTAAAATGCGACCTGTTTCTTTGCTTGTCCTATTGATTGTTTAATCAATTTCTTGAAAGGCATATGTGGCTCTGCTGCCTATTTCTTACTCATAGCTTAATGCTACTTCAGACAACACGAGCATCAGATCCTGTTTTAAAAACCGTGCATAATGATATGCATATGCAAATGCCCGATGAACAAGAAAGTACATTATGAATTATGATGTTAAAATGTAAATAAATTTAAATTTTAAATATTAATTAAAAATAATTTTCTAATTAAAAATATGAAATATGAAAGATTGTGTGTTGTTTCCAGCCATAATACATATAGCTTTTGCAACTGCTGGAATATACTTTGGCCCCAGGGATAGATTTATGGATTTAATCTGAAACTGGGAACATATGAGAACTCATGAACACACTAAGACTGTAAATTTAAATACAGAGGTAACATCAGACAAAGCAAGGACCATGCAGAGTAACAGGGCATTGTAAGGAAATTTTGGCAGGGGTAAAATTTTGAAGTGCTATAAGTACAATGACTTGCTATATTGCTTTCCAAGGCAAAGGATAGTTCAGTGCTAAGGGCATTAGTCTGGAAGATAAGTAATTCTATTATAAGCTTCTACTTTGCAAACTTACACAAATCTTCATCTTGTACAGTCTGCAATAGTAGCCTTGTGGAAAACACTCCATCTGCTTATGCCTTTGTGGGAAAGAGTGCCTCTGTGCCTCACGTAGCTGCTATAGAAATAAATATATTTCATAGATGTGAACAGGAATTAACATATGTAGTCAAATGCAAAACAGTGTAGTGAGTTGGATCTGTGCTTCACTTAGGCTTTACTTATCCCTGGGGCATGTGTGTGACTCTGGATTGCAGAGGATACACACATAGCTTTCATATGTTCTTCAAATCTTTCCATAATGGTGCTGTCACAGACCCAAGTTGGCATTTGTGCTTCTTGCAAGAGGGCACCCTCGGGAGGAAGTCAGAGTTTATCCACAGTTCAACCCACAAGTATTGCAACCCTAATACTGGACGTTGGTGAAATCAGGGTGTTCCCAGGAGTTGAAGTATATATAAATATATTTCTTTAGCTTCTGGGTGTTGAAACTTCACAATGTGAAAAAGGGCAGAAAAGGCAGCTACAGATGATTACATTTCAAGGCCTTAACAGAGACAAAGTATTGGGCCTTTTTTCTGTCACCAGAGTAAATCAGGAAATGTTCCAGGCTAAACTTTTACTTGCTAGGGTGAATATTGTGACAGTCTGGACCAAGAGTGAATGTCTGAGATAAATGGAAACTGCTTTTGATTTGCTGTGCATAAAGGAGGCGGCTGCTTTCCAGGACAGATTCACCCACATGAAAATGCTGAATTTGAAGTGAAACAAGGCTTGTAAGGAGAAGTCTGGAAGTCTCCTTCCAGACTAGAGGAGTCAATGCTATTTATGTTGGAGCTCTGTTTTGAAAATTTGTGCTGAGAACCATATGAGTGGAACAATGCTTTGATTCTTTAATTCAAAATTATTTGAATTAAACAATGAAAGACAATAAAGTGTAGGATCTTCCCATACTCTGCAGACATGAGAGATGGAATAGCTTTCCTTTTATTGTCCATTCATTTCTTGTTACCTAATTCTGTTTTTTGGTCTTGCGAATGGTGGATAACAGACATTTTTCATGGCTATAGAACAATGATTCTGGCATCATATGCAAGTATACAGATTGTTCAGGAATGAGGAAATGAGATGCTTCCTTCAAATAGAGAAACCAGCAACAATTCCATGCCGTTAATTTTAAGAAATCCTGCTTTTCATTTTTTAAATGATTTTTTTATTATTATTCCTTAATAAAGTTCTGGAGGTCTGGTCATCAGGCTGGTCATCCTCAGGGTTTTCAGGCCCCTGAGCTGGGAGATGGAGATAGGATGCAGAATGAAGCCCCAGTTGTCAAAGAGGTGGCAGTCACTGACCTGCTCCTCCACCTGAATGCTCACAAGTCCATGGGGCCAGACAGGATCCACCCAAGGATACTGAGGGAGCTGGCAGAGGAGCTTGCCAAGCCACTCTCCATCATTTATCAGCAGTCCCGGTCAACCAGCGAGGTCCCAGATGACTGGAAGTTAGCAAACATGATGCCCCTCTACAAGAAGGGTCAGAAGGAGGATCCAGGAAACTACAGGCCTGTCAGCCTGACCTCGGTGCCAGGGAAGGTCATGGAGCAAATCATCTTCAGTGCCGTTACGCGGCACATGTGCAACAACCGGGGGATCAGGCTCAGCCAGCATGGGTTTATGAAAGGAAGGTCCTGCTTGACTAACCTGATCTTCTAAGACAAGGTGACCTGCTTAGTGGATGAGGGGAAGGCTGTGGGTGTTGTCTACCTGGATTTTAGTAAGGCCTTTGACACTGTCTCCCATAGTATTCTCCTGGAGAAGCTGGCTGCTCACGGCTTGGATAAGTGCACTGTGTGCTGGGTTAAAAACTGGCTGGACAGACGAGCCCTGGGAGTGGTGGTGAATGAAGTCAAATCCAGTTGGCGGCCGATCATGAGTGGTGTTCCCCAGGGCTCAGTGTTGGGGCTGGTCCTGTTCAACATCTTCATTGATGATCTGGATGAGGGGATTGAGTGCACCCTCAGTAAGTAGGCAGATGACACCAAGTTGGGTAGAAGTGTCAATCTGCTGCAGGTAGGAAGGCCCTGCAGAGGGACCTGGACAGGCTGGATTGTTGGGCTGGGGCCAACTGTATGAGGTTCAACAAGGCTAAGTGCCGGGTCCTGCACTTTGGTCACAGAAACCCCATGCAACGCTATAGGCTTGGGGAAGAGTGGCTGGAGAGCTGCCTGGCAGAAAAGGACCTGGGGGTGTTGGTTGACAGCTGCCTGAACATGAGCCAGCAGTGTGCTCAGGTGGCCAAGAGGGCCAATGGCATCCTGGCTTGTATCAGGAAGAGTGTTGCCAGCAGGACTAGGGAGGTGATAGTGCCCCTGTACTCGGCACTGGTGAGGCCGCACCTCGAGTACTGTGTTCAGTTTTGGGCCCCTCAGTTCAAGAAGGACATTGAGGTGCTGGAGCGTTTCCAAAGAAGGGCAACAAAGTTGGTGAAGGGTCTGGAGCACAAGTCTTATGAGGAGAGGCTGAGGGAGCTGGGGCTGTTTAGCCTGGAGAAGAGGAGGCTGACGGGAGACCTTATTGATCTCTACAGCGACTTGAAAGGAGGTTGTAGCGAGGTGGGGGTCGGTCTCTTCTCCCAAGTAACAAGCGATGGGACAAGAGGAAAGTGCCTCAAGCTGCACGAGGGGAAGTTTAGGTTGGAGATTAGGAAAAACTTCTTCACTGAAAGGGTAGTCAGGCACTGGAAGAGGCTGCCGAGGGAAGTTGTTGAGTCTCCATCCCTGGAGGTATTTAAAAGACGGGTAGACGTGGTGCTTGAGGACATGGTATAGTGATGGACTTGGCAGTGATGGGTTAATGGTTGGACTCTATGATCTTAAGGGTCTTTTCCAACCTTAATGATTCTATGATTCTATGACCTCAAGAAACTTAGCTTGAACTACTTCCTGGGAAGGTATACAATTGCAGTACAGAAGAGTATAGATTTTAAGCAAGGATGGAGAAGGTCCAGTAGAGCAGAATACCTAAGTACATTCTACTACCACTGCTGTTTGCTTTGTTTTCTTTGCTGTCTGGGAAGTAAAGAGAGACACTACACAGGGCACTTAAGCAGAAGGCAGTTTGTTTTCTCAGACCACAATTTTCTCTGTTATTGTTGATTGTACTGTGCATTATAAAAATATTGACATACAAGATCTTTGTAGCACAGGCACTGTATAAGGATGGAAGAATTAAAGTAAAATTTCTATGAGAAGTGCCTAGGGCAGTTATTCCTTTTTATGCCTTTTAGAAACTGATTGATTTAATGTCAAAGAGTCACTGCTGCATAAAATAAAAAGTGAAATATTTACTGAACAGTGTTTCCCTGTCCATTGGTACACACAGAGACTGAGATTGAGATAATTGAGAGAGATGATTTTTATTAGACTCTCAGAAGTGCAGAACATTTCCACACTGTCTAAAGAAAGAAGAAGAACAACAAAAAAAACCTAAACCAGAGATGATGAATCCAAGGTGCTACAATTTTGGTTTCTGCTGCTAGCAATAGATTCAATGATAACAAAAGCTCATTTCTGTATTTTCACTGTACCCAGTAGTACTGAAATGAGAAGGAACTATTTTGAAGTAATCTGTCATCTGGGACAGCTATCTTTGAGGGCATGGAAATTAGACAAATGGAGTGGCACAGCTATAATGTTGGAAAATGTGCCGTGGGATGTCTCTCATTTCTAGACGAACGGGGGGAAGGACTGTACATATTCTGGGTATGAGCTGCACAGTAGGAAAAATTTGCCATGTTCCAGCTGGAGCTGTATAAACGATGTATACCCGTGTTTATCTGACTTAACAGTTTGCTGTGTAGTCACAATGATTATTGCCAGGGGGCTGCTAGTAGGACAGGCTTTTGAAAGTGGCATGACTAGAAACAATGAAAGCAAGAAAATACCTGTATGAGAACTTCATACACTGGAAAGACATTTATCTCAAACATTTACTGTATGAGAAGACTTTTGAAGAGCCGAAGGAGTATCTTTCCCATAAACTTCCTGAACTTTGAGATCATGCTATATGTAGCACCTTGTGACCAGAATTAGCATGTTCATTACAGTCCTATTTTTATTACGCCTCTTTTTGAAGAGGAACACTCTTGTTCCTGCTGTGAAAATGGTACTTTGCAGTTTATGTTGTAAGGTCTGTCCTGTGGAGCTGTGCAACGAAGATTAAGGAACAAAACACAGCTGCTTGACAGTCACACAAAAGGATTTTCTGAAATAGTGAAACAAAAGGAAAGGTAGTCAATACAACTTAAGCTTAAAAAAAGCCCTTACAGGTGGTTATAGAATAGCATGCATATTTCTTGTAATGGCTTACAAAGTAGTACAGCATTAGAAATATTTAGCTGTAATGTTAGAAACTATTTTGAAATATTTTCTTTGCGTATGCGAATGTATGTCAGGCAAATAAAATATTTGCCTTCCATGCAGTATAATTTGAAATACTTAATAAATTATTGATCTTTATAAAGATGGGGTGGTGGGATTTAACCACTAGCCAGAACAGGATACAAAAGAATGATTTTGTGAAATACATGGTCCATTTCCCATGGCTGACTTCTAAGTTATTGTGTGTTTTAAGTTCCTTTATAGTGCAGACATATACGTGGTAACTAATGTTAATGGTTTAGAAAATACTGCACTTCATAAATTCTGTAACAATCAGTAAACATATAAGTGTCTATTACTGTGAATACATGATGCAAGGTATTGAGTTCAACTTCTAGGTATATACATATGATCTTACTGATTTCACAGTTATTTATTGTTGACTTTTGTGTAGTTCTGTAAAAAGCTGTGTTTGTAGTAGTTTGAAATATATGAAAATGATTGAATTACTGCTATAAGTATTGTAAGAAGTTTCTGACAAGTGCTTCACCTCATGTTTTTTACAGTTAATACTCTTTTGTATTTCCACTCATGTCCCTAGATGCAAAATTTATCAACTATATTATCAACATGTACAAATTTTCCCTTTTCTTGTACACCATTTTATTACAAAGAACCTGCTACAGTCATTATAAATTTAAAGCTATATGTTAGAAAGCTTCTTCCAAAAAGTAGAGCAGTCACTTTAAAAAAATGAATGAAACAGCAATCCCAGATTTCTTGATTGTCAATGTAAATTCCAGTAGCCTGGAAGTAGTCAAGACTTTCAGAGATTAGTTACTTTGGAAAATCAAGAGTAGGCTGCTCAACTTATAAGACCTGTTAGGATGTCTTAAGAAGTTATCCATAGTCATAAGATTTTTTTGAGAAATCTGTCCGAACTTTATCCCTACAAACAATTTTTTTTACTCATTAAGTTTCTTTCAACTCTCTGTTGTCCTACGTATTCTTATAACATGATTGATTGTTTAGTTGTATTTGCTCAATGAATACACATGGAGTAAGTTTTCCTGCTGCCAGCTAGTAATACCAGCTACCATTATGTCTTTGTAAAGGTTTATTTTTCTTCCTTCTATTCCTCACTGAATTTCATCCAGCCAAGTTTCTGTTTTACATACAATGTTATAAAATTATCCAGTTCAGTTTTCCATACTTGTACATATGCATAGGATCAATTTTAGTTTTTGAAATAGTAGCAGTAGTAGAAAATTGTTTATGCCTGACGTTTATAGGGCAGTACGGATGGTCCTAAGAGATAAACATTGGCTTGAAATCAGTAAGCTGGCTAGGCTATATCATATTTGTTCTTATTATATACCTATGAAAGAAGAGAAACTTGTGGGTGCTAGTTCATAGATAGATGGCAGTTGTTGTGATCTAAGAAGAGGAATTGAAATAATACCAGACAAAAGCAGAGCAGTTCTATTTAGCTTGAAAGAATTCTTCACCGAACAGTTATGGCTAAGAATGTACACCTGTTAAATACTTTCAGACAACAGCTCAATGACTAATTTTAGCATGACTCTCATTTGGGTATTCCCATTCTAGTATCTAATGACTGCATATAGTGTTATAGGCATTTTTGAGAACAAGAGTGTGTAAAGGCTGGCCACTTGGAAAATGCAAAACTAAGCCATCCTGAGCAGATCAATTTTAAAACACACATTTGTTTTATACTTTTTTCCCACTCATTGATGCCTATGATGATTCAGTCCCTTTTCCCAGACTGTCATCCCCAAATAATCAGGAATCTGTCAGAAACAACTCACAATAAGAACAATGAAAAAGGAATTAGTAGGGGGAAGAGGAATATTTTTTCTGCCAGTCTGTACTTGCAGAACCAGTATCAGGTGATGTAAGCACAGAACTAAAGTAAAATTTCCTAACTCTGAAGAGCCATCGCCTGCTATATATAATAGGTTACCATTTTGATGTGTTTCCTCAAAGCCTGACCCAGATATACGCAGCACACAGATACGATATTACGAACAATCTTTACAAGAAAAGGTGGAGCATTAACTATGTGTACAACTGCTGGCTGTTCTGAATAAGGATAGGTTTTGTTAGATTTCTGTGCCATAATTTTGATATTTTCCAGCACTGTGTCTGTGTACATGCGTAAAAAATCTGCCTTTTACCAGTTTCTGCCTGGATGTAAGGTAATTCAATTTAAATACAACTGTCATTCAGATTTGCATTGTGTTATTTTTTTATTTATTTGAAAAATGGTGGGCCATTTGTCTATTCTATTTGATACAAAAAATAAGTACAAAATAGTTTTTCTTACACCAACAATTTTTAGAATGCAATCATTTTTCCTGGAATTAGTTGTTATGCATGTATTTAAGGCCCTTGGCCTTGTGTAGAGTCCTACTGGTTCAGTATCAGGTTTTAAGATCATGCAAGCTTTCATTGTTCAGTAGCCTAAAACCACTTCTTAATTGAAGCCAATGCCTTAATGAAAGCCATTGCAATTAATCAAATGCCGTGTTTCTTGTTGTCATTGTAATCTGTGGCCTCAATTCTGCATGCAATTTATCTATCTGTATGTCCACTCACTTAACAAACTCTTATGATATTAATCAGCAATGTAATTGTCATTACTGCACAACATGAAAGAAAAATTGACAGCAGAATTCTAGGGAATTTTATCATGTCAATATTTCATATTGATTAAAAAAAGTAGTGTAATTTCTAGACATTATCTGTTTGAGGAGATGAAACAATAATTATTTGCTCAACCCCTGACAATGTCAGCATATCTGTAAGGAACCCAGTGGTATTAGCAGCTTGATAGTTTCAATTTAATTGTTATCACAGCAAATATTCATATGAGATGCCTAATATAGCATAATAAAACCAAGGCAATTACTAGAAAAAGACATTCATATAGCAGGTCTGTCTTCAGCTTTCCAGGCTGGTGGTTTCTGTGAACGCTCATGTCTTATCAAGTGCACCATTAGGATGACAGAAATGTTTGCTGAAATGTAGGACGTTTGACACTAGTGTACTGAAGTGACAGTAAAATTAAACCCATTTTAATGTAATAAATGTTAATCTTCGAATACAGTAAAAGCCTAGTAAGAATGCTTTTTCACATATATCTGAAAATGTAATTTAAAAATTAAAGAAAGCTTACGTAATGCTTCAGCATGCTTAGCCTGGCAATAGGTCATAAAATAGTATTTATTACTGTGGTTGTTCAGTTTTCAAAGATTTGACATAGGAAGCAAAATCTAAAAAGAAGAATATATACAAAAATATTTAAAATATTTTTGGCAAACATATAAACATCAAAAGGAAACTGAAATTCAATCGATCTTGTCAAAGCAAAAATATTTTTATTATTAGGACTGGTAATAAAACAATTCTGAAGCAATGACTTTTAATTGATGCAACAAAGCAAAGGAGGTTTCATTGCGTTAGTGTGGTAGGATGTTGAAAGAACTGTGATTTAAATGGCCCTATGGGGAGGGAGAAACTTTTATGAATACTCTAAGGTTTGGACAGGATATAAAATCCTGTTACGATATATATCACTTCAGGTATTTCAATGCTTGCCATAAACTGATGTGAAGTTCTGCAGCTGACATACTACTGTTCCATTTAGATTTGTAGCAAAGATGTATTAATAAAGTTACCACTCACTAGTTCTGTAGCAAATGGAATTTCTTTGTCTTCACTTACAAATGGATAAATCATGTGCAAAATTGTGACTTAAGTCCATCGTGATTTCAATTACTCCGTTAAAATAATTTACTGTAAAACTACTACAAAGAATCTACTGTGATGTAAAAAGTTAGATAGTAATAGTAGCATCTTAGCACTTTTGTTTATGTTGAATGCATCTTGTGATGTACAGTGTCAGTACATGCTTAATATGACAACAGCTAAACAGAATAATGAGGTAATTTTTCAAGTGGAAAAGTTTCAATAAGCTTTTCAGTCAAATACAGTCAAAAAGTACTGATTAGACCCAGGTGTTTCATTAGGACCATCAATACACCTGAATCTTGGCTTATGACACTGTGGTCTTTCATAGCATTGACATATTTCAGGAGATATTGCCTTAAGAGTGCATATCTGAATTATTGTTATTATTGTTATTATTGTTATGGCAGGACCCCTTTCAATAATCTACTAAAGGTCTTGGGAGTCTGGGGAGGTCCCTGCTGACTGGAAGCTAGCCAATGTTATTCCAATTTACAAGAAGGGCATGAGGGAAGACCCAGGAAACTACAGACTTCTTTGTTAGTCTAACCTCTGTTCCTGGAAAAATTATGGAGAAGATCACACTGAAAGGCATTTAAAGAACACTGAAGTCATCAGGCACAGTCAACACGGGTTCAAAAGGGAAGGTCCAGTTTAACTAATCTGGTATCCTTCTGTGATAAGGTCACTCACCTAGTGGATGAAGGGAAGGCAGTGGATGTAGTTTTTCTAGATTTTAGTAAGGCTTTTGATACTGTCCCTCTGGACAAGTTGTCCAGCTGGGGGCTGAGCAGGTTCACTGTGTGCTGGGTGAAGAACTGGCTGAAGGGCAGAGCTCAAAGGATTATAGTGAATGGGGCTACATCTGGCTGATGACCAGTTACCACCAGTGTTCCTCAAGGTTCAATTCTAGGGCCGGTTCTGTTCAATATATTTACCAACTATCTGGATGCAGGAGTTGAATGCACCATTAGCAGATTTTCTCATGATACCAAACTGGGAGGTGCTGTTGACCCTCTTGAGGGACCTTGCAGAGGGATCTAGATAGATTGGAGCACTGGGCAATCATTAGTGGCATGAAATTTAACAAGACCAAATGCTGGATTCTGCACCTGGGATAGAGTACCACTGGGCACAAGTCTAAATTGGGAGAGAAGTGAATGGAGAGCAGGCCTGCAGAAAGGGATTTGGGGGCACTGGTTGGCAGCAGGCTCAATATGAGCCAGCAGTGTGCCCTGGCAGCCAAGAGGGCAAACTGCATCTGGGGTGCATCGAACAGAGCATAGCCAGCTGGACAAGAGAGGTGGTTATTCCACTGTATTCAGCATTGGTGCGGCCTCACCTGGAGTACTGTGTACAGTTCTGGGCCCCACAGTTTAAGAAGGATGTGAAGGTCCTTTAATGTGTGCAGAGGAGGGCAAAAAAGCTGTCTGTCCTATCCTATCCTATCCTATCCTATCCTATCCTATCCTATCCTATCCTATCCTACCCTATATTTAACAGTAATTAAAAAAGATCACTTAAAGGAGAATGCTAAACATGTTAGCTTCACAATTCCCTTAATTTTCCATCAATGTAACTTTTTTATCTGAACATGAAATGGTCTTGTTCTTTCTGTGCTCATTGATATTCTCTTCCTTTCAAAAAGAAATTTGTCCTGGAACAGTACAGCCATATTTTTGTATCCCATCTAACTTGGCTAAGAACTGTTCTTCATTACTGTGAGTATCCTTGTAAAGAAATCTATTTTTTATGATCACTGCTATGTATGGCAGTTATAAAGTACATTTTCTATTTAATCATTTGAAATTCAGTGCTTCTAGCTTAGTACCAAGCTCAAAAGCTCCCTCATATTCCATTGTTTCAGCTGTTGCACTGCCATGTTTTCACTAGGCCTGTAATTTATTTTAATAAAATATGTCATCTTGTCTTACGTGGCATTATCAGCCAAGCTCCTAAGATAAACAAATCTGTATAGACAACCTCTATCTTAATGTTCACACCGAGATTTATTTGGGTTTTGGCTGTATAGATAAGGAAGAAGACTATCTGGGGAATCCTCTTCATTATACCTGCAGCAAAATGACTTTCAAGAAAAGCGAATTGAGAGGCTGAAAAGTTGCCAGGGTTTTTTTTGCAAAAAGCTACTGTCACTTGGAACTTGATTTATGGCAAGACGATGAAGCCAAGTGCAGAAAACCCATTAGTAAGCCCAAAAGCAATCATTTGTTGTTGTGGTGTGTTTCATATAGCAGACAGAGGATGGAATTGAGAGTATGTTAAAGTCAGTGAGAAAACGGTCTTCTTAGCTGGACTTCAGATCGGTCAAATCTTGAGTATGGTCATTAGTTGCAAAATGTCAAAACCACAAAAATCAAGCAGAAAAAAGTCTCAGGCTGTTCTGTTCACATTTTTCAAACCTGGAAACCTAAATTTAGGCTTATTGGTAGTTCCTCTGAGAGGTACTAAGCACTTTATATTTCTAAGGATACTTAGATAATTCAAAATTCTGGGATTTTTTTTTTTAAGTCCTGAAACAGAGGAGGATAGGTCTTACTATGTGATACTTGGGATGGAGGGTGTTGTTGTTGTTCTTGTTGCTTAATGAGTTGCCTAAACTCGTCAGTCTAAGTAGCTATTCTTAAATGGTGGCCTAATTTTCCTGTGTTCTGAATGTGGCATTTGGTTGCAGCAAGATCCCCCAAAAACTCAGCCCTTTGGAGTTCAAGAATCTATGTGGTTTTAGCCTTAATGCTGGCTGATAACTCATGAGAGAGAATTGTATAAAATAGATTAATATTTAAAATAAATTTTATGTACATTTGAAACTTCTGCCATTCTTAAAAGACAGGAATCTATGCATGTGGTGTGTATTGTAGAGAGTTTCTGTCTAATGAGTGAGCCCAATAAACAAGGTGATGTGTCAGATACTTATTACTAGCGTCATTTCTTCATCTGCAGAAATTGATTTTATTGCAAGAGAAAAGGAGAAGGGTGCGATAGGACATCAGTTGGTCCAAGCTGTTTTAAGATTGGATTTTTAGATAAAAAATACAAAAAAGACAGAGCCGAGAACTTCATGGACAGATTTATTGCAGATTTCATATTAGAGGGAAGAACAGAAGGAAAGGTAGAAGCTGAACATAACTAAGGACAGTTTAGCTTTCATCCTCAACTGTTAATATAGGTTGGTTTAGGCTCTGATGCCTGAAACATATGTCTAATTCTGCTTTGCAGATAAGTCATGATGGTTGGTCTGTTGGTTTTTTTTAGGTGAACTGGGGGCAGGGAGAAAAATTTGGACAAGAGGCCATAAATACATTCTGTTTTCAGTAGATCTATAATAACTAAGTTTAATTTACTTCTACTTGTAAGGGGGCGGGGGGGAACGACTCTCCCAGTAGCATAGTCATTTCCAAGTGCTCAAGAAATGTAAGTGTGTGTCTTTGAAATCATGAGCTAAGTTTAAAAATAATTGGACTGTTTTAATGATTAAAATGGGGGATTTATGGGTTTTGATCTTGTAGGACTTAAGTTTTCTATTTTTTCTCTTCCTTAATAAGAATTAGAAAGTTTCAAAAGAATAACAGTCAAATCTTGAATACTGATAACAAATTGCAATTTAAAATTTTGATAACTTCAACATTTCTAAACATATAAAATATAGAGGAAAAGATGAGATTACTGAAAATGGTAAGGTACATGGTTATTTCACAGGCAGATAGTTCTTTCCAACTGTTCTTACGTCTGTATGCTTTGCTTTCTTTCTCCCAGACAATACTTTGTTTTTCCTTTAGAATTCGCTAGTTCTCTTGTCTTTGACCATGTAAGCACTCTTAGTAGACAGACTATTAAGAGAGTGCAGCAAGCACCATCTTCCTCCTATGAGAAAGTGACTGAGACACAGCTCTTCTGCTCACTCTTTCATCCATCTGTCCAGTGGTGAGAAGTTCCTTTCATTCCTTTCCAAAGCCAATGTTTATTAAAGCAATGGGAGAAGGCCACATTTTTTTTTGGTCAAGTTTTTATTTCTGATGGGCTGGCAAAAAAAAAAAAATTTCACTAAGGCTGCTGTGACTTCTTCCTCAGTTCATTGTGCCTGCAAAGGCCATTGCTTGCTCTCTTTTGAACAGGGGATCGAATCATAACCTGCAATTCTTAGTTTTCATCTTCACCATCTGGTTAAAAATCTTTTCTATTGACAGGATTGCTAGCAAGATAATTCACACGCCTTATACTAGGCAAGAAGTTAACAAGAGAAAGTTGTCTGGCAATGCGTTTCTTCAGTTACCTCCCGAGTTTCCACAAGGCATCTCTAGCCCAGCCATTTGGGATTGGTTCTTAAAAGTGGATGTTGGAGAGGTTGCAACTTAGCTTTTATCCTCGAGACAAGATAACTGATTAGGTCAGTCATCAATGATTGATTTACTCGTTCTCAAGAGAACAGGAAGAACTGGGATTCTGGTGTTGCTTCTTTGGATCCTAACCACGTGTGAAGGCACAACTCCCAGTAGAACAGCAACATTCCTCACATTGGGTGACACCTTATTTTTTTACCCCTAGACTTACCAACACTTCAGTTCCCAAGTCGCACTTTCCCTTCTTGCTCCATTAGATTACTTTGGATCCCAAAAAGCTGCCTACACTTGCAAATTGCATCAGTCCTGATGTATAAGAGCCTTCCAGTAAGCACTATAACCAATTTTTACCCCAATTCTCTTAAGAAAGCATGAATATTCAATATCATACTAAGAAGATGTGCTTTTCCTTTCTTTGCATATTGTGGAAGCACTTTCTGTTTTTTTGCAATCCTGTCATATAATAGTGCCTATTCTGAGGCACTGTTATACCACCATTTGAGAGGGACTTCATGCCCATATGTTTTAAAATTTTAAATTTTAAAATAAGTTCTCAAATGATTAAGTGGGTGGGTAGGTAGGTAGTCACATTTGGATAGAGATCACCAAATTTTACATACACCGTTCTTGTGTGTGCTTAAAATGAATGGCTTTGGTATTTGTTGTGCCCTTTTGAATAAAGGAGAAAATTAAAAGAGTTGTTTTTCAGCAGAGGTTACTGATGAAGGGAGAATGAAGTAGTGAAAATGAAGGTCAGAAAGTGGATTCTCTATTTTTAAGAAGCTTTTTGTTTTCTGTCAAAAGATGTCAGATCTCTTTTATGTGTTTCCTGTTGCACTTGGGGGGGTGTGTGTTTCTTTCTATTTATCTTCAAAATTAGATGAAAATAAAAGTACAATATACAAAAAGTTGAAAACTATTATTGTGTCTTACTTATATAGCACAGTATAATATAATACAATACGCTATCAAAGCAATGCAGTAAGATTGAGAAAAATAAAAACAGTCACTCAAATGCCAAAGTTTTGGTAAACTAAATGTAACAAACTATGAGTTATAGAAGGGATGAGAGAAAGAGCAATCCTACCATGAGCTGGGATGTTAATGGATGTGATTTGGAGATTATGACATTTGTTGCTCCTTGAAAAAATGAGTTCTGACCAAAGCAATAAGCTGAGGAAAGATTTGCTACTGTATCTTATACCTAAACATCTTTGGGAGCATAATTTATTCGAGCCTCACCTCACCAAAATTGCATATTCTGACCACAGGCAGTCTTACCAATATGAATAGCTCTAGAAAAGACTTAATTTTATTTATTTTTTCCTGGCACATTTGCATCAGTAGGAGATATTGTATCATCATACCACAGGCAAATATAACTATAGGCTTCTACAGATACATTAACCAGAAAAGGAAGGTTAAAGAAAGCATACCCGCTCTGATGAGCAGAAGTGGCGAGCTGGTAACAACAGACAAGGAGAAGGCTGAGGTACTCAAAAATTTCTTTGCCTCAGTCTTCACTGGCAACCTCTCTCCTCACACTTCCCGAGTCAATGGGCCATTTGATGGGGATCGGGGGGCAGAGGTCCTCCCACTGTAAGGGAAGATCAGGTTCATGACCACCTGAAGAGCCTGAACATACATAAGTCTATGGGTCCTGATGAGATGCATTGCAGAGTCCTGAGGGAATTGGCTGATGTAGTTGCCAAGCCACTTTCCATGATATTTGAAAAGTCATGGCAGTCAGGTGAAGTCCCCAG
Source organism: Nipponia nippon (assembly GCF_047370975.1). Lineage (NCBI taxonomy): Eukaryota > Metazoa > Chordata > Aves > Pelecaniformes > Threskiornithidae > Nipponia > Nipponia nippon. Next base: position 44,666,172 of record NW_028262402.1, read on the forward strand.
TGACTGGAAAAAGGGAAATGTTGCAGCCATTTTTAAAAAGGGTAGAAAGGAGGACCCTGGCAACTACCGACCTGTCAGCCTCACCTCTGTGCCTGGGAAGATCATGGAACAGATCCTCCTAGAAGCTACACTGAGGCACATGGAGGACAGGGAGGTGATTTGAGACAGGCAGCATGGCTTCACCAAGGGCAAGTCCTGCATGACCAACCTAGTGGCCTTCTGTGATGGAGTGACTACATCAGTGGACAAGGGAAGAGCTACAGATGTCATCTATCTGGACTTCTGTAAGGCCTTTGACATGGTCCCCCACAATATCCTTCTCTCTAAATTGGAAGGATATGGATTTGATGGGTGGACTGTTCGGTGGATGAGGAATTGGATGGATGGTCGCGTCCAGATGGTAGTGGTCAATGGCTCGATGTCCAGATGAAGATCAGTGACCAGTGGTGTCCCTCAGGGGTTTGTACTGGGACCAGTGCTGTTTAATATCTTCATCAATGACAGACAGTGGGATCGAGTGCACCCTCAGCAAGTTCACAGACGACACCACGTGGAGCAGTGCAGTTGACATGCTTGAGGGACGGGATGCCATTGAGAGGGACCTGGACAAGCTGGAGAAGTGGGCCCATGTGAACCTCACGAGGTTCAACAAGGCCAAGTGCAAGGTCCTGCACCTGGGTTGGGGCAATCCCCCGTATCGATACAGGCTGAGGGATGAAGGAATTGAGAGCAGCCCTGAGGAGAAGGACTTGGGGGTACTGATAGAGGAAAATCTGGATATGAGCCAGCAATGTGCTCTCACAGCCCAGAAAGCAAACTGCATCCTGGGCTGCATCAATAGAAGCATGGCCAGCAGGTCGAGGGAGCTGATTCTGCCCCTCTACTCTGCTCTAGTGAGACCCCACCTGGAGTACTGCGTCCAGCTCTGGGGTCCTCAGCACAGGAAGGACATGGACCTGTTGGAGCAGGTCCAGAGGAGGGCCACAAAAATGATCAGAGGGATGGACCACCTCTGCTATGAGGAAAGGCTCAGGGAGTTGGAGTTGTTCAGCCTGGAGAAGAGAAGGCAGTGGGGCGACCTTATTGCAGCCTTTCAGTACTTAAAGGGGGCTTATAAGAAAGATGGGGACAGACTTTTTAGAAGGGCCAATAGCGACAGGACAAGGGGTAATGGTTTAAAACTAAAAGAGGATAGGTTCAGACTAGATATAAGGAAGAAATTTTTTACAATGAGGGTGGTGAAACACTGGAACAGGTTGCCCAGAGAGGTGGTAGATGCCCCATCCTTGGAAACATTCAAGGCCAGGCTGGATGGGGCTCTGATGAACCTGATCTAGTTGTAGATGTCCCTGCCAATTGCAAGGGGGATGGACTGGATGACCTTTAAAGGTCCCTTCCATCCCATGATTCTGTGATTCTATTATGGCCAAAGTCTGCAGTGTATACCCTATCTTACAGAAGGACTGGCGTGAATAAAACTGAATTCACTGTAAATACAAAGTGTGAACCTAGGGGTAAGAAAAAAGAGCAAAGGAAAAAATAAAAAACATATATTGGAGTTAGACAAAATATGTAAATACTGCAATCTAAAAGTACAGAAACCTTTATTCTTAGAAACAAAATACTGATTTTTGTCAGGTGCTTTTTACCTTGATCAGTGAAAAATGTTTCAAAGAAGGAATTCTGCACTTTCCCCTTCTTTCCCTAATCTACTTTATTAAATAAGTATTTCATGAATGAACTTGAGTAATTGGCTTGCTTTTTACTAGTAGGAGGAATTGGGACAAGCTGCTTAAACCCCTTATTCCATTATACACTTAGCTTTACTCAAGATATAGCCTAAGTGCCCATAGGAAGGCTTAAATAATTTAGTGTTTGTGCTGCATTATGACATTTCCTCCTGTATTTAAGAGCAAAGTACTAGAATGCTGCATTTAGATAAAACTCTGAGTAACAGGAAACTTCTCCAATGTTTTCATTGCTGCACACCAGATCAGTAGGGATTTTGTTATCCTGCAAAATCACTGATGATACCTTAAGGTGCATGTTGTATCCTGGTAACTTAGTCTCTGCTAGCTCAAAGCCAGTAAGTAACGTGAGCACGTAATGTATTGCTTCTTTCTAATTTTTAGGAATATTTTATTGACTGACAGAATGATCACAATGAGTAATGCATCAGACTTTTCTTATTAAATTTTTGTGAGTTTCAATGAATAACTGCTAACTAATTATTTTTCATTTAGGATGTAGAATGTTTTGATATTAGAGTAATTACAAGGAATTTTCTGATGAAAAGGCCATTTATTAAATCATTTAAGACCTACAGTAGAGATCCCTAGTGCTCTTTCATTTTAGCTTTTAGAGACTGGCACAATTTTGTGGAGTGGCAGCTGCTATAAGAGACATGAAGAATCCTGAGAGTGGAATCTAGGAGTGGATGTCAGTGAATGGAATTTAAGTTCATCCAAGCCAAAATAGTATACAATAAATTTATTTCATCTTAAGAAAATGATGCTAAATAATTTAGTTTTGTTACTGAAAAAATAAATATAGAAACTCCAAAACCACATTTCTCCAGATAAAGTAAATTGCAGTTCCTACATGTTAAATCAAGTAGCATTATTAAGGCAAATGAAGATAATGATCTCTGGGCAAAAATAATTATTTTCTCTCTCTTTTTTAATTTTATATGGTCAAGCTATGAATGCAGGCTGGGATGCCTCTTACCATCCTTTTTTTTTATGCTCAGTTTTTCTACATAAACTGTTACCAGCACATACTTTCAGGATGTGGTAGAACCATATCAACGGAACCATATTTGAAGCACCATAGACACCCAATAGCATGATATTGTTGTCTGAGCAACGGCTGCAATTAAATCATTCTATTATTGAAAAGGCCAATATAAGCAGGGGTAGTTGATGTCAGAACTAGTTAGTGTGGCTAGCTAGTTAGGGGACATGCTTTGTATGCTTGGCCACATTGTTTTGTAGCATAACATGGTAATATAGGAATGGATGACAAACTTAATTAAGTGCTGGAGCCTGGCTCTTGTTTTCCCAGTTTGGCTGATGATGCAATTGGTTTGCCCACTCTTAACTTCACCTGCATTATAGTAAATTTGTTAAGTGTGTATATTTTCCAATGTGTGGAAGTTAGATGTTTTTCTTCCCCATTCTTTGAGAGTTCTGCAGTTTTGGAATGCCTCGGATGACACTAGGCGGATGTTTGGAAAAGGGTTTTTAACTAGTGGGGAAGAAAGTTTCTGCTAAAGACGTGGTAGACCTGTCACCCATTCCGACCATCATACAGGTTGCATTGTAGTTCTGGATTTTGGGAGAGCAGCTTTCTCTTTAAACTAGGGGAAGAGAATTTCAGATAGCTGGATAAAAACTGCCATATCGCATGTGAGTACTGAATGGAAGACTCTTATCCAGGACTTTCTCAAAGTGTGTTGAATAGCTTCTATTATATAATGAATAACCTACCACATACCTGATTTTCAGTTAAATAAATAATTGACATTACTAAATATTGTAGCATCTTCTTCCCTGTAAGTTGGAGTTTTGGCAGAGATAAAAACAGGATTTTATGCAGTTCATGAAGTTTTGAATATGAAGTTTCCATTCCAGTCTATTTTGCCAGCTCCTTAGAGGTGTAAGATCACCAAATTCGACCACATATGAGAACTACAAAGATATTCACAGTGGAGCTTTCTGTCTGTTTCTTGTGACCGTAATGTTTATTTTCTCGTAAAATTAATCACATTTTAGGAAGCTGTGTGCTTTAGCCGTGGAGCCTGGCTGTCAAACTTAACATTTCCTTTGATGACTGTGAGGAATCCCATAGACATAAGTGGGGTTGAATACCTGGTGTTCCAGGCTGAAGAATAAAAAATTCCTTTGGTGAATAGGCTCCAAAAGAACCATACAACATCATAGTTACTGAGACCCTTGAAATTGACTATAAATAAAAATTGACTATGAAGGAAGTCAATAAAATTGTCTCTAACTAAAGTAACGGCAGTAGATTCTTCATCTTGGACATTTTGAGTCTAGCAGGAGGATCATATGACTTGCTAGAATTTGTCGTGGCAGTATTGAAATAGAAACAAGGTGTTTGAAGTCTGTACAGTATTAAACACAGTTTTAAATGTTTTGCTCTTCCTTGGGTACTAATTCAAAGCATCTCCTCTGTATACTACCTATTCTATAGAATATGCTAAACAAATTTGCATATTTTTCTCCACTGTGAGTCCCAAATGTGAACTTTTTTACAGTTGTTATTGCTGTTTTCAGGTATTCAGTTATCCTGAAATTCTGACAGCTTGCAATCTTTTTATCAGAATTATTTTATTATATCAGTTTAGTTCCATCTGGAAATCACAATCAAGTGTGCATATAACTATTTATTCCTGATATGGATTTCTTATATATGAGGAAATAAAATCAGTAAATATCTTACATCTACAAATACAAAAATGTCTTCTCTATCTCAGGGACAGAATTGCTTTGGGTTTACGTATTCTTCAACTGTTTAAAACTGGTATAGAGGCTATCTCTATCTGTAAAATTCCTATCTTCTGAAATAAAAGTGCATTTTTGAGTGTCTGTGGAAGGGCAGCAACAGATAGGCAAACCATTCATTGCTGTCTTGTAGCTATCTGTTAAAAAACTTCCAGTATAATTACCTGGGTTTTGAGGGAATCTGTTAGAGCTTTCCTACTTAGAGAATTTTATCACAACGTTCACTGATATTCCTGCTTAGGTTTAATCTTCCTGAGAAATGTTTATGCAAACATTGACATTTAAATTTGAAATAGGTTAAAAGCCTTGTCATGGGCAGTGTGATGGGCAGTGTGACTAGATTTACCAATAATCATTGACTTTCCATCAAAAGTACTGCCAGAATACCACTGTTCTAACTTGGATGAGCTTGCCTCTGACTCATTGAAGTGCCACACAGAAATAACAGTTGCTTCTCATAAAGTCAACCACAAAATGAAAACATAGCCTAAGGTTATTGTTATTGCTGTTTTAAAATTACAGATCCTAGATTTACTTGTTAAGACTTGATATTTGCATTTCACTGTAATAAAAAGGATGTTTATTTGATGTCTTTTAAATGGCTGTGCTGCTCATTTCCGTGAAATTTGGCAATATAAGCATGCATTTGTAAAGCAAAATGGGAACTGGAAAATCATCCATTGGAAATGGCATCACAAACACATGATTTCTTTTTTCATTTATTTTATTGCCACTTATTTTGGCACTATTTTTTTTTTAATTCTGCCCATTCTCATTCCGTATACATTTATTTCTGTCAAGGCAAGCATGTCTTCAGCTGAGTGGATCAGTAAGCAGTTCTTTTTAATAGAATTTTAATACCTCCTATGAGTTAGTAAATGTGAGATTAGATAGAAGTGATGTGTGTCAGACACCTGTGGGGGCTGACTGAATTTCATTTGTAAAGTATATTCCAGGTCATTAGTACCTGAGCTTCCTCCTACTTTTAACAATTTCAGATATTTATGAAATTTTCAGATGTAGTATTACAGAACTCTAAGAGAAAACACAGAAAATAACAGAGCAATGAATAACTCCACCTTTCTGTTCTAAGATACACCAGAGTGTATTTTTTAACAGTACACAAGTATAACAGGTCCCTGAGCTTCAAATCACTGGACACTGGGATAATACATTGAGGAAGGTTCATGATATATTTGTCCTGTTGCACTCTTGTCTCTGCATCTGATCTTGGCCATTGACAGAAGATGTGCACTAAGCTAAATGTCTTTTTCAGTTCACATACAGTGACTGTTTTATGTTCTCAACATATATCTGTGGAAAGACAGCTTCATAAACTGCATAACGATGGTAAAATAGTTTTGATAGCAAGCGTCTGACATTTCTGCCTCTCTTTGTAATTTAAAAAAAAAAAAAAAGTTAAATGAATGGCTCCGAGGACAAAAAAAAAGCCCCCGAAGAAATACAAAACAGAACCCTGTTAAAATGATGACCACTGGTTTAGTCCAATTATTTATGGCACTTGTAGCCTACATAAATATTAACCTGTCAGGTAATAAAACATGCTAAATAGACCTACATTAATGTCCCACTGTCATTGTTTTAATATCTGTTGAGCTACATTATTTCTAATAAAGTGATTTCTTGAAGAAGTGCTTGACAGAATAGATTTCTTTAATGGTTCCCAGGAAAAAGAAGAGTTTGACAACTTAACAAGTTATTTCCAGATATATTGCCAAAAGAAAACACATCTTCTTAACAGTATTATTTTTAACGATTTTGTGTTGGAAGTCACAGTCAACTTGCTGAATGTAAATTTTATATTAGAACAAAATGTTCCTAAGTAAACAAATATTTTAATTCATTGTACATTTAGGGAACAGGGTATTTGTGCTAATATTTCAGTAGCTAACTCATAAGACATTGGGTATATGGCTGTTTAAGGAAACCAGCTTATGTCTCACATAACCAAATGAAGGCTCAGATTTCTGCAAAGAAAGGCAACAGTATCCTGGGCTGTATGAACAGGGACAGAACCAGAAGATCAAGGCAGGAATTATTGCCCCTGTGCTCAGGGCTCGTTAGACCACATCTGGCTACTGATTACAGTTTTGGTCACCCCAGTACAACACAGTAAAAATACAGACAAAATGACACGAGTTGAGGGAAGGTCACTGAGGCAGTGGGGCTGGACCCTTTCCCCTGTGAAGAGAGGCTGTGGGACTGGGGCTTGTTCAGCCTGGAGAAGGGAAGGCTTCAGGGGCACCCAACAGCATTCCCAGCACCAACAGGTGGGATGGAGGAGACGCAGCCAGGCTCTTCAGAGTGATGGCAGTAGAGGGCAAGAGGCGAGAGGCAGAGGCACAAGCTGAAATACAAGAGGCTGAGGTTGGAGATAAGGAGAAGCCTTTTCCCCACAAGGACAACAAAGTTGTGAGGACGGGGCTCAGTGAGGTTGGACCATCTCCATCCTTGGGGGTTTCATGCCCCAACTATATGAAGCTTTGAGCAGCCCGATTCGAGCCCACCACTGAGCCTGCTCTGTGTAGGTGCTGGGGCTGGAGACCTCCCCAGGTCCCTGCCAGTATGAGTGAGCCCTTGATTGTGTAATTTAGAGGGAAACACATTTTGCAGCTAAACTGCTTCTCCAAGAATGTTCATAGGCCAGTGTTACTGTCAGTGCTCCTCTCCATTTATTCACTTTCATTAATTAAAATCAAAATCTCAATACAGAGATGCAATTCCATTTTATTTTTAATTTTATTTTATTTTTAATTTCCATTTTACACACTGTGCGTTCTATTTCAGAAACTTGGTATGATGTTAATTTCAAAGTCGTCATAAGCAAAACTGATGCAAAAAGAGATGGTATGATTTTAAAAGAGATGATATTATTGCTGCTGAGTAGACTGGGTTCAGTCTTGAGAGTTAAGGACTTCTTCATTACTGTAATTAGCAATACAGAAAAAGATAAAATGAAAACTTAAAGCAAAAAAATTCTACCCCCTGCTGCATTTGATGAAGAGAAAGAAGTGATTTTTTGTCAGTATATTACTTATAATGATTTACAAACAAATAAGACTGCTTTAAAATCTGTTTAACTTTTTGCAGTCATTATGGTCAAGCATTCAAATATATTTCTCAGTTATCTATTAAACGAAGCAGTTATAAAGAAGCTGGAATATCTTTACATTGCATACTAAATGTACAGAGGACTTAATATTTTTATGAATCTGACAAAGTGTCGATTTGGAAAAAGTCCATGGCTGTTACACATCTGATGACACTTTCTCCATTTCAAAGCCTGATTTTTAATGATTGGCGGATATAACCATACTCGGCATAAGAAAATGAAACAGGAGTATTGAAGACAATCGTAGAAAAAATATTCAAAGCATACAAAGTTTTTCAAATGTTTTCTTATCTGGCATAGTGTCTCAGTGAATCTGCCTTTGATGTGTCATAGGTCATCGAATTTTGATGTACAAACAAGTCAGCTTAAGTCAGCAGATTACTTTATTTTCATCACAGTACTTGCTTTGCTTATCTTTTTTTAAGGAACGCTAGGGTTGATCTGTTCAACATAAGCACACAATTGTTCTAGTAGATGAGTCCAGCACTAGCTGTAGACAGTTTGCAGTACATTCGGATACTGCATTGAAGCTTAAGTTGAAATTGTTTGTTCTCTGACAAACAAGATTTAGAACTACTAAAATGTTTTTTCTATCTTGTAAAACTATAGCACACTGTTCTGAGAGACAAAAGGGTTAGAGAGAAAGCTACAGAAACAAGAATGTGCCAACAATTTCTTCTTCTATGTAATGAAATTCCCCTAACAATGTCCAAATAGACAGTGTTTTGAATGCCAGTATTTGTATTTTTGTATGCAGATTTACATTTGTAGTCATACATTTCTTTAATTGTTTTCATCCAAAGAAGTTTATCACTTGGAGTAGCACTGTTTTTAAGTCATTGTGAGGAAACTATACACAAATCAGTGGAGTAAGTTACCAAAACAGGGGAGAGAGTGAGTCAGAGAGAGTATTCATATTTTATAGGTCTCTTACCCTATACATTTCCTTGTGGAAATGTAAAAGTGCCAGCTGCTAAAAGAATAGCTCACATTGTTATACTGCACAAGATATTTTCACAGATCCTACTACTTAGTTTTGCTTAAACTTTTATGTGAGATGTGCTTTACAGACCTGATGATAATAGTTGCTCCTGGAAGAGATTACCATTTTTCAAATGGGTATGTATTAGCTTGATAGTTTGTAACTAGGTAAATTTTTTAAATTAGACTCATGTTTATATATTCAAATGCTGGGGGGGGAAAGAAGGAAGAAAGAAAGAAGCTCAGGTAAATTCTAATCACGCTTCAGAAAGAAAGAAAATCCGAGGATTTGAAGAACTGAAGAATCACTGAACAGCTGGTCCAGGTTTTGCCTCTGTGATCAGAGAGTGAAGACTGCATTTTCAGTGGTGAGAGTGCTTTTATTTAATTTTGAAGCATTATTTAACAGCAAAAAGGTAACTGTCTAGACTTTACTCTTCTTACCTGAGCATTCCTTGTCTCTAACCAATGTTTCATATGAAAGTACATATGTCAGTACATTTCAACATTTAACACATTTTTTTTAAATTTATGGTAAGCAGTATATATATCACTGCCCAGTAATGCAAGCACAGTTCTACATTTCATAACAGTTACTTCTGAAAGTACAGACTAATTCATAAGAAGGCACTAGCATATCAAACAAGACAAAAGTGTTGCTGACTGAAGTTCAGTATTTTGGAACGTTCTAAAATTAGTACATTTGATAAGGATTTCCAAACCCACAATATACAGTATGTCTGCCTGAGTTTACCTAACATGTTAAACATGCAGAATAATAGAGAAAAACCATTTTGCACTCCAGCTGTTTCCTTATTGTTGTAAATATTCTCCTCATTTATTCAATTCCTGTATGAAAAGCAGAATAATAGATTGATATCAACAGCCATGTAGAAAATAACAGTGAAAATCATATTCAAATGATAATTTTTAACTAAAACATATACCAGGCTGTCCCTCTTTCTTTGAGTAGGTCTCCATATTTTCAGGGTAATTAATAGAAACCAGAAATCTTGGCAGACTGTTCTGGTTAACAGCACAGCCTTACAGGAACTTGAGATTTGGGACAAACATTTTGGTAAGATGAAAGTTTCTAAATTATTTAGTGGATGAACGTACCAATGAAGTTTCTCCCCAGTGCATTAAACGGAGAGTTTTAAAATCCTCATTAACGTATGCTAAATCTTTAGTGGAAATTATTTTGACTTCTTGTATTGGATGAAGCCCTAACTTTGTGCTTCATACAGGAGAGTCTTTTATACCAAGTAGAGTTAAATCTGGTCATGTGACAATAACCTGATATTCTAAATTCACTTTTCTTTTTCTATGCAGAATGCTTTGTATGTCTTAATCTCTTTTAAACTTTGCTGATCAACATTTCTGCCTAGATTTGTTCATCTTTCCCACACTCAAAAAATTTCAGTAATACTTTCATTTGCAATCAAGATTTATCTTTAGAAATTTGAAGCATAGCATAAAGCCGGTATGCTTTATAGGCAGCTGTATAGAAGGTGGTAGCGTTATATATAGAAAGTATCTGTTTACTGTGGAGACTAGTTAACTCTGAAATGTGCTCCATCAGCCTGGTGGTCTTAATACTCTCCCATGAGATTTCATACAATCAGTAGACCTTTGCAAAAGGTTAAGTCCCTGGATATTGAACAGGACTGACTCTTTTGCAACATTGCAAGAAGGAGAACTCTGCTGTAGTCTCAATACTACTGAATATAAAAATTAAAAAAAAAAAAAAAAGTAGAGCTAGATGATAGATGTATATCTACCTACAGTTACAGGCTGACTGATTATCCTCCAATGTACTCTAGTAAGAAAAATGAATGTGGTATCACTGGACATAACACAGAGCACTCAAACTCTGCATTTTCCTTGTCTGACACAATAGAATTACAATGCTTTGCTTCCAAGAAGTCTTAGTGTACTTCAGTATGAAGAAAAATATGGATACACCTCTTAGATACAACAATGATAGGCACCCAGAAATCCTTTGGACCAGCCCGTCTTCTGATTTATTAATAAAGATGACATTCTGTGACTAGCATCATGCATTTATTATTTAAGAATATTACTATGAGCCTCTGCCAGTCTTTATCTCTTTCTTTGTGTCCTTGCCCAGTCTATTCTTGGTATGTGTTCTCAGTATTATTTAAAATAATCATAAAGAAGTCTGCCCAGATTTCTGCCAGCTTTGACTTTGTTCCATCTGTACAATTCCACTTTACCACCACTTTAAAAACTGTATTATAGGTTTTGGTTTTTTATTGCTATACCTGGACCCTGTAATAACTATTCTCAAATGAAATAAGCACTGGGAAAAGTGTCCATCAGTCCAAAAAACATCCTTCCTGCCTAAGTCAATTTTATGATCTTGGTGTTCTCACAACATAATCCAAATTGTTCATCTTGTCCAAGAACTGGGAAATGGCAGTATGCCATAACTGCAAGGGCTGATTAACCATTGCCAAGGCCTTAGATGCCAAAGACATAGATGCCAAGGTCTTCAAGGCTCTTGGAAATCATCCAAGCTTGATTTTTTTTGGAGAATAACTGTTCCTTCTGGTAAACTGGTTGCTGTTCTGTTTTGGTGACAACATTCTTGTGACACTGAATCTCCCTTTTCTAAAGATGCATTGGATACTTTCAGAGTATTAGCAAAAAGTTTATTTTGCTAGTTTTTTTGTCCCTTTTCTCCTGTTCTCTGTCTTCTCTTACACAATCACTGCTGTCACGTAACAAGAAAAATAAAACATATTAGCTTTGTATTTTCTAGCAAGTAGCAGGCGCCTGCCTGCCTACTGCATTTTGTCCCAATTTCAGTTGTGCTAGCAGCTGACTCTACTTTGATTTCAGAAACAAATACATTAAGTAAATACAGAGAACTAGTGAGCAGGGTATTTTTTCCTGCTTGTTCATTTGCCCATCAATTTGCTCAGGTCTGTGCAGAGAAAACAACTGTTCTTGAAAGAATTTCTATTATTTTTTCATTAAGTTCTAAGTCTACAAGGTGAGAGAATCTCTTTTGCAGTGATCTTTGAAGACAAATGTTATTAGAACTGCTATGGACAGAAAGCATAATTTTGTGACATTTTAAAGGAGAGATACCAAACTGAGCTGGATGACCTAAGCCCTGTCTTTCTATTTATTGTGGTTCCACTAAACTTTTGTATTGATTGAAACGGAGAAAAAATGAACTAAAATTGTAGTTCAAATGATGACCTTGTAGTCCAAAATTAAACTACATTGTACCCCCTGGGTCAAGAAGATGTAGGGTAAGAAAATGTCTAACCTTAGTGGTTTCAGTGTTGCTGATCTTTAAAGTCACCTTAAGTATCTTTATTATGCAACACCAGTGTCTGGCACTGGTTCAGTGGAATATGCTAAATTAAGGTATTAGTCCTTCAAGTCTTAAAATCATACTAATATTTTGATACATATTCACCACTGTTTAATTTTATACTTCTGTCTCATCTAGCTGACCATTTAAAGCTACCATAAAAGAAGAGTTTATTCTACTGTCTGTACATTTTAATACACCTGTTCTGTGTAATTATTTTTAAATGTTTTATACAGCGTGGGTCTGTAGGGACTTCTGAAATAACACTGTTCTTTTCTCTCACTAAGGACAGGCAACTTGCTCTGAAGCATATGGAGAAAGACAAAAAAAGTATTTAGGGAAACAGCAGACCATGATTAAAAGATTTAGAGATAATGATAAGACTGAAGTACAGCCACATAGGACATCATGGAAAACAGCTAGCCATGAGAGTTACCAGTGAAATGAACAAAGTTTTACATGTTTCTCGTTAGAAGCTAAGTGATGGTGGGTTTTGTGTTTTGTTTTTTTTTTAATGAGGAGCCTAAGCAAACATACAGTAGCAGTTAAGAATTGGTAATTATTGCAGATTGGATTAGATATGAAAGAAAGATGGAATTTCTAAGGGTGGTTCATAGCGATGTTGAAGTACCGATACAAGTAGTGTTCTCTGATAACCTATATTACTGAGCATGGAAAGTAGAGTTTATAAAATGTTGATTAAATTATACTTTCATTTACAACAGGAAAAATGGCCACTACATTTAGTAGCGTAAAGAACGAAAATGGTTTTATTTACATGGAGAAAATAATTTGTTTCAAACTAGTACGTGAAATGAGTCTCTTCCATTATATATTGTCTTTCTGCTTTATTTGAGCACAAGCAGGAGAAGTCCATTAAACATAATACAGTTTTGAATGTTTGCTCAGGTTACAAATCTCTTAGTTTGAGTGTTGCCTTAGCTAGTTGTTGTGGTTTAACCCCAGCTGGCAACTAAGCACCACACAGCTGCTCGCTCACTCCCCCCCGGTGGGACTGGGGAGAGAATCGGAAGAGTAAAAGTAAGACAACTCATGGGTTGAGATAAAGACAGTTTAATAGGTAAAGCGAAAACCGCATGCACAAGCAAAGCAAAGCAAGGAATTCATTCCCTACTTCCCGTTAGCAGGCAGGTGTTCAGGCATCCTCAGGAAAGCGGGGCTCCATCACGCGTAACGGTTACTTGGGAAGACAAACGCCATCACTCCAAATGTCCCCCCCTTCCTTCTTCTTCCCCCAGCTTATATACTGAGCATGACGTCATATGGTATGGCATAGCCCTTTGGCCAGTCTGGGTCAGCTGTCCTGGCTGTGCCCCCTCCCAGCTTCTTGTGCACCTGGCAGAGAACGGGAAGCTGAAAAGTCCTTGACTAGCGTAAACTCTGCTCAGCAAGAACCAAAACATCAGTGTGTTAGCAACATTATTCTCATCCTAAATCCAAAACACAGCACTATACCAGCTACTAAGAAGAAAATTAACTCTATCCCAGCTGAAACCAGGACACTAGTGCTGTAGATTGTTAACCTCTTCATGAACAATTCTTGGGCAAAGTCAGTGTCCTGGGAGACAATAACACCTCAAAGAGGACGAATGAATTAATCTAAATTGAAAGGAGATGAAGAAAGAGGTGAGATGAAGAAAGAGGCGAGATGAAGAAAGAGGCAAGATGAAAAACATGAGAGGACAGAAAGCAAATTCTCAGTAAAAATTAATACAAATATCTTAAGTGAAAAGAAGGTGAAAACAACATAGTAGCTGCAGAGACTCAATACAACATTAGGTCTGATTGCATTTGGGATAGGATGTATCTATGATCAGTTTATCTAGTATCATGAATTTCCTGGAATGTGTATGTGGTTGATTACCATGCACATACATACATATGTAATAAATATATATTTTTATAAAAAATTTAAATAGCTATTTATTCTAAAAGAATATAATGACCTGGTGTTATTTCTAGAAATCTTCTGAGGAGGTACAAAGTGTTACTGAAACAGAAAATTTAACGAGCCTAATAGTTACGTGTCTGACATGATCTAAAATTGCACAAGGACTCTTAGGACATCAACCTTATATGTGATGTGAGGTGTTACTGCTGTTAGGGAGCTGCATAGTGCCATGAAACTATAGGGAGTGTGTTCTCTGCTTGATGTCAGTAAATTACAGATATCAGATGTATGTATAGTATACATATATCAAATATATGTATAGGAATAAGATCTGGATGATTTGTCATCCTAATAAATTTGAGTTGTCAGACTTCCTCTCAGCCTTTTGAGGCTTCTAATATCAAGTGAATTGGTGATGTTCCATTCTTTTCCTAAATACACAGTTATTCCTATCATTCAAAGAAAGAAAAAACCAAGCATCTCAGTCTTCATAACCATCAACAGTTAAATCATTACTACATTGTCTTCTGAATCATAGAGCTCTGTTGCCAGGCCAGATAAACCTATTGTAGCTATTTCATATGCATAAGTACTATGCATAAGTGCTAGCATCTGTATTTCTTCCTGCCAGAGAGATGTCAGTATCCAGGAATGCAAGTGAAGCACCTCCAAAGAATTGTTTCCTTAAAAACAAACAAACAAACAAACAAAAACCCCAAACCAGCAACAAAGGAGAAATATTTACTCTATATTTTTACTTTTGATATTACAAATATAGTTCAGTTTTAAGATAGGGTGCAATTAGTGGAGATTTTGCCCTTACAGGACTTTCTTTGTTTCTCAGTAACAGCTGTTTCACAACAGCAGTTGCAAAAACTATCAACGGTTTACAAATTAAATTTTTTAATGACTGCTTTGCAAACAACCCATTTTATATTATTCGTTAATCTTCCCAACGTGAAGATTTGAGATATGGATGACAGAATAAAACAAACAACAAAAAATCAAAGGCTACTTTACTGGCTTTGTGGTGCATTTTAAGATACGATACTATGAAAGCCTCCATCTTATACACAAAAAAATAAAGTTGTGGAGTTTCTAGAAGCCTGGAAATGTGTCAGTAAATATTTCAGATACCAAAACTGCTAATAATGTCTGCTTCTTTCTCATTGTATGGATAACACCTGTCATGTGGGGCAATAGGAACAACATGGAGTGCTCCTTTTTGAGTTTAGAGCATGACTAGACAATTGAGGAAAGCAGCTGATGGCATACACACTGAAGATGCAGCTGACGATGCATGGCATTTCATTTCAGCCTTTGCCCTGATAAGTTTTTGACTAGTCTGTTGAGAAAGCAACCCTGCCCAACCTTCATTTTAATTCTGAACTTAATGAGTTGTCTGGGGATTGTATGAGAAAGCCAGAGGGACCTAGATGAGAAGTAGGATGAATAAAGTCACCGTGAGTCTTTTCTCTTAAATAAGTAAGTTTGAATCTATTAACAGCCATTTTCTTAGTGCTATGTCTTAGTCTTTTGCACATCTTAAACTATACTACTCATCAGTGTAGGGCATAAACCTTACTAACATATCCCTAGCTCCCAAATACAGTACTGTTTTCTAAAATATGTGGGTGACTTTAATCTAACCAGTTTAAGGGGAAAAATATAAAGTACCTTCACAATGGTAGCCATCTAATTACTTAAGTACAGTATTTAAGTTTTAAGGTTATTCTGATGGTACAGTTTGCCATTTAAATGTAAAGCTTGTCAGGACAATAATCCAGAATTAGCTTTGACTTCATGTGTTCTCTTCCTGATGTCAGTGTGTTTTCTAAAGTAAAGGTTTCAGAGATTGGCAGATAGGCTCACAGGGCTGAGATCATAAATGGCATAGCTGTAATACTGTTGACTTTCGTGAATTGAATGTACATAATAAAGCTTAAAACATAACCACTAAGTAACTTGAACACAACATCTTTAGGCTTATCAGAATGCATTTTAGAAGCAGAAATGCTAAGGAAAACAGAGTTCTGTAAAAACACCGTAATTATTGGATGAAGGTGTTTCTAAGCTTCATCTGTTTATTTTTGATATTTGAAATATGGTAGTCCAGATATGTACTGTATTGATTTTTCTTGCTACACTGTGCTTTCCATTAGAAGCAACTATTTGTAGCTATCCAGATAAGGAAGGCTTCAATTAAGTTGTGAGCAATGTAAAATACTTACTAAATTAAGTAATGCAGGTAAGAATGTGACCGGAAGGATTGTAAATTATGCCAGATTCATTGGGAGTACTGAAAAACACTCTTGTGAAATAAATCTTTGAGTTTAAAGACCTTGTTTCTTTTTCGAAGTTAGGTGTACAATTTTAGTGCTAGCTAAAATTCAGGAAAATCCTTGTTGCTACAATGCAGCAAAATCTGTCTCTGATTCTTCCTCTTCATAACCCAAGCTAGTCTTATGCATAACTTGTTGGTTATACCTTCACTTCACATTCCACAATGTTGTTTCATTAAAAATATACACATATATGCAACAATAGAGGTTCTGCAGCTTTCTGAGTGTAATTACAAGAGATGCATGAGAGAGCATCACTATTGTTAACAGAAGTGTTGGATACTGTCATTTTGAAAGTTTTTTGTCAGCCAGTTAAAACCAAACTATAGAAAGTCTTAATCAGTAACCACTGAAGTCAGTGATGCAGTCTTCAACAAACAGACTGATAAGATGTCAGTCAGTACTAGATATTTATTTTTTTTCCTAGTTTAATACTAATCTTGACATGAGGATTCAGTATTGTAGAACTAAAAGTTTGGAGAGTTTTGTGCCTAAAAATATCTCATTTTATATATTTGAAACAATACTTGGACTGTGCAGGAAGCCTAAGTCTTATATATTGCTAGATTTAGGAGTGAAAGCCTTTTATGGAAGTGCTAGAGAGAGTGTAATGTTCTGTTTTTAATCACAAGCAAACAGTAGCGTATTACTAAGCATATCTCTATTTTACAGCTAAACTTTTCATCCTTATTCTAAAAAGGACAAAAAAGGTGCAAAGAAAAAGCCTAAAATATTCAAAAAAGCTTTATGTTTGATCTTTTCCACAACAACTGTCTCAATATTGCACAAAGTCAGGCTAGTTCAAAATGTTGACCTCTGCTGTATCTCACAGTGAATTATAAATTTTACTGATAGCAGTAAAACCTTTGTTGTCTAGCACTATTTCATGCAGGGCTAATAACTGTTCCATGATAGGTGTAACTGTAGATACAGTCTCATATCCACATATGTTACTCTGAGTACTCTTTGGCAATCTGATTCTTTTATATTACAGAATTATTGTTAAAAAAAAACAAAACATTTAAGGGTCACAGAGAAATTACAGCATTTCTCTAAATTTATCTGGAAATTTTGAGGGAAAAAGCTACCCTATAGGTGCAAGAGGAAGAGAGGAGATGAGAGGACATTTCTATGGCATTACATACCTGTGAAAAAGGACCAACACAATCAAAGAGCTTGAAAGGAGTGGAGTTACATAGGAGAGTTCTACTCATAGAACTCTTTGTAGGAGAGTTCTACACATAGAAACATATATATTGCGGAGAGACGTGTGACCAGAGAGTGGTGGTAAATGGAGTCAAATCCAGTTGGCGGCTGGTCACGAGTGGTGTTCCCCAGGGCTCAGTGTTGGGGCCGGTCCTGTTCAACACCTTCATTGATGATCTAGATGAGGGGATTGAGTGCACCCTCAGTAAGTTGGCAGATGACACCAAGCTGGGTGGAAGTGTCGATCTGCTGGAGGGTAGGAAGGCCCTGCAGAGGAACCTGGAGAGGCTGGATTGTTGGGCTGGGGCCAACTGTATGAGGTTCAACAAGGCTGAATGCTGGGTCGTGCACTTGGGTCACAACGCCATGCAATGCTACAGGCTAGGGGAGGAGTGGCTGGAGAGCTGTCTGGCTGAAAAGGACCTGGGGGTGCTGGTTGACAGCTGCCTGAACATGAGCCAGCAGTGTGCTCAGGTGGCCAAGAGGGCCAATGGCATCCTGGCTTGTATCAGGAAGAGTGTGGCCAGCAGGACCAGGGAGGTGACAGTGTCCCTGTACTTGGCACTGGTGAGGCCGCACCTTGAGTACTGTGTTCAGTTTTGGGCCCCTCACTACAAGGAGGACATCGAGGTGCTGGAGAGTGTCCTAGAGAAGGGCAATGAAGTTGGTGAAGGGTCTGGAGCACAAGTCTTATGAGGAGAGGCTGAGGGAGCTGGGTTTGTTTAGTTTGGAGAAGAGGAGGCTGAGGGGAGACCTTATGGCTCTCTACAACTGCCTGAAAGGAGGTTGTAGCGAGGTGGGGGTCGGTCTCTTCTCCCAAGTAACAAGCGATGGGACAAGAGGAAAGTGCCTCAAGCTGCGCCAGGGGAAGTTTAGGTTAGATATTAGGAAAAACTTCTTCACTGAAAGGGTGGTCAAGCATTGGAAGAGGCCTCCCAGGGAAGCGGTTGAGTCTCTGTCCCTGGAGGTATTTAAAGGATGGATAGATGTGGTGCTTGAGGACATGGTATAGTGATGGACTTGGCAGTGTTAGGTTAACGGTTGGACTCGATCTTAAGGGTCTTTTCCAACCTTAACGATTCTATGATTCTATGACCATATGGGTCAAGGTATGAAACAGGAATAAACTCTAAATTTAAAAGCCACCTGAGGACTTTTGCAGATGGGAAGCAACATATTAAATAGCTGCTTCTTGCCTGTATGCATTTTCGTATAGATACCATTCATGCTAATAAAAAAAGCTTCTTCTAAAGAACTGCTTACTGTAAGCATTCCTGCTGTCACCTTTCTCCTGTCTTGGAGGTCTGTTTTTCTCTGTCACATATCCTGGAAGCAGCTCTGCTGGTGAGAGGCTAGGTGGTTATTTGGTATACTTCCATTTTTTTTGAAAATGAAATATTGTCCTATGAGAGAACAAATCTGAATATGGTACTAAAATGCATGCTTTAAGTTGACAATAACTTTGCACAATTCATTGTTTGATATTCTCTAGTATGCATAAGTTACATCACAGGTGTCAAGTTATGTGTGGCCTAAGACGGTGGTATAGCATATTTGGAAACAGAGTAAGTTTGCTCACTATAAAGCGTGTTTTTATAGACTGCAGAAGCAGCTGTAACCTGTGAGGAGCTCCTTTCTTCACTTGAGTTACTGTTGAATTACTGTGTTATTGTATAGATTTCTCCTAGTTTGTTTTTATTTAGTTTGTGTCCTGGTTTCAGCTGGGATAGAGTTAGTTTTCTTCCTAGGAGCTGGTATATAGTGCTGTGTTTCAGATTTTGCATGAGAATAATGTTGATAACACACTGATGGTTTAGTTGTTGCTGAGCAGAGTTTACACTAGTCAAGTACTTTTCAGCTTCCCATGCTCGGACAGGTGGACAAGAAGCTGGGAGGGGGCACAGCCATGACAGCTGACCCAGACTGGCCAAAGGGCTATTCCATACCGTATGACATCATGCTCAGTATATAAACCGAGGGAGTTGGCCGGGGGGCCAGCGATCGCTGCTCAGGGACAAGCTGGACATCGGTTGGCGGGTGGTGAGCAAGTGTATAGTGTATCACTTGCTTTGTATATTATTATTGTATTATCATTATTACTGCTATTCTATTTTATTTTACTTCAATTATTAAACTGTTCTTATCTCAACCCATGCATTTTCTCACTTTCACCCTTCCAGTTCTCTTCCCTATCTTACCTGAGGCAGGGAGTGCGCAAGCATCTGTATGGTGCTGGTGTAGTTGCTGGCTGGGGTTAAACCACAACAGTCCTTTTTGGCACCCAACATGGGGCCTGAAGGGTTTGCGATAATAACAGATTAACTGGAGCGTATTAAGGAATTTGTACCTGTTAACAGTTGCTGGTCATAATATTGATTCATCTGTTCTCGGTATTAGTATACCTGATCTGCACCATGCTCTTGTTTTTGCAGTACGTGTTAAAGATCAGTGTTGTTTTTTGCAGCTTGCTGTGCTCTGCAGTGATTAGTGATGTTTTGCCTGGGAGATTTGTTAATAAAACACTGTCCTTGCGCGTTATCTGGTATTTGGGTTCTGTAGTGAAGCCATTACTGTACTTCGGGTACCACCTCATCGAGGCAATTAGCAATTATACCTCTTCTTCTGAGAGGTTTTTTATGGAGGAAATACAGAATAGCACCTTCATTGCTTTCTTCTATGATGTTTCCTCCTTCATTACAACAACTTTTCAGTATCTTGAACATCCTTGGGTAGTTAAGATATATCTATTGATAGTTCTTGGGATTATTGCTTTGGTTTTGTCTAAGGTTAATAAGCAGTTTAAGAATATCATCCAGAGATCTGCCCCAAGGCTGGATAGTTATGAGTGGCAGGGTGTGTGGGATAGCATGGGCCTAAGACGGTGGGCCCCTCCAGTATTTTGGAACTTCACCCCTGAACAAGGGCAGAATCCTGAAAAATTAGTAGAATATTTGGAAAAAGTATGCTGTCACCCAGGCCATTCCAGGGAGACACAAATCACTGCAATGTGCTGGGGCCTGGCCCATGCCTACCGAGCCCTATTAAACACT
This sequence comes from Nipponia nippon, assembly GCF_047370975.1. Classification (NCBI taxonomy): domain Eukaryota; kingdom Metazoa; phylum Chordata; class Aves; order Pelecaniformes; family Threskiornithidae; genus Nipponia; species Nipponia nippon. The sequence continues at coordinate 44,686,671 of NW_028262402.1, forward strand.
ATTCAGAACCCTCAAGGGGAAGAGAAGGACTCTGGATCTGACGACAAAACAATAGGCACTGCGGCTACACCAGCCCCTGCGACAGGCACTGCAGCAGCGCCAGCCCCAGCAACAGGTGCTGCAGCTACACCAGCCCCTGTGACAGACGCTGTGGCTACTCCAGAGAACCAACCCATGCCAGTATCAGTCACCTCTATACAGAAGAAAAAACACACGAGAAAATCAGCTTATTTAGTAAGGACTGATGATGAACCAGGGCCACCATGAGAACAGGAGGAGGAAGAGGCAGAACCCATAAATGAGGTGGTAACCACCCGATCCCTATCCCTGAGTGAGCCGTGAGATATGCGAAAAGATTTCAGTCATTGTCCAGGTGAGCACATCATCACCTGGCTGCTCCAATGCTGGGATAACAGGGCCAGTAGCCTGGAATTAGAGGGTAGATAAGCCAAGCAGCTGGGATCACTTTCTAGGGAAAGGGGCCATTGACAAAGCAATTGGAAAAGGGGCAGAAGCCCTCAGCCTCTGAAGGTGACGCCTGTCAGGCTTGAAGGAAAGGTATCCCTTCAAGGAAGATATTATATGTCACCCAGACAAGTGGACCACTGTGGAGAGAGGTATCCAGTACCTGAGGGAATTAGCTGTGCTGGAGGTCATTTATAATGACCTGGACAACGAGCAAGTGCAGTGCACATGACCCATGTGGCAAAAGTTTGTACGGAGCTCACCATCATCATACTCAGACTCTTTGGCAATAATGATCTGGAAGGATGAAGGGGGACCAACAGTGGACGAAATGGCTGGCCAACTCCGACAATACAAAGAAAGTCTCTCTTCCTCCCTACGGGCCTGCATCTCAGCTGTGGAGAAATTGCCTGACATGCTAGCTGAGAAATTATCCCGGGAGTTCCAGCGAGTCAAAGAGGATATGTCCTACTCCTCACCTGTACGGACCAGTATCTCAGCCATTAGGAGTAACCATCCCTCTGTTCAAGAGAGAAAATATAGTGAAAACACACCATGGGCCACCCTGTGGTTTTTATCTGCGTGGCCACGGAGAGGACATCAGGAAGCGGTTAGTACTGAAGCACAGCTCCTCCTGGCACCCCGGCTGCCAGTGCTGGGTTAGATGTTCAAAGGGAGGGTCCCCTTGTACACATCATGCAACTGATGCTACATGGAGTAAGTGAGTCACAATAATGACACAACGGGCTCGAATAAGAACTGCCAGTCTCCCAGGAATCTTGGAAGTGATCATGGACTGACCAGAAGGCAAAGATTTCAGAATATCACCAGAGGAGGAGGTGATGCATGCTGAAGGGACCCTACTGTATAATAAACTGCCAGAAAATGAGAAGCAATATGCCCTCTTTACTGGTGGGTCCTGCCATCTTGTGGGAATGCATCAGAGGTGGAAGACTGCTGTATGGAGTCCTATGCAAGTCACAGAAACTGCTGAAGGAGAAGTGCATCTAGTCGGTTTGCAGAGGTGAAAGCCATCCAGCTGGCTTTTGATATTGCTGAATGAGAAAAGTGGCCAGTCCTTTATCTCTATACTGCCTCATGGGTGGTGGCAAATGCTCTGTGGGGGTGTTTACAGCAATGGAAGCAGAACAACTGGCAGCGCAGAGGGAAACCCACGTGGTCTGCCGCACTGTGGCAAGATATTGCTGCCTGGGTAGAGAACCTGGTTATAAAAGTACGTTACATAGATGCTCACATACCCAAGAGTCAGGCCACTGAAGAACATCAAAACAACCAGCAGGTGGATCAGACTGCTACGATTGAAGTGGCTCAGGTGGATCTGGACTGGCAACATAAGGGTGAATTATTTCTAGCTCAGTGGACCCGTAACACCTCAGACCATCAAGGAAGAGATGCAACATATAGATGGGCTCGTGATCAAGGGGTGGAGTTGACCATGGACACTATTGCACAGGTTATACATGAATGTGAAACATGCACTGCCATCAAGCAAGCCAAATGGTTAAAGCCTCTCTGGTATGGAGGACGATGGCTGAAATATAAATATGACAGGGAGGCCTGGCAGCGTGATTAAACCACATTCCCACAAACCCGCCAAGGCAAGTGCCATGTGCTTACAACGGTGGAAGCAACCACCAGATGGCTGGAAACATATCCCATGCCCCATGCCACCTCCTGGAACACCATCCTGGGCCTTGAAAAGCAAGTCCTATGGTGACATGGCACCCCAGAACGAACTGAGTCAGACAATGGGACTAATTTCTGAAACAACCTCATAGACACCTGGGCCAAAGAGCATGGCATTGAGTGGGTGTATCACATCCCTTACCATGAACCAGCCTCTGGAAAAATTGAACAATACAATGGACTGTGAAAGACTACACTGAGAGTAATGGGTGGCAGGAAATTCAAACATGGGGATACATGTTTAGCAAAGGCCACCTCAGTAGGGGATCTGCTAATCGAGCTGGCCCTGCCCAATCAAAACCTTTACATACTGTAGAAGGGGATAAAGTCCCTGTAGTGCACATAAAAAAGACACTGGGGAAGGCAGTCTGGGTTACTCCCACCTCAGGCAAAGGCAAACCTATTTGTGGGATTGCTTTTGCTCAAGGACCTGAGTGCACTTGGTGGGTGATGCGGGAGGATGCGGAAATCCAATGTGTACTTCAAGGGGATTTGATTTTGAGTGAAAATAGCCAATAAGCTGAATTCTATGATGTTAGTTGCTATATAATACTGTAAGTCATCACTTCTATGATTACGATGTGCCATATCAACAGTATATAGTAAGAATCACTGAAATTAATGAAGAATGAACTTTGAGGAAACTGAGCAAAGTGCAGAGCTGATGGAACCAGAACTGGCTTCAGCATGCAACAATCCACCACCACACACCATCTCTCCTGCCCTGAAGGACTGTTACGACAGATGGAGCCCAAAGTCATGGACTAAATGAACTCAATGAACGTTTTAGAGGGATGGCCCACAGACTAAGAAAATTATATCTATGTGTATATATATAATATATATATATATATATATATCTATCTCAAAAGGCTGGAAAAGTGGTAATGATTAATTGGAATGTATTGGAAGGGGTAAGACCTGGGCATGACATATATGGTATGGAATAAGGGGTGGATACTATCCTGGTTTCAGCTGGGATAGAGTTAATTTTCTTCCTAACCGCTGGTATAGTGCTGTGTTTCGGGTTTTGCATGAGAATAATGTTGATAACACACTGATGGTTTAGTTGTTGCTAAGTAGTGCTTACACTAGTCAAGGACTTTTTAGCTTCCCATGCTCGGACAGGTGGACAAGAAGCTGGGAGGGGGCACAGCCATGACAGCTGACCCAGACTGGCCAAAGGGCTATTCCATACCGTATGACATCATGCTCAGTATATAAACCGAGGGAGTTGGCCGGGGGGCCAACGATCACTGCTCAGGGACGTGCTGGACATCGGTTGGCGGGTGGTGAGCAATTGTATAGTGTATCACTTGCTTTGTATATTATTATTGTATTACTACTACTACTACTACTACTACTACTACTACTACTACTATTACTACTATTCTATTTTATTTTACTTCAATTATTAAACTGTTCTGATCTCAACCCACGAGTTTTCTCACTTTTACCCTTCCAATTCTCTCCCCCATCCCACCAAGTGGGGGAGTGAGCGACCGTCTGTGTGGTGCTTGGTTGCTGGCTGGGGTTAAACCACGACATTTTGCAACATGATTTGCAAAGTACAGGGGTTTTGTTGTATTTCTTAACTCTACTATGAACCTCTTTCTGCCCAAGTGAAAGTATGTGAGTAACCTCTGTTAAGATACAAGTTTTGTCTCTAGGGAGTACATCATAATGAGATTCAGAGGCTGCATTAAAGGAGCATTATATTTACAGATGTTATTAACTTAACTTACAAGTCAAAAATAACAGAGAGAAGAACATGAAAGGCATGGAAAATTCATTACTGCGTCTGTCAGTTTTTTATATTATTAACAGTGTTTTTGCATTTTTAATATTAACTTATGCAAAAGAAGTGCTGAAGTTAATAAAACATACGAACATTTATTAATATAAGTCTTACCCTGACCTTTGGCTTTCAGGCAATCCAGAAGCATGTTTGGGCCACTATGTATGTTGGTGAACTTCCTTTTTCTTGCACAAAGAATTGTAAACTATTATTATTTTGGGTTCAAATGGATTCTATTAATGTTTTCCTAGGTCACCATTTTCTACTTTATTGATAGACTTCTGTCCTTTCAAGAGGAGGATCATGGTCTTATGTATGAAAAGGATATTATATGTAAAGACAAGAATTTACTGTTAGTATAATTTAAATCATAACAGTATAATCAAACAAATATTATTAGTGCAAAATTAGCTATTACAGAACAGAAGGAAAAAAAAAGAAAACCAAAACCATAAATACTAGTGTACAAAAGATGTTTTACAAATAATCATAAGTTAAATTTGATACACAAATGCTTCCTGATATTTCCCTCTTTTTCTGATTTTGTGCTCATATTTCCAGTGCTCATCTGGGGTTTTGAGGTCCATGGCTTCAGTCTGGCAGTATAGGCTGTACAGCAAGTTCTCATCATTGCAAGTCTGAGAAATGTGATGTTGATCCTTCTTCCTCCCTCTGGGATCCACCTGGGGTTGTTTTTATGTATTTGCTAGCACACTTTTACACCTTGCTGTTTCTTCACTAGTCTGCAGGCTCATGTTAATCTGATTTTATTATATACTGTGTCTTTTATATGCGTCAGATGCTATTTCCCTGTTCGCTTTGTTATCCAGTCACAGGCCTGCAGTTCTTTAACTGAGCACTGGAGCTTTGTGGGGTCTGCAGTGCCCCTTCTTTGACAGTCCCATGAGTGTCTTTGTCTGCACCACGTCCCCACTTCTTAAAGCCTCTACTGTTGTACTGAGCTTGCATTTCTCTATGTCTGCCATTGCATTAGAGTCATAAATACCTCATTCTGCACAAAGTAACCTCTTGTTATGACTTTGTATAAAAACTACAGCTGTAACATTCAAAGGTAAGCAAAAGTAAACAAAATTAGCGATAGCCACCTGTCAGAAGAAAAATTGCTGTCACAGCTAAACCAAGGGAAAATGAAGCTGCAGGCATGTTCAGGCAGAGCAAGCCTGACAAGCCTCAGTGCCGAGGTCTTGCAAACCCATTTTGAAGCCTGTTACTAGCAGTGCTATATGAACATCACTGGGCTAGGGCACTACGCTCCTTTCCATTTTATTCTGCCTCTAAATGAATGTATTTGTTTATATGCATTGTATGAATTTCAGCATAAGAACTACTAAAAATGCCTTTACTTATATGTGTCATGTTTATTACATATGTATAGCTAAAATCCCCTTTTACAATATTGTGTTAGATCTTACTCATTCCTCTCTGCATAGAAGAGACTGTGTGTAATGTACTTGCCAGAGACCATCAGGAAGACAAAGACCCTTTGTCAGATATGTGTCCCATTGTGGCAAACTAAACAAGGAATGGTGAACTACAAAAATGTACGACTGCTGTAGGCAGACTTACAGTCTCTTTTCTTCCCTCACTAAAGCCATTCCTGCAAAGGGTAATATGATGGTTGTTTATCATCATCAAACAAGGGTGGAAAGTGAATGCAGCACAGAAGAAGAAAACACACCATACAGATAATGAAGCACACACTTGTGTGAGCACTTCTTGATCCCAGCCTCAGACAGGGCAGGCGAGTGTGGCGGCCATTTGGTCAGGACAGAACAGTGCCCTGGCACTGCTGCTGCATATACAGTGGCTGTCACCAGAAGAAACGACAGACCAGGTGTGCCTCATGCCCAGTTCACCAGGCTTGTTTGGAGCTATGTGGGGTTTGTGGTAGTTAGCTATCTCCTTTCAAGTGCTTCGCAAAAACTCTGTTTCAGAGGTTACATGGAGAGAAGTTTAATTTGCTCCCATTTTTCTCGCCACACTTAATGACATAATTCTTATAAATAGAGCCTTTTTCAATAAAATGCCTCACATGGTTGATCCTTTGCTCATTCAGCTAAGCGGGGACATATGTATCTGAGCCAAACAGGGGTGGGATTACTCATATTTTTAAAGGAAAAAACACATGTACGTATTTTATAGATTCAGATGTTAAGCCAAAAATCTTCAATTCTTAATACTGCATCTCTTTCATACCAGATTTTAAAGCAAGTGCCTTTGACATGTGTTTTATCTCCAGAAACTTTATAGAAATGAGCCTTTATACTGGCCTTGATATTTTGCAGTGTTCATTTTTAACAGTACTTTTAATCAAATCGATGAGGCATAACTGAATGTTACATACTGCATTGCTAGCTTACTTGCTTATTTTTTAAATGGTGGTAATCCAGCCAGTGTTTTTCATTAAAAATATTACTGGTATTCTAAATAATTTAAAATATACCATATAATGGCTTTATTTTTGTTGCCTTTGCTAATGTGCATCAATAAAAACAAAAACCTGTCATATATTTGCAACATTTCTTTTTCAGGATTTCTTTCTTTTTGTTTCCCAGTATATGCAGCCCTTGGATTAACTTGAAAGAACCTTAAACATAATTTGTGTTTTTTACAAACATTTTAGAGATACAAAGTGAACTACTATTTATTAATGGGACAATGGGAAAATACAATGTTGGTGTATGCACATCTTGTATGTTATGAAAATACAAATTTGAGACGCAGTGCATAGATGCAAGTCTATGCAAGTGATGGCTTGCATACCAGAATATTTATGTCCCATAGTTCAAATTACAAAGGTGCAAAATATAGCTCTTGTTTAAACTGCATGAAAATCTACAGTATCAGGGTGTGACTGTCAGCCATGTGCTTCTAAATTCGTGTTATTTGAAAGATGGCCCAAATGCTGAGATTTCTCATGACCACCTGCAACAAACTGAAAACCATGTCACAAGCTATGGCACAAATGCTGATAAAATAAAACCCTGTTGCACCATTTTTCGCTTCTGTGACAAAATTTGCTAAATTTTAGAGCTCATAATTCAGGTTAGCCTTGTTAAATTCGAAGTTAAATTACAATATAAATATAGAAGTGTTCTGGGTGTAGCTGGTAAGGTTTTGGCAGCGGGGTGGCTGAAGGCTTGGCTTCTGCAAGAAGGGACCAGTGCCAGACACAGTGGGTTCCAGCTAGCTCTGCAACAGACCTGCCGCAGGACACAGCTGAGCCCGTCAGTGAAGCTGGTGGCGCCTCTTGTGAAAACATATTTAAGAAAGCACAAAAATATCAAACAGGCAGAGGAGAAAGGAATAAAAACAGGTGGAAAACAACACAGGGAAAGCGAAGGCTAGAGGAGGAGGAGGGGAGGAGATGCTCCATGGCAGAGCAGACATCCACACTACTGCCTGTGTGGACAGGAGGAAAGGTGGTGTTTTAATTTTTGTGTTTGTTTCTCACTATGCAGCTCTATTTTAATTAGCAATAAATTACATTCATTTTTCCCAAGTCTGTTTTGCCCACTAAAGTAATTGGTAAACAATCTCCTTGCCTTGACCTTGATCCAGCTGTTTCAACCTGTTTTGTCCCCATGTCCCCAGCTGCTGAGGAAGGGGCGTGAGGAAATGAGCGGCTGGGTGGGAGTTCGGCTGTTTGCCAAGGCTAACCTAGCACAACAGGGAATGAGTTACACAAGTCAGTACTTGTCTCATAAATTATCCTTGACAGTATAAGCCTCATTTGTGTTGGAGTTTGGATGGTATATCGGGAGTAAGTTCTCCAAGTTAACAGAAGTACACCAGTTAAAACAAATACTGAGACTAGAAGCCATCTCCAAGTGTGTGGTTATTTTTATTGTAGATGTTGTGTAAGAAGGAAATAAATAGCATAATCCAAGCAGGGAAAGGATTGTTGTTTAGCAGGCTATAACTTTGGACTGACTTTTTCAAAAGTAGTACAATTTTTACAGACTTCTAACTATAGGCAAATTTTAGCACTGTATACACTTTGCTATAGTGTATATGAAACCTGTAAGCAGAGTCCTCTGAATAGATTGCTATAAGCACTGAACTGTTATAGCACAAAACAAAGATTTGCCTGCTGCCTCCTTTACTATACCATCTGTCTTGGACGTGTCTTGTCTGTGACTTCTTACCAAGCTGCTATTTCAGATTTAAATGATTTTTTTCGTCAAATATATTAATAAGAAATGTTAAAAAAAACATACAGAGAAATAGAACCACTTCAGGAGATTTTCTCAGTTGCTCATAATTGAATAAAGATACTGCTTTATTAGCAGTTGACATTCAGCAGTAGATGCTTAAAAATGGTTCAAGCAACTTTCCAGATAAATGAAAGACAATAGGTTACCAGAGAGTAAATTAGAGGATTAAATGACTGGGACTAGCCTTGCTGACTTTTGTGAAATTCATCTGCTTTTTTTCAGCATAGTATTAAAGTGCACACAGTGAGGCAACTTTATGTCCACGTCAGACCTCTCTTAGTCTGTGTGTCTGTCTATCTATCTGTTTTTGACACTTGTGTTCATTAATTAAAATGTCAGTTTCTTTGGACTTTGAAACTTTTTACACTTTGATTTTCCCTACAACAGAGTCAATATTGACAATCTGATTCAGTCAAAGAATCTCCAAAAAAGTTGAGCTTTTCTTGAAAATAAAGAATTTTAAAAACAAACATTTTAATGGGCAGGTTTTATGTTTTTGGTACTTTATAAAAACTATATTACATCGAGGTCACATCTGCAAATTTTTCTTTGCATCTTCAAAAGCTAGAAAACTATTTTTCTTAAGGGAAAATTGAATTTTACATGGATTCAGAGAATTGCCAAAGCTTGGGCCTGTGTTTAAATGTAAATTAAATTTTACAGGTATTCGCAGAATTCTGAAAGCTTTCACACCTGTGAAAGGGGAGGCTGTTCTCCTTGAAGTGTTACCACCTTACAATGGGAAACAGATTTCTTATATTGCTCTTAGACTTTTGTGGTTGTACACACATTAAGGAAATAATATCTGCTTTACCTAATTGAATCTCTGCCCACCTTCTCCTTTAGTGATTTCATGTGTGTTAGATTACAGGGTTTGTCGTCTTTGTTGGTTTGCTGTATTTTATTATGGTTTCCTACATCAGGAAAACAGGATTATCTTAGGAAACAGAGCTCAGAAATAAATTTATGGGATGTAAATTTGGGAATAGTTTATGCCACTATTACTGCACTCACTTTAGTGTTAGGCAAGAATGAAAAGTTGAGTTGGGCTTTTTTTAATTGATATTTTATTGAATAGGATTTATACAATTGCAATTATTTCATGTTTCTTTAAAGCTGCATGAAGTCATGGCATTTTTTTCTGTGGTAAGGCCATGGTTGACTACTTATTCCCATTTACTTTAGCAAACCAGTTTCAGGATTAATGGTCAATCATTTGTAGCTCCTCCCTCTGAGGACAAAACTGGGTTTCAACAGCTCAGGTCAGGTGCAATAGTAAGAACAAATCTACAGAAATAAAATCACTAAGGAAGGGGTAAAAGGTGATAAGTAGTCAGGGTCTTCACCTTATTCTGGCATTGTAGTGCAGAGAAGAAAGATGGTTGTGTTGGAGTAGGGGGTTGATAACATTTATTATCCATTGTGTTTATTATGAGGAGTTAACCTCTAGCAGGGTGTCTGACACAGGCAGTAACTGTGCGGTTGCTCTGTTTGCCATACTAACATAGTTATTTCCTTCAATTTGTTACACACCCACTACAGAAACCTCCTGTAACATCTCTGGAAGAAATTTTGTCAAAGTAATGCTAGTCAGAATGTTTCTACTGTGTCCTGTTATTTCTCTATCACTCTCTCTTCTCTACATGGGGAAAAGATAATCTTGGGTTTTTAAAAATTAGAGTGTATGGGTTTTGAAAGTAGAAATCAATCTGCGTCTAAGTGGATACGCCTGCATGAAATATTTTGATATATTAAGAGTCAATTATAATAGCCTTTTGATGAACAAACCATAGGTCATCAGTGTACTGTAGCTCCAGGGGAAATATGTCTTCTCTCTGGCATATGTGAAAAGTGCCTAATACAAACATACAGTACTGAAATGTCATCTTGTTTGAGTCAAGGTCAGAGATCTTTCTGTGTTGTTTACCACCGGAAGCAAAAGTAGTTAAGGTGGATCATGAATAATAGAAAAGAGCTTAGAAATATTGTGAGCTCATTTGACCTCTTACTGTTACTTTAATCATAATTGGTCAGTTCAGATAAGAGATTTAAGTCATGATTCCACAGATTGCTAAAATGTGTACAAATTTATTTATTTGAATAAGACATTTTGCTTCTTGCATCTGAATATTTTCACAATGTTTCCACTTCCAGCTTGCCTTCCTCATTTACATCTAGTACAGCAGAGAACTGCTGAAGTTAAATTGGTGCAGGAAGATCTGTGGAATTTATTTGGCTTTTACAGCTGTTGAGGAGCGTGGTCAATCAAAGCCTGGAGTGGGAAAGATAACTAGTTTTGGTAAGAGAGAAAAAGGGAAGAGAGAAGAACCTATTGAAAATGTTGCCATGAATCCTTACAGTAATAATGTAATTATAAAGTCCCCTGCCAAGGACAATACCTTTTCTTATTGGGAAATAAACCAACAACAAGATAATAGAATATAATGCTCATTATCTGAAAAATAACAAAAAAGTGTCAAGAATGATACCGTTCTTGTTAATGACATGCTCTTTTGAAATTAGGATGTATTGACTTGCTTTGGGTGCATTTAAAAGCTGTCACCCTAAATTATAGTTTTCAGAAAGCATTTTGAACATATTTCATCATGAGTTGACTGCAGAAGGAGCAGCAGTGGACTGTAGTCGGAGTCCTCCAGAGCTGCATGCCTTTCTTGCCTGCGCCAAAGAGTGGAGTTATTTGTAATTTCTTGTATGAGCTCTTCAGCTTCTTTGTATGTGCTAGAAATGGTTGCCTTATGACTGTTTTATGCCCTGACCACAGAGGTTGCATACTGCTATGGTGAAAGTGAATTGGCACATTCAAAACTGAACCTGGAATATGTTTACTAGAATTTACCCTCAGTGAGTGAAATCCATAGGATTTGGAGAAAGCTTCTTATTCTAGAAAAGTAAAATTTGTCCTAACATGTTGCCTCAGGGCTCTTGTTTTTGTTTAAGACGGTCATTATTATGCAATGAACAGCACAGCATGATAATATAAGATTGTGAAGAACACCTCAACACTGATATTACAGTATTTATTAGACAAATTTCATCCTTAGAGATTAAAGAATTACAATGATTAAAATTATTTTGAGTAATGTAAATACCAAAGTCAACTAATAAAATATTTTGGTTTTCCTCATAGGGATTTAATCACAGTAATAAACAATTACCATTACATGCTTGGCATAAATAAAATCTAGCAAAATAATAGCCTTGTAACATAAAGAAGGCACAGTTGATTATAGTCTAGAAGCTAATCCCAATCCAATTAGTTTACATTATTTAGAGGCCTTCTGGAAGTGTTTTATTTAAAAAAACAGTAACACATTATTTAGATGCACTGTGAGACCAATTTACATGAGAGAGAAGCATGAGCGTATCATCTTGTTTTGACCTTCAGTTTTCTTATTCTTAAGAAATTCAGAAATAATCCAGAATTCCAAGACTAAGGTTCAGCTAAATCATTGTAATTTTTCTTTTTGTCCTGCAGTTTGCCTTAGCAAGTAGACAAAGCACAGACCAAAAACTGATTAAAAAATTGACATGTCATTACATTTTGTCTTAAAAATGAAATAAAAAAGCATTCACAAATATATGTCTGAATCCAGTAAACTTAAGCCTGCACTTCAGCAGAAAAAAACATCTCTGCCTAGATACAGAGATGCATTTGGATATCCAGCAGCCCACCACCAAGTGTATAAATGTGTTATTTGTACATTGGAGGCAGGCAGGCAGATATAATAGTGATGAAGGCATTGTGAAGCATTTATGAAGTTCTGTGAATGTTTCGGAGTAATTTCCTGCTAAAATATTTGGGTGAAGTGCGATAATACTGAGGATTTGACATGCATGTCTCACAGTGTGATCACTCCAGACTTACAGAATTTGCCTGTTTGTTTGCTTGGGTTTTTTGCTTTTTTAATTTTGACACTTTGAGTACTTCAGTTGAATTTGTCTGTGCTTTTTGTTTTTTCCCTTTTTTTCTTCTTTTTTTTCCCCCTTTTTTCTTTTTTTTTTTTTTTTAAATAGGGAAGACTACCTTAGCCTGGTTTTCAATGTGTTTTTTTTTTCCCCTAGTTTTATTTCAGCAATACAGTATGTGTTTTTTTGAAACTGAATAAGAAGGCATACAGTTACATATGTAATTTAGAACATCCTATCCCTATCTTTGCACCAGAAGCTAAGTTGCTTTCAGCAGAGTACCAGCAGCAACAGGACTACTGATATGGGCTGTGAGAAAATACTGCTGTGTTCTAATTCAACATGTGTCCAGATTTATCTGTTATATAATCTGATGCTCAGATTGCTGCATTTTTACCTTGTTCTTTGTCCAGGAAATTATTAAGAGATAAAAAGAATGATGTGGTCAGTAGTGATACTTTCACTGTAATCTATGCTCAACTGCTCTTGGTTTTGTTTTCTCTTAACCTTAGATTATAAGAAGAGCATGAACACTGAAACGTGTTCAGGACAGTATTTCTAATAAACTCATATGACACGACTATTTCTTCAACAACTAAATCATATTTTGCAGAACATCTATCATGCGTCTCTACTCAGCAGCTTCTCACAGTCTTCATTCAAGTGAATTGCATACTCTGCAGTCTGCTCTTCACATATTGGGGCAAGTTTCTTGACATAGGGGAGGACTGTGTTAGAAAGATTCACCAGGGTAAAGAAGGAAAATATTGGGAAGCTAAATGCCTAATATTCTAACAGAGTTTTGCTTTTGTCATTCCTCTACCATTCCTATGGTTTTCTGGTTGAAATGAAATTGAGCTTCACTTTATATTTGTGGAAAAAAAAAAATGTTTATGTTATTATTTCTTAATTGTTAAGCCATATTTTATAGTAAGTGAGAAGTTATGTATTTACATAATCATTCCATTCTTTAATTTTTTAAATTTCATGCTTTCCTCTGTGTGTGGTTGTTGTTTTTTTTAAAGGCTCTGCTGTTCACTTGTTATCTTGACAGGGAACTTGTGAGAGAATGAACAGGAAAGTCTGTGAAGTAAAGTTCGCTAATGACAAATAAACGTTATCTTGTACAACTTTACTCATAAACACCAAATGGGTTTATGGCTTAAGGTAAAGATTGATAAATGGAATATGCTAAATAAAATCCTGAATAGGAACACTTGCCCAATATCTGTAGGCTATCTGTGAAACAGAAAAGTTAAAGCTTCGTACTTTTATGCATTAGCCTGTGGAAACAATTTCACTTCTGAAATGCTTCAAGAGCGTTTGAGTATAATGCGCTTTGTACTGCCTGCCTTGGCTGTACCCTGTAGAGAGCACTCAGCCCATTCAGCTTGAACTCCCATTTTATCTAGCTCTTATCCATTAATTTTCTCCTGACCTTGGGCATAAAATATATGCACTTTTTATGCTCTGTGCTTTTTGTGGAGAAAGAGGAATAGCATTACCCATCGATCACCATTATGAATGATACAGCTTAAAACAAACACAGGTCAGAGACAGATATGTTAAGAGCAGATTTATATTGATTCCATCACAACACTGAGTTAAAAGGGAAAAAAAAAATCAGAGTATGAATGATGAAAAGAGATTCGAAATATAACAACAGCTATGAAGTAAACTTAAGATCTTTGCTTTAGGGTTATTATTGGGAAAAAAGTGAAATTTGTTGCTATTATTAATAAAATCTACCTCCCCTTAATATATTTATTGTCATACCTTTAGATTCTGCAGCATACTACAGCAATAAGGTCTGTGTGTTTTACTACTGCATTTTTTTCCTGTTGAAAGCTTTTTTGTTAGAAGAATCTTACACTGATTAGATCCTTTAATCTATATTTATCTCTAGTGCTGAAATATTTAAACCATACTTTTAGCTGTAGGCACTTTTTATTTGTTTGTAACTTAAATCCACTTGCAGAACGCTGCCTTTCAGTATGACAAAATTGTATGTCTTGTTAGGATACGTGACACTGGTACTAATAGTAGAAGTTTTAATAAGCTTACCTGAATACAGTGTGCACCTGTATGCTAATGTCCATGTAGACAAGTATATCCTCCTTCCCCTTTTTTAATCCCTTTTTTTTTCCTTTGTTTTTTCTTGAAGTAAACTTTATTATGGAATCATAGTCTATTCTCTGTAGTGACATTTGTAGGAGAATTGCCATTGCGAGAATATTGACTTAAAGAATATTGTTGTGGGGAACAATTGTTTTACACTGTCTGTGAGACTTCTTGTCTGGGAACAAGAAAACTTAGGAACTTAGGACCTTAGGTGGAAAGATATTCTGGAACAGTTTTTGTAGGAGCTAAGGCTAAAATCCTATCCTGCTTGAATATGGAGTTGAAACAATTTGTGGTAAGATCTTCATGATCTGTTTACTTACTAAAGTAAGAACCTGGAACTGATAATCGAGGAGAGATGTTCCATCACAGCCTTCCTGTGCCAGAGGTCCAAGTAGTTCAGTTTTCTAAGACGTTTTCCCATGTCGAACTCTGAGCATTCAGAATGAACTGAATGGTCCTTTGACATAGCCATCCTCAATTCATAGAATTTGGGCCACGATTTTTATGGTGTTTTTTGCAGTTTCTGACTTGGTGCTTCCTATTCCTGATTATGGAGGTACACAGGCAGAAAGGATCTATTAACACAGTGGCTCCTGTGAGGACTATGGAATATGAAAATCTTCTTTCTGTTCAGCTGTGGATCAGCTAGTTACGGGGACTGATAGTTCTGAAATGTTCCTGTTGCTGGAGACCATCTTTCCTGTACTTCCACCGTCTAGAGAGCTTACACATACAGAATGCAACAATTGCACTCATCTGTTGGTGAAACTCTAACTGGTAAAAATTAGCATAGCTGTGTCTGTTCCAGTGCTAACTTATACACTACTCGAAGGCCTGTCCCATTGAATTTCCTTACTACCACATTTCCTACTGCAGGAAAAGACACAATTATAGTTGGTAAAAAAGTGGAAAAGTTTAAGGTTATATTTCATTTATTTTCCTGTAGGTTACTGGCACATTATTGCTGGTAGAAAAAAAAAAATGTATGTTTCTTTACATCCTCAGTTTCTTTACAAGTACTCACGTATGAGCCTTCATTCATTATGGTCTATGGAATGCTTAAAACTTACAGTGAAACCTGAATTAGTATTTATAACATTTTACTAGTTCAGTGACCAGGTTACTGACTATTTCTTTTGGTCAATTTGTGTTTAAAAACAAACAAACACTAGGATATTTAATAATTTGAAGATAACACCATTTAATACAGACAAACATGGTGTGGTTTTTCCTTCGGACTTTTTTCTTGTTAGACTGTTTTATCACATGCAAAGCAGTTTTTGAAAAGTGCTGTGTTCCAAGATTACTGGAATAACTCTGAAAGGACCATTATGCTTAACAGTCCTTTTTTATAGAAAGTCAATGAGATCGTATAGTTAATAAAATAGGATTTTTTATGTAGATATTTTGGTATTATATGGATAAGCCCCAGGAAATACAGGGATAAATCCAGCAGGTGATCTTCAGCTCACATGTTTTCTCTTTAAGCCATTCCGTACTACTCAGCTACTTTCATTGAACAGCTGTGAATGAGAACAAAATCTTACCATACATGAGTTGTATTTTTGAGGTGTCTTTTGATAATGTACTACTGTTACTAAGCACTTACAATCTTTCACATTTAGAGCAACAGACAGTCATTGACTACTTATTCATTACTGTATCTTTGTAAAATAGAGTCAAGAAGTACTACATTTTCAGATGGAGAAACAGAAAAGAAAAGGCAATGTACAGTTGTACCATGAATCAGTTGCAGATTCAGAGACTCAGTCCTCCTGAGTCCATAGGTTTTAAAGCCATAAGGAACTGGTAAGACTGTTTGGTCTGGCTTCCTGTGTAATATAGGTCATAGGATTTCCCTGAATTAGTTCCTACATCATTATCTAAAGCTGTTGAGGAAGAGTATCAGCTGAGTTTAGGATTTTGTGGCTTAAATGTCTGGTGCTGTTCCATGAGACTGTTAAGTCTTCTCAAGTCTCTTAAGACTTGATCATGTATTTGCTTTCAGCCAGAACTTATACAGACTTCAGCAGAAACTGTGCTTCCACAGGGGTACATGTCCACCTCCCTGGTAGATACTTAGAGGCAAATTTTGAAGCCAGTACTGGGTCATAGAAGCGTTGATGGAATCTGTCTGAACTGGTCGGATGAGAGAAAAATACACTTCCCTAGATTGCTCAGTAACTCTTTCAGCTCTTTTATATCTTCCGACACCTCTTCTGGAGCATAGTTTAGCTACTAACCCACTGTCATCTTTTATGCACCACTTGTGCTGTCGATCCTTTTCTCCCCCAGAGATCCATGTCTGGAAATTCAAGTCAACCTTCTGAAAGAGCACAGACCAACAAGATGCAAAGGCACCCTTCACAGATTCATGCACACTTTTTTCCTGTGCAGCTGAATATTTCTACTGTAGTTAGCACTGTCACAGTGAAGGCAATCAGGAGAGTATGCTTCTGAGTGATGACTCGTCATGGATGTGCTGCATTTTATGTAAAAGAGAAATATGCATAGGACTCTCTTATATAAAATAAATTTTAAAAGAAATGGTTTCATCTTCCACTTTTTAGTCAATGACAGTTTGGAAAGAACAGAAAAAAAACAATTTTCCCCTGCCTTCACCCACTTTTAAAATTGGTTCCTGGCATCCACATCCTAAAAGGATTTGAATTGTACAGGGCATTCTTATCATAGTGAGCTTTTTTTCAGACATGTATTGTAAAATATCTGGAATTCTGCCTGTCACATTTTGGATGTGGTTATGGTCATAATAGGAAAAAATAAAAAAGGAAAGAAGTGTCCAAAATTGGAAACTTGTCTCTTAATTTTAAAATGTAAATGAATGTTTTTATTCTATTTCCAAATAATGCACATAGCATTGCACCTGCTTTACAGAAAACTTTAAGCTTCTTAAATCCTTAAGGTCTAGTGTTCAAAATGTTTTTTCAAAGCTCTTACTGAAGGGAAGTTTTGCAATATTTGCTATGTGTAGCAGGTATGTAGAAACACAGAGTTCACATGAATCATCTTTATTTTAAGAAAAATAATATGATGAATGTGGATTCATAGGGAAGAAGTGAATACAGAAACTATCAGAGATGGCTAATATTTATCTTTGTATTGCTATTAATGTACACAATGCAGGAACATTCTTTGTACCTCTTGTATGGAGTCTTAAGTTTCGATTTGGGTACCACCACAGGCAAGCAGATGTTCAAGTGTGCTTTATCTTTGCATCTAGTTAGCTATGTGCACAACTGAATGCAAAAACTCAAGTGTTCCCTGACACTCACAAAAGCTTGGTCTGCAAATGTGGAGACAGTACAGATATACTTACTCAGTAGTTACTGTGAATGCATCTATTCTGTCTGAGTGATATTAATATAGGGGATAATGTAATAAATTCTCTCACTTTCTTCACCAAGTAATAACATTCTTCACCTTATTATTTAATACCTTTCTTTATGAATCATATTCACAGGCAAATAAAATCTCTTTTTTATGTTGCTTTGTGGGAATCTCCTGTTAGATAAACAAAGATGATCTATTTATAAATAACTGCAATAAGGAAAGGCTCCCAGGAAATTGCAACTACAAATACTACACTACTTCTGTACATTTAATGCATGTAATTCTTCTTTCATTTAATGTATTGAAATCTGTAAAAATTATGTTTCCTATCACATGCAGACTTTTTTGCCTGAGGGAAAGAAAAAATAATGGGAGGAAATAAGGCAAACTTGGACATACCTTAGAGCATGTTGTCTTCCCTATTGTGTAATTTCTATTGCTGCCTTGTAAAGGAGTGCACTTTCAATACTCTTAAGAATGCTCAAAATCCATACACAATAAAATCCAGTCATCCTGACTGAACCTTTTCTGATATATTCATCACCTTTCACTAATTGCTGGTATTTTTGAAGTTAAATAAGAGGCCAGGTAATATACGACTAAGGTACCAACACAGAGTTCTAATGCAGCCTTACAAAACCCAAAATACTAACTTCATTGACCTCAAAACAAATTCCTCATAAGATATAGAAAAACCTGGTAATAAAATGGCAGTGGGGAACAGTTCAGTTTCAAAAGCCATTTGCTTGTTCTAATTACTCTGAGTTTGGTGGGAGGCTGTAACTATTGAACTGAATGGCCAGCAGTTTGTATGTACTTGATTTTGCAATCATGTTCCAATTTCTAACGGACAGGTGTCCACTTAACAGAAGCTGCAATCATGATAGCACTATGTCAAATACGATTCTTGTTAGCTGTCTCTCTGAAGAGACCAGTGATGAAATATACGTAGGGTCCAAACTGCCATCTCATCTACTGGTTCCTTTAGGTCAGCATTGAAGACCCATTGACATGGCAATGTAACAAAGCTTTCAGTAGAGAGAGCACTGCTGCATAGCATCAGAAGTTACATTAATGGCATTACTTTGATACTGAAGGCATCTTTCATGACCTAAATGGCCTTTCCGGTAGCTATACAGCCTTTCAGATCCTATGTTGAGGTGAAGACTATTGTCTCTCTTAAAAACTGAGAAATGAAGATGATGAGAGTTTGTCCTTTGTTGAACAAGGCAGTGGCAAGGCTGGAAATGGAAGCAAGATTAAACAAGCAGCCTGTTCTCACCATTCCATTAAGGGATATTAATGTTTCACAAACCAGATTGCTAATATCCTACCTCACTGCATTATAATTTTTAAATTACAAATAATGGAGAATTTTGTTAACTCTTAGGCAAATCTTCCCACTCATTCCTGATTACAGGTTTATTCCTTTGTTGCCTTGCCTGCACCCAGAAAGGTGACATTCTCAAAAGATGTGACAAAATGAGGTTACTTTTCTACACCATAAAAATACCACAATCTGATTCTAAACATGGCTTTTAATAAAGAGTATATCCTCGGTACAAAAATGAAATAAAATTATAGTTACATAGGGGTGATTAAATATGCCTGCAGCAAACAACTGGAACAGGTCAATTAAATTCAGGGGAATTTAGTCCATGGTAGTCACCAGCTGTTTATTAGGGAAAAGGCTGGATTAACTGGCAGAAACTTTACTGTTCTTGAGACACCACCAGTAAAGAGAACAGCCACTGCTTTGCAGGCTTAGAACTGAAAGACTTGAAAGAATGAATGTTGTTTAGCTAAAGTCACTCCATGCTATGCATAAAATCAAGATAATTATTTCATAATTCGTTTCACAGAAGTTTCTAGAGCCCCAGGTCTTCTGAATAATTTAGTGTGATTTTATTTGTGTGTGGCTAAAGACATTTTGAAGGGGCTTTGGTTGGGTTCCCCTGTGTTAATCATCACCATGGGGCGACAGCAGACACAGGCTGCTGTCAGTTGACTGTCACCCACAGGGCTGCAATTATCTATGGCAGCCACACCTCATGGTGTTGCAGTTTAACAGGTTTTCAAGTTTGTGGTGCAGTTCAGACAGAAGGATTGAGCAACGCAGTAAGATGCTGAACAGTGTAAGCATTCTGCCAAGCAAGTATTTTCATTTCAGATACAAAACAAATTTTATTCAATCCTGCCTGATATTTGTAAGTGACAGTTTCAACACAAGTCCTTTTCAGTGTTGCATATGTTCTGTTTTCAGCACTGGTTATTTTTTATCTGAAATGCTTGGATATTTTGAAACGGATGACAGACACAGTAAGGGCAACAGATTGTCTACTGTTGAATAACGAAGGTGATGATAGTAATTATTTACTTTCAGAAGGGTATGTGTAGGACAGTGAATATATGAAAAGAAAGATTTTTCCAGTGATGAGAACATAGCTTTTGCAAAGTTAGGGCTTTGGGATTTTATCAGTCATGCTACTAACCCACCACGTAACTACTGACGAATCATAAAACTGCATTGTGTCAACATTTAATTTTCTGCAAAACAGAGGTAGCACATAGAGATTTACAAAATTTATTTTGCACAATTACTTAATTTCTACTAGCTACTAGCTACTAGTAAATTAAAAGCTAGCTAGTAAATTTAAAATCTTATAAAGATCTATGTCATCCTAGACTATTCATAGTTTCCTTGAATACAAGTAAAAATGTTACTTCTTCGTGGCTAATGAAAACTGCTGAGAAGTGAGAATGTTGCTCTGTCCTTCTGTCTGCTTTCCACATGGGTCCCTTGATATTGACATGGAACAACAGAAAATAAATCATTATATTATGTTGTTTCTTTGTGGAAGGTTGTGGAGACCATTCTCCAAATTAACGTTTACAGACAGTGACTGTATGTATAGCTAGAAATTTACATTTGAAACATATGATTAGCAAAAAACCCAACCTTTTTAAAGAATCCTATGAGACAATTTGCTAGTTAGAGGTTTCAGTGTTAGGTTGTGATGTTTTCTGTGATAAATCAAGAAACCTTTTGAAATGCTGTGGCTGTGGTTTTGAAACCTGTCCTATACTGCCTTTGTTGGCTTAGGTGTTACCATGTTTCCGAACAGATCATTCAGTAGTAAGTTCAAGTCCCATAACAGGTCTCTGAGTGATACTCAGTGCTGGTGTTGCAGCTTACTTCAATAAAAAGAAAGCTGTACTGTGCATTTTGTCTTCAAGATAAAACAAGGAAAGTACTGTCTTTTTCCTCATCGGAAGAGAGCTATTTGGTTGCATTTTATAACTCCATAGATCACCAGCTAAATCTGTGTCTTTGAACAAAGAGTCATTACTACTAATAAAAACAGTGTTATGATAGAGAATTGATTTATTATTAACAATTATTGATTATTATTAATTATTATTTTCTATGTTAATAGTCATCCAAATTCCATGTTACTTGTGGCCTTACTAGTCTTCAAATCTACTGTGTTGTCAGTTCTTCAGCTATAACTGCACCAACTATAATTGAAGATTTTCTGAAACTCTTAGCTCCCTAAAATTTTATGTAACACTTACATGATATTTTATGAAGACAGTCACAAAAGAAGGAAGGAGGAAGGGAGGGAGGAAAGAAGGAAGGGAGGAAGGGAAGGCAGAGAGGAACAGGGTGAGAGGAGGAGGGAGATGGAAAAAATGGGGTTTAGCCTTGTTGATAGCAAAGGCAAGCTCATAGATCAGGCTGGACTGTATGTAAAAAGGCTTGTGACTAAAAGAATTAGAAGTACAAAGTTTTCCAAAATTCACTACTATACATTTTAACTCTGCTGAATTTTATGCCAAACACATGAATTTTGGATGGCTAATTCATGGGGAGAAAATAGCTTTTTATCTAATTAGCTAAGATAGAAAACAGGATATATACCACACACAGAGAGTCAAAAAGGTAATGAAGTTCATACGCTGTGTTAGTTTTTCAATGAAGGAAGTGGAAGGGTGAAATTTGCCTAAGAACTTACTCCTGAAGAATTAAAGAGGCTTGTGATAACAGACAAATCTATTTCTATTATGGCAGATAAGTTGTTTTAATAGTCTGCCATCAAAATATTAAATGATTTTTTGCTTTAATTCTTTCTGGATTATTTTTATTTTTCAAAACTCACATTAATGAGAGTTCAGTTTTACATGTATTTTGTGATTCATCTTTCCATCATAGTATGTACCTTCTATTTTAGAATTAGTCCTTGCTTAACTGGCCCTTCCATGATGTTATTCTAAAAGGACATATCGGTATTTAATTACTCTAAAGCATATGAAATAGAAGGAAAAGAGTCAGTAGATTCCTTAATAGAATTATTAAACTATGAACAGGCAGCGACATTCCTTGTCTAACCTTTCCTTTTACAATTCCCCTGTCGTAAGGGCTGTGAAGTTGCAACAAAGCATGTCAGCCAAAATAGAATCACGTTTGTTGCTAGTTAAAGATGCTTATACACTCAGTGTTCATTAATTTGAGAAATCTGATAACATTCATAATAGAAAACATTGGGGATATGTATCACTAAGCTTCACGATGGGGAAGTATAAAGGAGTACAGAATACATGTGAGGTCATAGGCAAAGAACAGTGAAAATGTGACAAGAAAAAACAAGTTAGACATGAATAACTGGGAAGAATCCTGAAGTAAGCAGATTAATGACCTAGTTGGTGTTTTCCATTTCCAGTCTTTTTCATTATGTAAGATCATGAGTATCTTCAAATATAAATCTGTACACAGAAGAATATTTTCTCTTGTATCCCAGCCACATTTGATAATGTTTACAGACAATCAAAAAGGGTAATCTAATTTAAATTCAGTCTTCTGATCTCCACAGATACTTCTCAAAACAGACAAGATATTATTGCGATATAGTATAATTGTTTTTTTAACAAAAATTAATCTGCATCTCACCGTGCTGAAAAAGCAATACTTCTTGGCTGAACAGGACTTCCAATATTGTTTATGTTAGTTTTTCTAAGACAAGATGTGAGGTCCCTATTAGATTATTGAACACAAATGCTTACAATTTTCCTTTTCTTGCTTTGAAGGCTATTGTTCAGTAGATAATTGTGGTTTATTTAATCATTCATCAGTGCAAATAAGTGAAAAAAAAAAATCACAAATACCATTTTTGTGTTATGACCTGATGTTTGATCAGTGATGTCCTTATTTTCCCAATTACTTGTCTTTCTTTTTTCTTGTATTTCTGTAATTCAAATTTCATAAAGTAATGTAGCAATCTAATTTCTGTGTCTACATTTGGCAAGTTCCCAATAACTTGCAAATACAGTGATCATCTCTTGGCCTGCTCTGATTGACAGCCCAGAAATAGCCTTTTAAATTGTGTCAGATTCTCATCTCTCTGTTTGAAAGGTAAAGTTAAACAGTTTTCCTAGCAGTCTGCATGAAGTCTTGGGTCTAACGAATCAGCTGTTTTGGCTGTTGTACCAAGCTTTTGTCTATGCAAAAGTACATCATTTTATCTTTGCACACTAATAGCTTACCGAAAACTGCTGCAGCTGTCCATTTACTCTGGGGCATCTGATAGCTCAAAGTAATTTATTTACCAAAATAGAGGTATTCTCACTAGCCATACTCGTATCACATATTAAGTCATTATTGTGCACTTGCTCCACTGTGGAATGAATGAAAATGTTCCATTGTCACAAACAGCACTCAGGTTTTACAAAAAGAAAAGAACAGTGGATTTAAAATCCCTGTATAGAATAGTATGGTCTCATCAGCTGTTGTGTATTTATGTAATATTTCAATCAACAAATATTGTATTTGTATTACAATAGCTTTCTATGTTTCCTATCAAAATTGAAGCACCATTGTGCTGAACACTCTACAAGCCTATACAGTGACACTGTTCTTGCCACAAAACCTTTACAATGGAATAGGTATAAGCTACTAAAAAAATTGCAGCTGTTAATCTACTGATATAAAATACTGCATATAAACATCCAGTTTCACAGCCCAGAGAGCATTTTATGACATCAGAATTGAAATAAACTTGCCCCTACCACTGAGTTGCTCATGTTGTAATGTGCTTTTAAAGATACTAATAACACAATGCAAAAATAATATCTAAATGAAAGTAAATCCCCAGACTAATAAAAATAAATTCATAATACACTCTTGAAGTGTGATTTAAAAGAAGATTTGTGGGGGGAGTGGGTGTTGGTTACAGGGATATTAGAAATGTGCATATTCTGACTCAAAATCACAGAATATCATGAAACATCAAAATGGAAAATTTAGGGCCTGTTTATGCAGATCAATTACATTCATCAACTCCAAGGTTAGACAATAAACAAATTTATGAATTTAGCCAGGATTCTTGAGTTTGGCCAAGTATTTATCATTTATTGCCCACATTTCAGTCTTTCTTATATATGGTACCACTGAGTAAATACTGGTTTTGTTGTTATTGCTTTTACCATTTTTTTTAAATACACACTATTCTGCTAATTAAATTAGACTTGGTAAGAAGCTACTGCTTCCTCTCTTAAGCTACTTTCTGATGCTGGTTATGACTGATTGAAAGACTTTCTCATCCCATACCTGCTCTCCTTTTGTGCTCATCCTCTGCCTCCTGAACTGCTATTTATTTTGATTATTTGCTAAGGAGCTCTAACATTAGTCTCCCAAGCTTGCACAATGAATTACTTCATTCAGGTGCTTCATAAGTTTTGTTGTTGTTTCCTGAACTCTATTTACCTTGTCAGTATGTTGCAGTAAAAATGAGATTTGATTTGGTATTCCCTGCGCAATACAGAAAACAAATATGCTCTGTGACCCAATGATTTTCTGTTTAGCGAAAACTAACTCTTTTCATAAGAAAGTCCGCTATAAACTTTTATCTGACTTTCTCACCATTATTGTAACTGAATATTGGAAGATCATCATCCATGTGAAGATTTTAATGTGTTTTTTTGTAACGTAGCTTCTCGTAGGGAAAGTAGAAAAACAAATCAGTCCTGACAGATTTTTTTCAGGTCACCCATGGTTATGGAGGAACCCTGCTGTATTCCTTTTGCATATTTTCAGAATAGCTGCCATTTTATTATCTCCTTTTCACAAGCTACAGACAGAAAATCTCTTTCACCTACTCAATAAAAAATGCAGACAAGTCATTTCAAATCTCACGTATGAATAAATTCGTAAAACCTTTTATGCAAATATGTAACAAAGTATATGGTCAGCTTGTGGAGAGGTGAAGTGCCTTTAAGTATTTTGACTGTGAATGACAAAATATTTTATTTTCCTTGTCACCGACAATTTTAATTTTATAGGAGTCTTTCATTTGTAGCATCCCTTCTGTCTGTATTTTGCCTATCAGTGTAGCCAGTGAACCTGAGGATGTGAATTTGTATGTCTCTTAAAACAGCTGATTGTAAAACATAGTATGCAGTTAGATTTCATAGCATTTTCAAGCTTAAAAATCAGGATCACCTATTGTGAGTGGTGATATCAGCTTGAACCATAGTAAGGATTAAATCAGAATGTGCTTAAATTTAATCATACAGGGGAATGCAGTGATTCTGATTAAATGCACAAAGCCTGCTAAAGAATCTGCAGAGGAAGAATAACACTGATAATTAGAGACAAAAGAAGTTCCCAGTAAAGATATGATCAAAGAGGTTAAATGTGCTGATCTAGACACTGCAAAGAAGTTGTAATGAATTTCTGCATCTTTGAAATATTGTGATATTGTAAAACTGGTAGCATATTTCCCATGCAGTTTTACTGTGCATAGCATAATATATAAAGGGAAGAAAAAATGTAACACCAGACTGTTTTTTTTTATTCTGTTGAATATGCTGGTTTCCTGCTTTCTTATGCTCAAAATTACAGTGTTCAATACATTACATTCTGTTCTAAGTTCATAAAACCTTTGGATTATTTGGGTTCTTTTTGTTTGTTTTCAGAGGGAGGACAAGCACCATACTGTGTTCTGTAGAGGTGTTTGGTTGAAAGATGTTTTATTTTTGTAGAGAGAAAAAAAATAGTGACACAAATTGCCATCACAACAGGATCTTCAGTATAAAAACTGAAGATCTGACCGTTAAAAACCTTAGAACCTAGTTCAGTATTTTTTACTTATATGCCTTCCAAAGCAAGAATGAGATATTACTGGAGAATATACACATGTATTACACTTAGGAAAAAAATTGGAGCTGTTTAAGGAATTTGGAAAGTCCGTCTTGGACACTCTACCTCCTTCCCCACTAGAAGTGTCTTTCCTCCACCTGGGAGGAAACAAAACAGTGGTTACTGTAGACAGACCACAAGTCAGATATGCTCTTTTTGAGCCACAAGCTGTTGGGATCAACGAAGTGAAATTCTGTTACCTGTGATCATCTGGAGGTAGGGCTACCTCTAAAATCTCTATGCCATGAATTTTATTGTAAATTTGACAATATGAGTTACTGGAACATGTTTTCTAAGATTTCTGAGAACAGGTAACTTATTTCCAGATTCTTAGTGTGGTGTCAATTTGAGTTAATTGGTGAGACCAGTAGAGGGTTATAAAGTAGGTGAACTACTTGAACTCTTGTATCTCGCAGGGAGCACTGAGAAATTCAAGGGTTCTTACTTTTAAATTGCAAAGCCTTTATAGGTCAGTTTCTGTATCTTGGCACAAATTGAGATGCTTCAGCCTTGATTCCATTGATACTTTGAAAAAGAATATTGTCGAGGGGTACTGAGTGGTGATTTGAGTGAAAACCCTGGATAGAACACATTTATTTCATGTGTATGAGTAATAATTGCACAGAGAACATGGAATCATTTTTTGTGCTAGACCAGCTGGCTGTCAAAATGAACTGCAGAGCTGTTTGCTAGATTCTGAGAGCATTCTGTAGTGCACAAACTGTCTTTTGCTACGAATTCTGATTTTGTTTTGCAGAATTGTACCCGCTGTTTTTAAACGTATGTCAGGATTTGATTCATTATTGGTCATTTGCTTATTAAAATAGTATTTGCTCATAGATACTGGACTTTCAAGCAGTCCTGTAGAAGTCTACAGAACTCCTTGCAAATGCTACTTAGTATAAATAGGAAATACAGAAGCAGACATCCTTGTCTCAAACCTTCCATGCTGTTGAGAAGCTCAAATTATTTTATCTAATCTGAATATTGCTTCCCAAAACCAGCATCATCAAGTGGCTTGCTCCTTACTTGAAACACAGCAGCAGGCCACATGAAGCTGATCTGTTTTGAGTGTACTGGCTGTGTGTCTCGTAAGGAAGACTGTTTTTTCTAATATGTAGGTTCACTACAAACTGTATAATTGTCATCAGTCTTTCTGTTCTTTTCATTAAAACGTAGAAGTGACATATTGACTCTCTGAAGTCAGCCTGAAATGTTGTTAGTTGTCTCTAGGATAAGCTTCTTATTTTCTGTACTTCTTGAAAATCTCTAATAATGTTGTTAGAAGAACTTTTTGCTCTGAGGAAATGATAGTAAGTAAAAGTGAAATGAATTAGCCATTAGTCAAAATGAATGGCTAACATCCTGATTAAAAGTCGTTGCTAAGGCTAGTCCTCTATAGGACTGAACAGGATTATATATCTATTTCTTTATTCTTGTAATTTGTGAGCTTTAAGTTCACAAGCAGCAATCTGCGCCTGGATATATCCAAACACTTCTTTTCTATATTGTCTGTCAGATTTTGCATTTCCTCCAAGATGTGATGCTAATTTAGAGTCAACATGAAGTAAATTAAGAAAAAATTCTAGAAATAGTGGAACAGGATTTAAGGAAATTTTTCATTTCTGTGACTATGTGATTATCATTTACAAAGTTGTTCATTAAGAATCACTGAAATGAAGGGTGACTGCTTGGCATTTAGTAGTTACTTTGGTACACAAAAAGAAATAGAAACTATCTCTTGCTCTTAATGTTCTATTACTAGCTAGATTTTTTTTTATTAAAAAAACACAATAAAATATGGTATTACTCAATTTGGAAAACATGAAATGATTGTTAATATCTGTAGAGGGATTATGCTGTTATTACATTCACTGCTCAGAAACAAACTGAGGCTTGTTTGTCAGTTTTTAGGTATCACATATATCTTCATCACATTTAAATTTTGGAGTTTGCATGCAGATGTAATCATTAGGCTGGTTTGAGTTTGAGCGCAAGTATCTCACATGCATAGTCATATTGCAGATGTTGCATCTTTATCAATTCTTCTTTCAGAATTGCATGCTTATAATTCTTCTGGGAGTTTTACTCACATTCTTTTACACTTTATATTGTAGTAGGCTGGCACACACAATTATCTTTTTCCCACCAAATTGTAGTGAACTTAGCTGTCCCTTTGCATATGAAGAACATCTTAGAAAAGGCAGAAAGAGTGTGAGTCATAGTTTGTTTTCCGTACCTACTTCTTACAAGGCAGTACACACCGGAACGTCTCTTAAAGAGCTTAAGAGGTGGGAGCTTCATCATAAATGGTAGGCTGAGAAATGGAAAAGTAAATAGTCACACTCAGGAATAGTGGTGGTGCCACCAAATCTCTTTCAGTGGCCTTCTAGTAATCAGTGCTGCAAGCACACAGTTTGTCTGACACATTAAAGCAATACCAAAACTGAGAGAGCTGTCACCTTGAGCATGAAGCAATCCATCCTCACCAGAACTTCATAAACTCAGTAAAATATTCCTAAGTCTTAACTTCCTTGGGTGCTAACCACAGATGGTGCACAGGCTGACAGCAAACCCTTTGCTGCAACACACTGGCAGAAAGTATATGACAGCACTGTACACTTGAATGGGAGGTGTACTGCACTGGCACAGTAGGCCACAGCAGACACCCTCTGCAACTAAAAAGCATTAGAGCCACCAAGACTCCAGGCAAATGACCAAAGTTGAGAGCACCAGCAAGTTCAAGTGAAATTTCTGTGTACCAACAGGAGGGGAAAAAAGAGTTAATTTTGCAGCTAAAACAAAGGGAGTACTTTCAATTCTCATCTTTGCTTTTGGGAGATTGACAACTAGTTAAAATTCTCTGGGGAGGCAGTTTTGAACAGAAGACTAAACACTGACTGAAAGACTCCTCTGCTGAAAGAAAATTGGGAAGGGGAAAAAAAAATGAAAAAAGGTTCTAAAAAGTACTTATTTCCAGAGTAAAAATACCAATCAGACCAAAGCATAAAATTCAGTAAGTATCTTCTAAGTGTTCCTTTCCATAGCCTTACTGAAATAAAGATAACTCGTTACATTACTATAGAGAAAAATATGGAAAGGTAAAACAGAACCTTACTATAAGAAAATAAATTTATGGCTACATGGAACAACAGAAATCACTTAAAACACTAAGGGCATAGTAAAATAAAATCAATATAAAATAAATGTCTCAGTTTTAACACTGTTAATAGTATTAATACAGGTGCTATTCAATTTATAGAGCATTTTGTGTGAGGGTTTCATACCAATGGGTGCAACACTGTTTTCATGTGTTAAAAATGAATTCTAGGTTTTATAGCATTTATTCTTTTGATACACTTCTGTAACTTCTATTAAAGTTAATTAGTATTATGTGCACATCAAGAGGAGAATAGAAACCATATGTGTTTTATTGTAATAATTATTAAACTAACATCTCATACTGACTGAGAACATAGTTGTTTGCCTACTTCCCTACAACCTCCAGCTGTGAACTTTCAATCTTATTACATCTAAATAACAAAGGTAGTCCAACTAACATGTAGCTGATAAAGCAAGTGGTGGTAGTAAGTGCTAATCTTCTATTTAGCTAATACTCAGCAGATACTTTGGTATGGTTGTAACAGCTTAGTGCTCTCTGTCTCTCTGTGTTAGCATATTGTTGTGATCTAAAAAAAAGACTTATTAACCATGAATAGTGATAAAATCCAGTGGCACTTCTAATCAGAGTTTGCATGTGTGCATGTTAGTCCACCTGCACTGCCAAAACATCAACTTGAAAATTACCTTTTACTCTTTTATCTTGGTTTTCTACTTTTCAGTGTTGCTTGCATAAAGTGGCGACTTGTTCAGGCCCTAAGAAGCTTGATGGTTAGCGATATGAACATCCGTTAAATGGCCTCCGCGTTGTTCCCATGTTATTAGAAAATAATCATTTATTTCTCTGCAATGCTCTATCTGCTTAGCGTAAGAGCTAGCCCAAATACCATGGTGAAATGAAGTATTCTTGGTGATGCATGTCTAAATTTTTATGGTACTCACCATAAAATTTGAACAGCGCTTTATGAATCTTCAGGCAGATAGGTGATAGGCATGCAAGTTGATTTCACTTATAAAGAAAGAGAATGTAGTATTCGTCATGTGTGGGGGAAAATTTGTAAATGATCTGTTTTGCTTTTGGAGTAGGAAGAAAGCATAATATGAAATAGCCTATGAAATAAAATGGCAATGAATTTAGAAAATGTGACAGTAGGTTCAGCAACATACTTAAGTACATAAATAATTCCGTTACAGTCAGTTTTCTCAATGAGACTACTGATTTGCTTTAAGTTAGATAAATTATGTAATGAAAAAATTTTAAAAATGTTGGCAGCCAATCAAGAAATAATTTTCTGAATGTGATTATTTGGAACAAACTGCCTAGGTTTAAGAAATATGGAGCAATACTGTTTTTTCATAATTTTTACAGTTATGCTGTGTTACAGAATGATGCAAAACTGATTTTGAATAATCTTTTTTTAATGTGTAGTGGTTTTATCATTAAAACTGTTTTGGAACAGGTGCTTTTTAGACTCAGAAATACTGTGAATGCTTTCACTGTCTTTCATATGATAAAACTAAATACTGTAAAAAAAATAAAGAATTCATTATGAAATTTGAAAAATCTACTCTAATTATATAGAGCTATAGGATGCAACTGTACCCATTTTTCATTATAATGGATAAGTCTGCTTTGTGAAATGCTTTGCAAAATCATGTTACATAAATAGTAGCTATTAAAATTAATTTTTTTACCTTCACTGAAAAGAACTTTTACCCAGGAGTTAGAAAGATAGGACAGAATGAGATATCTGAAAGCTACTATAGCCAATCCTGTGTACTCAGAAGAAATCACATACTTTACACTGTTACTTGTTGGCCTAGCATATGTTGTGCATAAGTTTATTTAGCATTACTACATATTTTGCTGCTAGATAATGCATATACACTTTTTCCTGACATAGAATCATTAGAAGAATAGCCCCCCAGTTTGCAGCTGATGTATCCTGACTTTTAAACCCTTGATAGTTTCTGATGTTCTGCATTGTTTGAAACAGGAAGTGATAACTTAGAGCTGATATAGATTAATTTTTGCTTTTCATGGAGACTAACCTAAGATATTTTCTAAGGAATTTTTATCTCTGTTTCTGAAACAAAAGACTTTGTACCTAAATTTATGCACAAAATAAATTAAGAATACTACCTGTGGTAGTCATGAATTATTATTATTTTTTTTAGATTTTGTTGAGAGAAAGATGATTTCTGTAAGCTTATTCAAAACTGATAGAAACACTTAAGTATGCTTGCTGTCAGCTGTTCAAGACTTTAGCAGGAGATCATCTGGCAAAGCCATTATTTTGTTTTTCTTTTGAAGACTTAAGTTAGCATCAGCAGTTCATGTCATCCTGCTTGCTATATGAGCTGGTAAAGGTGATCACAGGCATAGCAAGAGAGATGTGGAAATTTGCCCATAACTTGCTGATTATGTCTAAGAGCTTTCAGAATTTTGGTGTGGAGGGAGGTTTCCAGTGTGTTCAGGCAAGAACTTTGTGGAAGTGTTTCTGCAGCTATGATCTCCATGATACTGACTTCTGTGCAAACCGGCTACTAAATACCAAAAAGTCATGTAATGAAGTGAACTTGAATATTTACCTCGGAAAATTTTGGCCTAATGGTTTACGAAACCGGATAAATAAAGATTTTTCTCTTGCTTTGTAGAAGCATAGAGATTTTTAAGGCCAAAATTCAAGATAATAGTTTTGTCAAAGCTCTTGATGGTGTTCTTTCAGGGTGGCTTGTTGGTGGGTTTTTAAAGGAAAATAAGATGTTAAGGTGGGACTTTGGAGATAACAGTGTTTATAGACACATATACCTGCATCAGGTCCTCTAATAATATGAAGGTTTAGATGTATCATATTAAAGGTTAAAAATCTTCTTCTTCAGAATGTTTTTAATGCATCAGGATATCAGTTTAGACAAACCTTTTCCAGAAGTGTATTTAGAGCAAGAACACCAAAAAAAAGCTAGCTATGTATTAGCAAGACGTTTTCCTCATGTGCCAAAGGAGCTGGAAGTTACTGAAAAGTCTAAAACAACCAACCCTTCTTTTTATAATCCCTTTCAGTTAATACTCAGAACAGATTATGTTGTGGCACTTATTTGAAGTAGTATGCCTTAATGAAATAAAAGCAGAAAGATGTTTAGCATGCACAGATTGATTTTTAAGTCTTCTTCAGGTACAAAAAAATACTGACATACTGTTGTGTAGTCTAAGATTTATTGCTCTATATTCATTATTTCTCAATTACTGGAACATCTGACCTGCTCCCAATTGCTTCTAAAGAGTGTGTATAATAATCTTCATGCATATCTCTCTAACCTACAGGAAAAACAGTTCGATCTCTTTTCTGTAAAAGAAATGAATTTTGTATTTAGTTGTAAAATGCATGACAGCTGTAATTACTACTAAATCAAAGGAGAAACAGTTCCATTGTTGAAATCAGACAGAACCCTGGCATTCTCAGTCAATTGTTTGTGTTGCTTCTGTGGCATAAGGCCTCTCACTGTGTGGTAATTCATCACTGGACAGATTCACATCTTTTGTTTTCAAGCGTTTTGTTTTCTTCCATTTGTACCTTCTTTGTGCAACTTATCATGTGTTAAGTCTGTCCACAGAGTTGGTGTGGCTGAT
Source organism: Nipponia nippon (assembly GCF_047370975.1). NCBI lineage: Eukaryota > Metazoa > Chordata > Aves > Pelecaniformes > Threskiornithidae > Nipponia > Nipponia nippon. The sequence continues at coordinate 44,719,226 of NW_028262402.1, forward strand.
TTTTGATGTGCTTGACACATACAATGCTATGCTAAGCTTAGTCTGTCACACTATGTCTGTTTAAAGGCAAGAACTGGCTCTCCACAGCTGTTTGATTTCATTAACTGTTTTTCACAGAACAGTTTGTGATGAATTTGCAAATAACTGTCATAACATGAAACTTTGTATCTCTACTCCTTCTGAGATGCACTTCCTCCACCCACCCACCCCCACCCCACCTGACACGATGACTCTCTTGACTTTCTGGCAATCACACTGGGCTGTTCAAACATTATCCCAGTGCTCGGTTAGGCCCATGACTTCCAGCTGCACAGAACAGCTACTTCCTTATGTCCATGCTAGTACAGTATTCCACTGGAACTGAAACATCGCTATGTCTGTGTTAACAAATTATCGTTTTCATTTACAGAAATTTCTTTTTATAAAAAAACAAAACAAACCAAAGCAAAACCAAAAAACCCAGCCCTCCCCTCCACTTTTTTCTAGAAAGTACATCTTGCATTGTTAGGATCATCTTTAATCAGCTAGACGAAAGAGGGTGAGAAAGTTATCTTAAAAGGAAACTGAAAACAAGAAACTTCCCTATATGCTACATAAAATCAATTTAATATTTAGTAAGCAAATGCTCACAAATATTGTTGCCAACATTTTTTCTTTATAATTTGGAGATATTCACTCAGACTGTAGACTGTAATAAATTTCATTTTATACTGCCTGTTGCGGATTTTGATTTCGTTATATTTTTTAGAGGTAGCACTGAATTTCTTAATCAGTTAAAATAGTTATGATGGGCTTATAGGTATGAACCTTGAGCTCAGCATGTAAAACAGTTTTAAAAAAACACTTTTAACATCCTATGCTCCTATGCCAAGCCAAGATCCTATTTCAAATTACTGACAATATAATTTGTGGTGCAATTAGTCGAGTAAATTGCAGCAAGACTTATAGCAAAACTGAGTAAATCTGCTTTTCTTCTATGTTCAACATCTAAGGAATGAATCCCCACACCATTCCTCATTTACAGTTCCATGAGAAATATTAGCTGCTGTTGCTAGACAAATATGAAAGTGTCATGTTTAAAATACATCTCTCTCCTTCAGTCTTCCAGAAAGCCTGCTTGAGTTTGCTCAGTTCAGTTCACAACAGTTCACAATAGCTATTTGAAGGCCCTATGATTATTATTGTGAAAAATGCTTTGGAAGAATGCAAGTGCTAGCTCTCAGCGGTTCAGAACAAGCGCTGCCTTGCATCACCAGACCCTCTGTGCCTGCTTCGGAGGCAGGCCTCTGCTATGCTAGAAAGCATGACGGGATGTTGAGTATTCTCTTCCACGTAATAACTCAGAGTACAGACGTTATCTGTCATCTATGAAAACAGTGCTTCCTGTTATAACATGAAATATTAAATCCCAGACTAGTCCCATTTACTTCAGTTTAGGGCAGCAGCAAAATTTCAGGTAGAAGTCGAATTCTCAGGCCACAGCCAGTTCTAACATTGGGTTTTGGGGGCGAAATAATCCATAGCAAAACTGTGTGATGTCATGAACTTGTGAGTCTTTCTGACATGAAAACCTTGAGGTGTTGGCTGCCTTAGGCTTTAGAAATAGTAACGTTTCTATGTTACTACATACATGTCCTCATCCACATGTACACTATTAAGTGTTAATATGAGGTTCTGCTGTGTAACTCCATACTCATTAAAGGGTATTTATCAGACAGCAGTAATTATTGCACTTGGGCACAGAACTGCAAGAAATCTGGGTTTTAAGCAATGTGTGTCCTCTGCTACAGAGAAGGCTCTTCTGTATTCTTCCAAACAGAAGCGAATGGCTGTGTTTCCGCCAGAAGAAAATACTCTCTTAATTTCCTTGTCTGGACACTTCCTCAAAGCTATTTTGACTTAACTGGTAAAACTTACCCCAAACAAAAAAGAAGTTCATATCTATTCTTTTCTCTTACGCCTGTCCTTCCCTGCTAACAGATCCCTAGGCATCTTCTCAGTATCTGTGAGAGACAGAATGTTGCCATAGGTGGACACAAGAGGTGTGAGGGATACCTCCCTCATATTTAGGAAGAAGAAGAGTGAGGTCTAGAGCACACCTGTTCCCTCTGTAGCCAGGCCACCAGGGAAGAACTTAACTGTCCACTCATAAAGGAAATATACTTTCTAGCTTCTGTTGAAGATTCATACATGTTCAAAGATTCCATGTGTTTTAACATTTGCCAGCACTTTGGATTCTGTCTTTTGCTCATAAATTTTAGGAGTACATGATTTAACGCGTTGCTTTGTTGTCTTACATCTTCCTTGTCTCATCCAGCATTTTCTTAATTGATAGTCATGTGTTCATAGTGGTGGAAAAACTTAAAAAAAAAAAAAATCAAACCACAAAAATAGAATCATAGAATCGTCAAGGTTGCAAAAGACCCTTAAGATCACCGGGTCCAACCATTAACCTAACACTGCCAAGTCCATCTATACCATGTCCTTGAGCACCACATCTATCTGTTCTTTAAATACCTCCAGGGATGGAGACTCAACAACTTCCCTGGGAAGCCTGTTCCAATGCTTAACCACCCTTTCAGTGAAGAAGTTTTTCCTAATCTCCAACCTAAACCTCCCCTGGCGCAGCTTGAGGCCATTTCCTCTCGTCCTATCACTCATTACTAGGGAGAAGAGAGCGACCCCCACCTCACTACAACCTCCTTTCAGGCAGTTGTAGAGAGCAATAAGGTCTCCCCTCAGCCTCCTCTTCTCCAGGCAAAACAGCCCCAGTTCCCTCAGCTGCTCCTCATAAGACTTGTGCTCCAGACCCTTCACCAGCTTCGTTGCCCTTCTTTGGACACACTCCAGCACCTCGATGTCCTTCTTATAGTGAGGGGCCCAAAACTGAACACAGTACTCAAGGTGCGGCCTCACCAGTGCCGAGTACAGGGGCACTGTCACCTCCCTGGTCCTGCTGGCCACACTCTTCCTGATACAAGCCAGGATGCCATTGGCCCTCTTGGCCACCTGAGCACACTGCTGGCTCATGTTCAGGCAGCTGTCAACCAACACCCCCAGGTCCTTTTCTGCCAGGCAGCTCTCCAGCCACTCCTCCCCCAGCCTGTAGCGTTGCATGGGGTTGTTGTGACCCAAGTGCAGGACTCGGCACTGAGCCTTGTTGAACCTCATACAGTTGGCCCCAGCCCTACGATCCAGCCTGTCCAGGTCCCTCTGCAGGGCCTTCCTACCCTGCAGCAGATTGACACTTCCACCCAGCTTTGTGTCATCTGCAAACTTACTGAGGGTGCACTCAATCCCCTCATCCAGATCATCAATGAAGATGTTGAACAGGACCGGCGCCAGTACTGAGCCCTGGGGAACACCACTCGTGACCAGCCGCCAACTGGATTTGACTCCATTCACCACCACTCCCAGGGCTCGGCCGTCCAGCCAGTTTTTAACCCAGCGTAGAGTGCACCCATCCAAGCTGTGAGCAGCCAGATTCTCCAGGAGAATGCTATGGGAGACAGTGTCCAAGGCCTTACTAAAGTCCAAGTAGACAACATCCACAGCCTTCCCCTCATCCACTAAGCGGGTCACCTTGTCATAGGAAGCTACTGTATCTATTATTTTTTTACAGTCACCTATCTGTAGTAATGTTATGAACGTTTTAAGCATGCTCTTCAGAACAATGAAGATGAATGCTGCATTAGATGTAGAAAAACTGTGCATATTTTGTACTAGTAACATCAGTGTAATGCTCAGTAATACTGAGTTTCAAGGGATATCCTCTTCAACTGCATTTTTCCAGAGTTCATTGTCTGTTCTGACAACATATCTCTTTTTTTCTCATTCTCTTCAGCAATAATAGCACTTTTATTGTTTGTTATTCATCATTATGTTTGCTATTCATCATTATGTTTGCTATTTATTGAAATACTGCAATAACATCTAAATTGCTACATGTGTATGAGTGCACTGTTGTGCCAGGCACCATAAAAAGCAGTTGGAATGCATAGCCTCTACCTTGAATAACTTACTGTTTAATTCACTGCACCAGAAGTACTTTTAATGTCCTGATCCAAGCATCTTTTGTTAAAACTGGAGGGATACAATTTCATCACCCTTATTCCTTATTTCTTTCTGCTAAGGGACAAAACTGTAGGCCTTCTGGAGCACCTTTCTCTCCATTTATCAAAGTGAAAGTCATCCCCTTTCTCTTTCTAAAATGTACACGTTTGATGATGAACTAGAAATGCAAAAAATAGTATTATTCTCCTTTGAAAACAAGGCTTAAATAAAGTTAATAGTTTTGCCACTACAGTTCCTTTGTCAGGTCCTTAAATTTTGCAGCTGTGACATTAATGGAGTTAGTGTAATTTATACTTGTCAGTTTGGGCTGCAGAGTATGTAGGCTGCATTAAAAAGTATTCAGTAAGATTATGGCATTGAGGAAATAACTCATTGAAAGCTTTGTAACATCAGTAACAGAAATGGCCGTGATCACAAGCTGAGTTTGTTTGACTGTCTTAGGCAGTATTATCACTCCTTTAGGTTTAGGCACAGGTTTAGACATGTAGTGCAAATGGGGAGGAAGGAGGGAGAAAGGGACTGTATGGTCTGACAGCTCCTTTGCAAGACTGCTCACTTTTTCTTTCTTGTCCTGTTTGGTGAAGCAAAAACAAGATGCTTGTGCTCCTTCGCAGTTCAAATTAGTATGTTACAACTTTATTGTGATGATTTATTGCTTTATACTTAAGAATGAATATAAGGTAATTACTTATAAAAAGTGTCATATATATTTACTAATACCAATATTTTAACACAGAGTATTAATGAGTAGAAAAGAGGGGAAGAAAAAGAAAAGAATGCCTTTATGTGTTCTGGACCAATCTGTATATTCAGACTACTAACATGAGAAGTGAGCTCAGGTGTACATATGAACCTGCTGCTGATCTCATTATTTACTGCACCATAAGACTTTGTGTGATGTGAAAAATTAAGGCTTAAAGCAAAGACTGCCATCACTGCACTACTGTTATTCTTTCCCCTTTATTTTTCAAATTAAAGTAAGGAGGATGTAAAACCACAAATATTACTATGTTAAAAATATTGACTAGATAGAGCAGTCATGCATTTTCCTAATCCTCATTCTTGGCAAGCCCCAGTTTAACCCTGATTTAGTGTAATCTAAATCCTAACCCTGTCTGGAAACTAAGCCTCAAATTAGAAATGGTAATCACGGAAATTCGTATCCCTGCCCTTTGCCATCCTCTTGTCTTTTATTCACCAGTGCGAAACACATAGTTTTGTTCTTGTGAACATTTGCATGTGGAAATACGTGAGATACTGTATCTTCTCTGCTTCAGAAGTTTAGTGTGTCTTTTCCTAAATATATGATACCCTGACTTAAAACACCACTTCACATTCTCTGCTTTTGTTTCATTACCATAACTCTGGCTGAGTTCTCTCCTTATGTTAGAGAAGGGACATCTGGCAGGGATTCTTGGATTCCCTACTTTTTTTCTTTTTTTTTAGGACATGGCCTTTTGTATTTCCCTTTCCATTCCCAGTAAGCAGAACAGATATCCAAAAGTTCAGTCATAACCAAATTTGGCTGTATGGTGTTCAGATCATATGCTGTGCTATAAGCTATGACAGCTGAGTGCAAATGTGAGAATAAACCCTTATTTTGAGGCCTGTGTTTTCATATGAGTGATGGATGACTCTCCCAAGTGTTGATTCTTGTTGTTCAGAACATCATTCTTAAAGGAGAGTGAGAGGTATTTCACTGTTCACATGAATGAGACACGTCACTTTGGAAAGAGCTCACTACGCACAGTTTTAATTTAGCAGATTTTGAGAACTGCCAAAAGGTGCAAATTCCTTTTTCCATTTTCATGTCCTTATGAAGATATCCAATTTCGAAGGCTCAATGCACTCATTTGTTAAAACAGAGAACTTATTTAAGGCTAAATGCTAGTAACAATGAATGTTAACCGACTTAATGCAATGTGAAATTGCTGCTTCAACATTCATACAAATGATAATTCAGTCTAAGTGGCTCTATGTTCTGTTATATAGACATTACTTTGCAATTTGCAGGGTAATTGCATACAGAGCTACTAAACAAATTTGTTTTCTTCTGCATCAAAAGTGCTTTGCACATGTCTTCAATATATGAATATATGAATATATCTTCAATATATTTGTAAATGCATAGTGGGATGGTATGGGAAACTGTTCTCTTGTTGAATATTTACTAACTGTTAGTGAGTCTGTGATCATCTTATCAATGTCTAATTGCCTTTCTTTTTGTGGTATAAGTGCGTGAAATTTAAGAGAAATCCCAACCTAGATCTGTTCTTACAGTGTAGTCATTACCCTCCTTTACGGACTTACAGCACCACTAAGTAAAAGTATCTATCTGTATATAGCAGCTTTGAACAAAGGACCCTGGGAAAAGAATTTATTGTGTGTTCACAATTACCTTTTTGGCAAAGTTTACCTTGTAAAGTATTTCAATAGGAATAATGTTTATTAACTGGCACTTTTCTGATGCTTTATATCTTTCAAATCCAAATTAGTGTTTTATGTGTAATTAAAAACAGCTTTGTTTTTATTTTTCAATTTATTCATATGTGTAGTTCTTCAATAATAGTGCAGAATACCAACTTTGCTGCAAAATGTTGATTTTACTCCCTCCCCTACTCTCTTTGATTTTACTGTTCTCAATTGTGCGTTTAGTTCAGTTGCAGGAAGAGTGATTTTGAATAATACGGTCATGATGTCAAAACAGTGCAAATTATATGCTGCTGCCATCTGGAATAGTGAAAATAAAAGCTTTATTTACACTGTTCTTTGAAATAATAAACTTTATTGCAGCAGTTTATCTTCAGTGTCTGTGGTGTATTCTGGGAATACTCCATGTGTGCCTTTTTATTCTGTGAGCTGCAGAATGACTAAAATTTGCCTGTGGCAAAGCTATCAGTGAATCTTGAAATAGATTTTTTTTCTTCCTGAATAGAATGAAGAACCACCCTGCATTTCCGCAATGAGAATAATTGGTTCACATAGGATAATATTTTTTAAGAGGCACAGTGAAAGACTTTTGGTATGTATTTTAGTTAGGCAGATCACACAGATTTAACTACAGGTTAATATGGATATTCTGGAACATGGATGTTTCAATGGTGCAAATAGTTAATGTGGAAGGAAATACTTAACAGAAATATTTTCATGTCAATTGATGCTGATTGCCAAAGTGATTCAGCAAGGTAGCTATGAATAATTTAAGACTTTAAGACCCAATCTGTTTCTAAAACCTGCCACTCTTGCTGCCAGCAGGGCCTAGACATGATCTGAAAGTAGCTTTTTACAGGAAAAGTAGTCAAAATGTTAAGAAGGTGTGGCACAAACGCTGAATGAAGATCACTGTTTTTCTCTTCGTTTAGCTGTGTTGTACACATCGGTAGGTTTATCATGAAGAGCCAAATCCATTGTACTGGATTTGGATGAAATCCTCTTCTTTCTTTGGGTTCAGCTTTTGTATATACATAGACTTGACAGTACAACTTCAGACGTAGCTTGGAAAGTTCCTGAAATCTTATAAAAGAATTATGTCATTTAAAGAAGAGAGATTGCAACAGCACACTTTTTCCTTTAAGATGAGAGAAAACACAGTTAAAGGACGAGCAGAACAGAGTTTGATACGTCGTTGTGGCACGGCTATGTTCAGAGGTTTTTTTCTGTAGATATTCTTAAAGGTAAGTATGGTTTCTTTTTGGTAGAGCATAATTTAACTTGTTGGTATTTTCAAGATACCAGTCCATCAAAATTACTGTCTACAGATGAAAGCTGAGTTTGGGTCTCCACTCTAGATGCTGTTGCATTTGTGAGGGCAGGCTTACCTCTAAGACAGGTGCAGCAACATGTGAAATTATGCATTGGACAATGTATGTAGGTTTACTTATACTGAAATCTGAATGTAGAGTTTAATGTACTTTTTCCATACGTGTTGCTTGGAAGGGAAGCAATTACCACTTTGACAAAACTGGCAGCAGAGGTAGGAATCTCAAGGACATTGTTTACAGATAAGCAATGTGCAACAGACTGAATACATAGAGAGACAGTTTAGAAATACTGAGAACAACCGCGATGGGAAACAAGGCAAGGCCGTTTTGTGTCATTCTCTCTTAAGGGTTCATGTGGTAACCAGCCTTTGTAACTGCCTCTCTCTGTTGTTCAGATGATACATTCAGTGAAAAATAACTTTTGTAGAGCTCTTTCAGCAATTGGAAATGATACTAGCACAGCACTAAAGGCATTCTCTTAATGCCAGTAATGGAATGCAGCACTGTTGAGACACCTAACAAATCCAAAGAATGTGCTCTCTTTCTAAATCTCTTGTATCTGTCATCCTAAACAAAATATGTATTACGTGTATGACTCACTAAGCACAAGGACAGAGAAATCTGCCCTTTAATGGCCTCTCAAAATGATAGTATCAAATGGCTTTGAGAAGGTCAAGTCTGATTTAAATTGTTGATGAATTGGAAGCTAATTCACTAGAACTGAATATTAATAGGGAACCGTGGTATATACTATGAGCATATTAATGAGCAGTAAAAAATATTTTTCTTTTCACCTCATGTAAAATTGTAGAGCTACCAATATATCAAAATTTTCTAATAGTTACTTTTCTCTTACTGTGGTTGAGAGACAGTTGTTCACTGATTTGGTGCTCAGCTCTCTTGCACAGTGTGTTTGATGATCTGTCAAACTTGGTATCATCACAGTGTAAAGACAGTTTTGTAGAAATCACTAATAAGCCTACAGAGAAAAAAAGCAATTATCATCTTAAAAACTAAATCCACTGTGATAAGCACTCCAATTAGAAATTTCATTATTTCTCTGGTCCATTTTATGTTGAATATTGGGTTTCATTGCCAAATACCTGAAAGCCAGATTGGAAACAAGCCACAACTGTCAAAAATACACCAGTTCTGGCTATTTGAATCTGTTACATTGTGATGTGTCTCATGAAAATTTCATGAAGAGCATTCATTCAAAGAGATTCTATGCATAAGGGGGATGGATGGAATTTAATTATCCTTATTAAAAATAAGAAAGGAAAGCTCTTTACTACTCCATCCTATTAGAATTCAAGATAGATTATCTTTGTTTTACACTTACGTATTTGCAAAAGGGACTCCAGAGTTTTCTGTATGAGCCAAGTAGGAAAGGAAAGGTCAGATCATAAAAATCCTGTTCTGTGTCACAAGTCAAATCTTGTCAGTTACTGCCAAAGTAAAGACTTCATGTTTATAAACAAACATAAAACATACCTTTCTTTGGGAAAAGCCTATAGCTTTTGAAGGATTTGACACTTAACCACTGATTGGTAGCAATACTAGCTCTGAAGACTTATGCAAACTTAGTGGAGAATTGCATTTACTATACCAGAGTAGTATCTATGTGCACTGGTATTGCAAGCAATTAAGTAGTTCATGGACGACACCAGACCCCAGGAACTGCAAAATTTTATAGGATGTACTTGCTTGCTATACATTTTTCAGAAAAGTCTGAAGACTTCCCTGTAACTATTTGAAAATATGACACATTTTTAATGGAAAAGCATTGACATTGAACAATTTCTTCTAAGTTAATTTTATGCCTTAATCAATTACATGTCAGTAACCACCAATCAAGGCATTTAATAAGATGTGTTTTATAGTTAGTATTGATCCTCTTTCTTTGATTTTTTTTTGCTTGTCCTTTTTGAACTGAAATAATAGCAATTATTTTGTAATAAAAATATTTTTGCCATTATAATGGAAACGAAGAGCAAGATGATGTAATTAAAATAGATTATTTTCCCTATGCTAACTTGATTTCTGAGGAATTGCCTTATCCCACTGTGCTTCCAGTGTTACTTGCTAGCATGTATCATCTCAACAAGGCAAATTGCTCTTGTTCAGTATTTCTTAATATTTCACTATTGACTGCACTAAGTTGAGGATTTTTGACCATGTCTGTGTCTTTTAGTTGACACAGTGGTCCCCATTCAAGATCATTATGAATGTCCTGTCACTTTAACTTTGATATCTGCATAGCTCCAATGTTTAGAGTTTCTCAGTGCTGTGCAATCTTGCAATGCATTCATCCTCATAGCACTTCTCTTTAGCAGTAAAGCACTGTCATACCCATCTTACAGATGGACAACTGAAGCACAGGGACATTAAATGTTAAGACCAGCAGCACATAGGTAACAATGATAAAAGCAAGAAATAAAACTTGGGTGTCCTGAGTCCCTGGCCAGATCCTATACTGTGTGATCACACTTCCTTGTGTACTTGTCTCATGTAAAGAAAGGGGTTTTTCCCTGTTGTTGACAAGGTATTCAATATTTCACGTAAAATAATAAGGACTCACGCCAGGAGAGCAACATCAGTGTTGTAAAGTAGCATAGTGGGAGTCTAATGATTATGCACTACATACAGTATCTCTAATTTAATGCATTTCACAAGTAAGTATAAAGTCTGTGGCCACTTTTTTATGAACTTTCTATTTTGTATCAGCATTTTGATCACTGTAAGTTACCCAAAATACTGCCTGAGTATCTGGTTTTTGCATGAATTCCTTGCATACAAACAATTAGGGGACCCTTGAATGTTAAGCAGGGTAGTGATTGGGGCTTTCATGAGTTACTACGTAACTGATGTGAAATTCTTCAAATTGTACATTTCTTTTGCAGAGGATCAAATTCCCCGAGGTTTCCCCACCATTGATATGGGCCCACAGCTGAAGGTGGTTGAACGAACTCGTACAGCTACCATGCTATGTGCAGCCAGTGGCAATCCTGATCCCGAAATAACTTGGTTCAAAGATTTCTTACCTGTTGACACAAGCAACAACAATGGCCGCATCAAGCAGTTACGCTCAGGTAGGGTCTTGTTACTGTTTCCACTAATGCCCAGAGATGTTTTCTCTCACCTTTTCTTTCTTTTTTTTCTCTTCCTTTTTTTTTAATTTTTACTTATAGGTAATAATTTCTCTTCCTCCTCTCTTTTCTGTGTTATCGAGTGTGTTGTCCATGTCTGTGATGTTGTCATAGCCTTTTCTAGAGTCTGTCTCTATGTGTTTTGCAGCTTCTGTTTACTCCACATTGCTCACTGCTGTGACTGTACTTTTTGATAATTTTTTTCTTTACTGCTTTTTGCAGTACTTGACGGATCCATTTTCTACTCTTTCTTTCTTCTTTCCTTTTTATTTTTTTTTAACAAATTTATTTTAACATTGGACTTCATTCAGAAATTGCAAGGAGTACCAATGGTTATATTCATCAAAACCAAAACCTGCATTAGACACTTCAATTAAAATTTAAAATGTGTTTTGTGCTGTCTTTTCCACATTTGACTCCACTAAAGATTAGCCAGTTTGGACACATCTTCTTTCCTCTCACAAACAGATAAAACACAATACTTTTTCCCATGCACAATTATACCTTAAAAAGAAAATTTAAAAAAAAAAAAAAGAAAAGAAATCCTTGGGTAATCTATGGAATAATTTTTTTTTGCTGGCTGAGCATTTTTCCAACACATTTAGCCACAGTAGTGTGCGCCCACGCTAAAGCTTTATGAATCCTACATTATCTGGATCTACAGAAGTCTGCTTTTGGTGTAGAATCCAGCTTTTGCTGCTCTCTCTCTCTTTGCCCCTTGCACCTCCCTAGCAGTTCTTTCACTCTCCTCCTGCCCTAGTTTATTCTTTTGCTCTCTTTAGATTAAAAAAAACAAAACAAAACCCTAAATTTACAAAGTTTAAAGCTTATCCCTAAATAAGATAATTGGGACATAATGAGCTTTTTTCTTTGGCAATTGTAGTAGATATCGTTGCAGAATCTAAGTTGTTTAATCACGTGTCTTCCCAGAATTCTCAGCTTTTGACCTGTCCTGTGATGTTAAATCGTCTTGTTAACTGACTTTTTGCTTGTTGTCAGCAGAACTGTGTAGATTAACCTTCTGTTAATGTAAATTAAGAATTAATTTTTCACATGTGACATAGATGATTTAGTATATAAAGCTTTAACTGAAAACTTTGTACCAAATTATAAGGAATATAATAATATTTTTATGCTGTCTTTCTTCTCTCCGTATTTAAATCTCCAGAATCTATTGGTAAGTGCTTAGTTCTGAAGCGCACTTCACCCCCACTAATTTCCATATTCAGAATATTATGATTATTATGATTATGATTATATGATTACTATTATTATTCTTAAAATGCATGGCATGCATTTTACTAACAGTCAGCGTAGTCACCAGATCCCTATAGTGCCGCACACGCACACCTCCACAGAAATGTTGTCCTATCAGTCATAGCAACACCTAAAAGAAACAGTACACGTATCACATAGCTGTAGAACAGTAAATGCCATAATCCAGCCTAAACTACAGTGTTTGTTTTGAGATAGCCTTCAGTGTATCCTCTTTTTATATATATATAGATTTATATATACATATTTAAATAGAATTTCCAATATTTTCCTAAACTATGTCATAAGTACAGTATTGTAAAGTTTCCTTTAAGTATTTGAGGCATATTCGATATATATCTAACCCTATATAACCAAACATCTAAGAACTCAGATGCTACTCTGAGAATGGCAATGCAGCCAATTGTAGCCTTTGCCCTTTGTGGTACAATGCAACTTGCTTTTATAACCTGATAATACTAATATATTCCTGTTTTAACAGTATAGTAATTCAAGTTTCTCTTAAGACCTTATTTAATTCTGTAAATCTAATTTGATTCTTCTTCCAAAGCCCTAGCCTCCTTCTTCTCGTACTAATGCTTCTTCTTTCTAATCTTATTTGCATTCATATTATCCACCCAGGTGGTACACCAATAAGAGGTAAGAGTGCTGAACTAACGTTCACAGAATGATCTTACTCATTCTTTCTGTCCTTTCATCCCTCTCATCTTTGTCCTGTTTTTTTTTTTTTTTAAGAAAAAAAAAAAAAAAACAACAAACAACAAACCACAGAAATGTCTATCATCTGATTTTTTTTTACCTTTGTCCTGTTTGGTTATGATCAGTGACTCTCATATTGTGACCTTTCTTTCTGCACACTCCCTTCTCCTTTCCCTTTTTTGTTTGTTCATTGGAAAAAAAAAAAAAAAAAAAAAGAAACGATAATTTGATTTGTGATATGCTTCAAAGAAAGCATATCCAGGTCTTCTGGCCATAGCCCAGTCACAGCGTACCATTTGTCCCTCTTTTTTCTTTTTCTTCTTTTTCTTGTTCTTGTTTTTCTTCTTTTTCTTTTTGTTCTTTTTTTTTTCTTTTTTTTTCCTTCCTCTTTTTTTTGTCCAACTGGAGCAAAAAAAGATCATTTTTTTTCTTCCTTAGCTGTTCTTGTCCTGGACCAAAGCCAAGATGGTCTGGAGAACAGTAGCAGACATGCAGAAGACAACATGGACTATCTTCTTTTTGTCTTATCTTTCATAAAAGGTTTTTATTTTTGTTCTTCTTCAATCCTTTTTTTTCTTTTAACTTCGTAAAGTTGAAAATGATGTGTCCCCCCCTAAAAAATTAAAGAAAGGTTTTTTTTCCCCTTTGTTGTTTTTTTTTGTTTGCTTTTTCTTGGAGTTCTCTCACCTCTGGATTTTTGGATCTTCTAATCTACAGGCTTTGGAAATGAAAGGTTAATGACTTATTATTCTTGGTGGTATGTGGTATTGTTGGTTTTTGATACTCTGGCAAAACTGTTTACTTCTTTTGTAATTCTTGTTTTGTATTTTTCTTGGGCTTTGTGACACCACACTGCTAATCCCACTTGTGGATTTTGATGGGTGTCTTGGGGGGGGCCCTCCTATGGTCCTCAGCAGTGGTTGGTTGGTTCTTCCTTGTTGACGTAGACCATGCTTTTTAACTTTTTTGTCTTCTAATTCAACTGCTCTTTGTTTTTCAGCAAACGTACTTTAAGATTGTAAGTTGCGGCAAACTGTCTTTCTTTTCTTACTGATCTGCATGTCTTAAGGGAGTTTTGTTTCTTTAAAAGAATATTTTGATAATTATAAATTACTAATGCAGTTTCTTTTTTTCACTTAAAGCAGCCTTTTTGTTCTTGCTGCACATTTTTGGCTTTCTTCAGCAGAAGATTTCTTGAAGCCTGTCCTGCCTTTTTTACGAGTACCACCTTTTGTGCTACTTTCGTTACTAGATTGAAACAATGAAATAAAAATTAAAAAAATATAATGACCCAACTACTTAATCTCTTTTGTTTTATTCAAAAGCCATTCTTCCTTGAAGCAGTCTCACCCATCTTCATTTTAATGGTTTAGGAAAGAGTATTGTTTAGAGAGGGTTTTTTTTTGCCAAATGCAAATTGTTTTCTTGTGCTAGCACTGATGATGTGAAAAAAATAATCTCCTTGTTTTTTTCATTGCATCATTTTCTGTCTGTGCACCTTAGCAAGAAAATGAACCGACGTTGAGTGGACCTTCGCATACAAGCTTTTCATATTGTTAAGCGGTGTATTGTTATGGATATAAAAAGCCTTCTCTGACCGTCTCTTTGGCAATGTATTTTATATTCATACAGGTGCCCTCCAAATTGAACTCAGTGAAGAATCTGACCAAGGCAAATATGAGTGTGTTGCAACCAACAGTGCGGGTACACGCTATTCTGCCCCTGCCAATCTATATGTCAGAGGTAGGAATGACATAACCCTGGCATCCACTCTTCATTCAGGTTCAGGGCTAAGATACTTCCAGGATCTATGCAGTTACCACTGTAATAATCAAAATGCCATGGTAAATGTGTCAGTCATAAAATTCATTTAGAAGTGTAGAGGAAAGGCTTGGGGTTTGTTTTGTTCTTTTAAAGCACTCTTGAGTCCAGTCTATCCTGTGGGTTAAGGTTTGTAAGTATATTTATATTTTTACATCTTGACTTCTATTTTTCCTGCATTAAGTTAAATTGTGCTTTGCATTTTCTTTTACTGGTTTTTGTTTTGTTTTCCTTTTCTTTTCAAACTCCTGAGGTGACTGCTCGGTGTGCTACTAATCAGCTGAGTGTAACCCCAAGGCATTGAGGTGTACGCCTACATGACCTCTGCTGCGTAATTGCAAAGGAAAAGCTTCTAACTTTATAATAATATGTATGCAGAGCACAACTGTATTTTCTTCTTTTCTATTTCTTCTTTATATATATGTATGTATATATATATATTTATATATCTTTAGTGTAAGACTTGTGAGTGTAGTCCTTATAATGATAGTGGTCAATTGGCTATATTTTTTTTAAGAAATTACCTGTCTATATGACAGGCATGATTAATAAGGAAACAATTATATTCCTCTGTACAGTAGTAGAAAAGGTTTATTTTTTTTAACATATGAAAATATTCCTCTGGTTCAACTAGAAAGAAGTGCTTTGTTTCTGGCAGTATTTCCAACGGCTGGTTGATGTGGCTTTCTGTACAATAAAGCCTATAACATACATACATACATATGTGTATATATATGTGTGTGTGTGTGTGTCTACAGTATAAGGGGATGGGTGGGGGAAATAGGACTGAAACCATAAACAGCTGTAAATTTTACTGTAGGGTGGATGACCTTACCAAAAATACCTAGCTTGATTTTGAAATTTTTTTAGAGCTGATTTTTCAATCTACCTGGTATGTTTTTGTATGGTGTGACTCTTTTGACTAATTAAAAAAAAAAAAAAAAAAAAAAAAAAAAAGGAAAACATTTCATAGTTACGACATCCATAGAAAGTTATTTGATCTTTTTTTTTCTTTCTCTTCTCCTCCAACATACTGACTTTCCTGTACTGCATGAGGCATGTATACCTTTTTATCCAAAGGAAAATTTCAAAATTATGCTAGCTATTGTTTCTAACACCGCTGTACCTGTGGAAAATGCTAACTTTTCAAGATGAGGTAGGAAGGTTTAATTAGAGCAAGTAGAGATGTTCAAGTAGCAGTTGAAAGCCTTGATATGGCCTTTTTACTCTCTCTGTGTTTCCCTTGTTTTTCTCCTTTCCTCATTTCATTGTGTTCTGCATCAAACCCCCTACATCCCTCAGAGCTGCGAGAAGGTTGGTGTGTTTTTTACTTTTTACCCACCTTACAAAACTATTAATTAAACCAATAACAAAGAATACAAATGAAATGAATGTAGCTGCATTGTGGCATTTTTTAAGTTAATGTTATGTTTAAGCAGAGAATGCCCTGGTCATGGCTTTTGATGAGTGCTGGTATCTAACTGTTGTGCATGATAAGAGAGAATGCACCTGGATGCATGGCAACCTTTTTAGCTTTAACACTAACGTCTAGTAAACTTGGTCAGTGTTCCTGCTTTTTCTTCCCTTTTAATTTCTTGTTTATACTGATGCCTGCTTTTCAAGGAATGGTTTAAGCAGTTGCTTTTCTAAACAGCCCGCGCATGAAGACTAAACTCTCCTTTGTCTGTAAGAATTGCATTCAATACAAGAAATTCCTCATTGCCTGCTGCTTGCTTTGTGTGGCCTCTGTGACCTGGCCGCTTACGGATGTTTTGCTCTCTGCTTGTTCCCCTTCTGCCTGTCATTCACTCATGAGGCCATTGCAGTAAGCCCCTTCTGAATCCATAGAAGATCACAGAAATTTAATCAAACCCAGTGGAAAGGTTTCAGACTAATAAAGTTTTCCTTATTTTTTTTAAAAACTCACTCATAGTCTTTTGTTTTACTTTTTATTTTTGCTGAATTAAAACTATCTTAATGATTAGCCTCTATTAAACCCAAATAAATACAGTTTCAAGTACACTGCCCAGTGAAAGGCCTAAATACAAACCTACCTGTCTCAGCCACCTCTCTCTCTTCCACTTCCCCCACACATGTGCACACCACTGAGAATATTTGAAGCAGGAACACTGATCTGTTATTGCCTGGTAATTTTCTTGGTGTTGTGTTTGCTTAAATATTAACTACTCTGTTAGTGCAATGTCCTGCTATGTGTTTAAGGTTGCCACGCCTTGCTATCAATACAGAAATGTCTAATATTATTGATCCTTATAGCTTATTTTGCTTTCCCTCAACTGTGAGCATAGTGGAATCCTGAATGTTAAATGTGCTGCTATTTTCCCACTGGCCCTTCCTAACAGTTGCTTTTTAACCACCTAAACTTAATCTAATTTCCTTCTCCCTCAAACTCTTATGCTTCTCTTAAACTCCTATATCTGTCAGCTTATCCTATCCCTATCTCTTTCAAGTTTTCTTTCCTCACCCAATATGTATTCTTTTTGAGTTCTTTTTCTTTCTGCAGTTTTTGCTCAGACATTTCCCTAAGCATGATTCTCTATTGATTCTGTCATCTGCTTGCCTGCATGACCAAATCCAGTACTTTGTACTGGCTTTGCCTAGTTTCTTTCTGTGACTATATATATATATATATATATATTTATATTTATATATGTGTATATATATGTATATATATGTGTATATATATATATATTTGTGTCTGTGTGTAATTATATATTTTTTTTCTATGTTTGTTCCAGTGTTAGTGTGAGGTCTTGAGGCTGCATCTACTTTGAGTCTGAAAGCAAATGAAATTGCACTTTCAATGTACTGTAGGCAATGTGTTCCAGGACTGTGATGTGACAATGTGGCCTAGCACATTTATTCACATCAGCTGGAAGCACGCAGCATTGAAGTTGGTTTTGGTGATCAACTCAAGCATGCTGTTGACCTTCCGGTTTTCTTCTGTGCATATATATGTATGGGCATATAAAAGGCGCATATATATATATATATATGCACGCGCGTGTGTGTGCGCACACGCGCGTGTGCGTGTGTATATCTTTTGCATGGTGTTTGTGTATTGTTAGTATGTAGTTAGTTAACTGTGGGGCCCTAATAGGTCTGAATCAGCCTTTGTATGAATGTGCCTAATAATATCCTCAAGTAAATATAGAATAATTCACATTGTGTGCAGACAAAATTCTTGTTTAGTCTCGTATTTCTTTTATACATATTTTCTGGCAGATCGGAATAACACGTTAAAACGTTAAATTGTGTCTGTACACTGCATGTAGTCCGTATGCAAGACTCAGTTTCTTTTTTTGTATATGTTATTACCTTTTTTTGTGTTTTGTTCCAGTTCGACGGGTCCCACCGAGGTTCTCTATCCCCCCCACCAATCATGAGATCATGCCTGGCGGGAGTGTAAATATCACGTGTGTTGCGGTGGGGTCACCAATGCCATATGTGAAATGGATGCTAGGAGCAGAAGATTTGACACCTGAGGATGATATGCCAATAGGGAGGAACGTCCTTGAGCTTAATGATGTCAGGCAGTCCGCAAACTATACTTGTGTTGCTATGTCTACCCTTGGTGTTATAGAAGCAATAGCGCAGATAACTGTCAAAGGTATATCCCAAGCACATGTATTTGGACATAGTTTAGTCTTTTCTTTCATTCATTGCCATATTCTGAACAAATATATTACACTGCAAGGGACTAAATGCCTCTAACCCTCTTAAATCAAGAGGGTAAATATTCCAGCCAATCACTGGTATAAGACAAAATACAGATTCAGACAGCAGTAATACTGATAAATAAGTTAAGCATAATGTTCCATTATTCTCCTGTGTCTAGCTTCCAGCCTTCCTTTCAAGTAAATAAAGGATCTTGTAATCTTGCATATACTTATCAAGAGCAGGAACCTTTAAGAACCAGTCATTTTTATTTTCAGAGTTGCTGGGTGTCCAAGTATCATGTTCACTGAGTAACTAGAAACCAGAGTTTCAAAAAATATCTGAAAATTAAACAGTAATGGTGCACTGTCTGTCTATAAGATTCCTCTTCTGCATATGTTTACAGGATCTATTACAAAAGTCACTATCATTAATTTATATCAAATAAACCTTACACTACAAAACCCAAAGATTTTCTGGTAGATTTCAGTAGTAAATCATAATTGCCAAAAGTTTGGTCTGAACAGATCACACCTTCTTTCCATTCCAATCTTCCTGTTTTGTTTTTGTTGTTGTTGTTGCTTGTTTTGGTTTTTAAGCTGCTTATTGTAATAATTAATATCTACTGTTACACAGTGCTAACTGTGTTTTTTGGCATTTACCTTTAGCCTTGCCCAAACCTCCTGGAACACCTGTGGTGACAGAAAGCACAGCAACAAGCATAACATTGACTTGGGATTCTGGAAACCCTGAGCCAGTTTCTTACTACATAATCCAACACAAACCCAAAAACTCTGAGGAACCATATAAAGAAATTGATGGGGTGGCCACAACACGCTATAGCGTGGCTGGCCTAAGCCCATATTCAGAGTATGAATTTCGCGTAGTTGCTGTAAATAATATTGGGCGAGGGCCGCCCAGTGAGCCTGTGTCAACAAGGACTTCAGAGCAAGCACCTTCAAGTGCACCACGCAACGTGCAGGCCCGTATGTTGAGCTCTACAACCATTTTGGTACAGTGGGAAGAACCTGAGGAACCTAATGGACAAATACAAGGTTACAGAGTTTATTATACCATGGACCCCACTCAACATGTCAACGGCTGGATGAAGCACAATGTGGCTGACAGCCATATTACCACTATTGGGAATCTGGTACCCCAGAAAACATACTCTGTGAAGGTTCTTGCTTTTACTTCTGTTGGGGATGGACCACTTTCTAGTGACATTCAAGTCATCACTCAAACAGGAGGTAAGCTAGCAATGAACAGAATTTGTGTGAAAAAAATTAAATTCATGCAGAAATCTTGCAGAGAGAGAATTTGAGTTTAAAATGTTGAAAAAAACTTCCTCTCAAGGATAGACAGTTTATTCAGGCAGCTTCTCCTTTTCTCAGTTCCACAGTGCAAGTTATCATTGAAGAGTGGAAATTATCCCCTCACACTTTCATTTTTTTTCATCAATCTCAAGAAGTTTAGCTGAAGTTTAACTGAAGTCTTAGGAAGACCTTCATCCCGGAGGTGGCCAAATGTTATGGCTTCTATTTGGCAGCGCTCTGTGCATCAAAAGTGTTTGTCAAGTATTTCTTCATAGCTTTCTTTGAGGAGTTAACTGTGTTGGTGGGTTTTGTTTAGGTAATGTGTGATTCCCATATGCTACTTCAATCTAGTGAATCTTGCTTTTGGAAGTTTAAAACATGTATGTACTGCATGTGTATTCAAATAGTTGGTAAGGTTCTGAAAACACATAAACATGAAAGCATTAAAAAACCAACAAACGTTTGTGTAGGTTCAAGCAAGCAGTTCTGTACACTTTGGATTTATAAATCAAATCCAACCTGTCCCTACAAAGTGCGTACCACAAGGTCACCATTTTCTTCTTTTATGTTTGCAGTTACGTTGTTTTGTTTCTGTACAGGAGGATTAGGTTCATGACTTAGTTTATTAGCAAAGGACAAGCAAGCATAGTGATAAACATTGCAGGGAGTTTTTACAAAATCAAAAGCAAGAAGCTCTGGTGGAGCTACACTGCAGAAAGTGTTTTATTGTAGCAAAAGGAAATAAAAGCTCCCTTTAGAGGTTTAGAGAAAGCTGTATGAAATATTACTGTAGGTCAGTGACTGCCTAGAAATATTATATAATACTACTTGAATTTTTTAGTACTGGAAAGTTTTCTGTTGAAGAATTTAGCATCCCTCAAATTCTTAAAAAACATATCTCTAAAGTGTAACTGAAGACAGGTATGTTTCATCGACTTTTTACTTCTGCATTTTACCAATATGCATTTAATAAACAACAGAAATTAAGGTATTGTCCTGGAACCTTTCTAAGTGTTGTGTTACACCAAGGTCTAGGTGTTACATTTTGCCGTATCTCAGCTGAGAAGTTACTAAATTAATTTTTTTAGACCTTCTAGTGGTACATTAAAATGAGTCTGTGCACATGCAAATGTAAATATGGACACCATAGTTTAATTTTGGCAATTGTAACCTTTTTCAGGGACTGGTTTCTATATTGACATCTGACTTCTTTTTGAATGCATGTGCAAAAAGCTTTTAAAGAAGAAGGTTTAGTGAGATCCTCATCTATGTTTTCACTTACAACCGTAAACCTTCTAGATTAGTAAGAGTTTGTCAGTGGCTTCCCCAGAGAAGGATGAAGCAATTGAAGTAATGAGCACTGAGGCTCAGCTGGACCAGCCCAAGTTACATTACTTGCTGAGGTCACTTCAGAAAAACTCTGTTTATTAAAAGCTTTATAGAACTTGCCATTAAATGTGCCCATCTGTTTCCAGTTACTGTTGCAATCTGAAAAAATTATGACAACATTAACAGCGCAGGAGGGATTCTCAGTACATGTTTTCAACTTTGTAACAGAGTTGACTTGACATTGTTTATTTGTGACATTAAAAATCAAAAGAAAACCAAAAATGTGTGATACAGGAGGCATTTTTAAGCACTGATACTTGTACTTGAAATATGAACATTTTAAGTCATAAAAGAGAAAAACAGCTAAGAAAGTCTAGTGCTGTTCTCCAGTTCAGGGTATGTTTAAAAACTAAGATTCTCCCATCTTTCTATCCAGAAGTTTCTCTTCAGTGAACACTGCAGAATAAAATGCCCTCCTTGCCCTTCTCTTCCAGATTTGCTGTAATCTAAATCTGAATATGATTGTTTTGGTTTAAGTCTCTCTCAAGCTGAAACTCATCCAAATAAATGTAGTGAATTATAAAGTGCCATTTAAAAACAGCGGAAATGGATTTAATGGAACCATACGTAAAAGAGTAAAAATAGGAATGGGATGGTGATTACGTTTTGATTGTGTGCTTGTTTTTTGTTGTTTTTTTTTTAAACAAATAAGCCTGTCATTGTAAGTATGTAGCTTAACCCTTATGCTTACTTTGGGGATATTAGAGTATATATACAACAAAATCTGTTTGACAGCTGTGACTTACAGGCTCTGTTAGCTTGGTTTCCTTCAAAGCTTTCCTCCCTTATGTACATTCTGATCTTTGGAGAGGGATTATGAAAAATGAATAATTTGTTTTAAAAAAGCCTGTTTATGAGAATCTTTGCTTTCTTAGTACAGCAGTATTGTTCTTTTGAAATGGCTGTATGAGTGACTTCTCACTTTGCAGGTCAGCTGAAACTCTGCAGATAGTGAAAATTAGGTTTCTAATTAAAATATTAACTAGGAAGATGTAGTTTGAGGGGAAGAGAAGGAAGCATTTTCAGACAACCAAACATAAAAAAAAAAGAAGTTCTATGTTCAGTTTTGTGTTTCAGTATTCTGCATAAGCATTTTAAGGAAAAGCTATGTCCTATTGCCAAGTTGTTTTCAGCAGTGTTTTCTTTACTGTAGAAAGACACCATTTTAAGAAATTAAGTAATCAGAAAACAGCTGTAGAGCTGAGCCTTTTGAATAAGGGAAGATCAGTTCTGAAAGCTACACCTGAGAAAGTCCTTGTTCTGCATTTTGGGTCAAAGGATTTGATTCTGCTGAGGGTGGAGTCAGGACCAGTATATTATTCACATAAACAGAGCCTTAGCTTAAGGGAAATGGTTCTGGTTTCTCTATTGTGAAAGATTAGAAATTCAGAGGAAGGGAGTCTATAGCAAGGGAATGCAGTTCTGTGTTGTAGCAAGCTAACTGCTTTGCCAGACATTTCAAATTTTTTCATGACCACACGAATGGGGAAGACTCATGTGTCTGAAACTCCACAGTATTAGTCTCGTAGTGAAACATTTCATGAAAATGGACTTCCACAAGGGAAGGACTGGGAGCATGCAGCTGGCAACTCAACCATGATGCAAGGAAGCAGGTGGAAGGAGAATAATTTGGAGCTGAGGTGGGGCGCAGGATGGTTTTTAAGTGATAAAATTCCCCTTAAGGAACATTTTTGGTCAGGTAGGAAAGACTATTTCAGCTTTTGAATAACCCCTCTGCTCTCAAAGCATAGTTAACTTCTGTTAAGTGCCCCAGTCTCTATGTTTACTCACTTAAATGCTAACATGATGAGACCAATATTGAGTATCTTACCCTCCCACAGTGATTCTTCTAGCTTTTAATCTCCCTCTTTCTTCCGGTTAGAACACAAAATAGGGTATGGATATGGGATTTTTTTTTTTAATCTGATTTTTTTCTAGTCCAGAATTCTTTTGTGTATTCCAGAATACACATACTATTTTAAGAAAGTGATTTATGGATTTCTGGTTATTTTTCACAAAATGTGCTATGCTTTTTGGACATTTAAAATGTATTGTAGTTAATTATTTTGAATATTGTGGTTCTGTGTTCGATACTGCAGAACTGCAAGCCTCAGCTATCTTCACACTCATTTGAAGAGGTTATTTCTGTTGTAGCAGAAAGGGAGAGGGAGAGCAGGATGCACATGTAGTTAGTACATTAGCCGTTTTATTTTGTAATTATATGCTATAAGAATTTGGTATGTAAAAAAGTACAAGTTTTTTGTTTTACAAATCAAAAACTCTGGAGCACATTAACTCTTCAATTTTAAGAGCTTCTCTGCAGAGCTTCATGCTTCTTCCAGAGAAAGCAGAAGCATGAACTCTTGGTCCCTTCCAGTTCCCAACTGACTGTAAATCCTCTTGATCAATCTATTGTCCTTTGCAAGACTGATTCCTAATTGAACTGATTAAGTTTTGCTCTAGGTATGGATTTCACCCTAGCAATGTCATGGGGCCCTTTCTAGCCTGGAGTCTCTCCTCTCTTTCCAGCATCGCTTGCAAACCCAGCACAGCCCTGGAGTGTTTTTCTGGTTACCTCAGTCAGCTGAGGAGCTGTGTAGGGAACTAAAGCACCTTTCCAATTTGAGATCCCATTTTATGATTCTGTTCTGGCACTTGAATCGAGGATGGACATAGAACCACATATGCAGGACAAGGTCCAGCACTCTGTGTTTGTTTCTGGTTATCCAGCAATAAATGTGGAAGATTAGGCAAGCAAAGGTGTAGAACTTAGTATGAAGTTTTGAAACGAGTAATTCTGGACTTTGTTTTGTCACTGCATTATCGTGTTTCATTGTGTGTGCTACCTAAGTTATGTCAGGTTTACAAGCAAGAAACAAGAAGAGATATACTCACTGCATGGGGAAGTTAAGGGGTTTAATGTACATTTGTAGAGCACATTGACCTCAAAGCAGAAAAGACAATATTGAGAGAATGCTTATGCAAAAAGATCCCATTCGGTAAGTTGAACATGTACAGCACTAATATGGAAAGTTAGATTTGATCTGTGTTACTAAAAACACTTCCACAAGAGTATAAAGTCCACTTACATAGATTTTCCAGTTTCCCTAGGTTTTTCCATCTCTGAAGGAGACCAGTACCTTCTGTCAGCTCCTCCAGCTTGGCTTAGTTCCTGTGTGCCACTGAAGAATTTTTTGAACAGATTTTGTTTGTTCTAGGCATAAATCCTAAATAATTTCAAAGTTATTGTTCCACTTTCTTATCTGGTAATTCTTCTTTGGCTTAAGCCTTGGGTTCCCTACCAGAGTTTATCAGCAATACAGTTTGTTTAGTTTCTGTTATTTTGTTGTTGTTTTCTTTCTTCTCCATCTTCTCTGTCTGTTTGGAGCGATGCATATTTCCCTGTCACCTTTTTCTTCTGTCAGTGTTTTCAGCTTCAGAGTTGCCTAAATGTGGTTGAAAAATGTGAGGGGAGACTAGATTTTGCAGCAAGATATTATTTTGACAAACAGCATTTGGGAAAGTCCAACTAAGCATCAACTTGTCTTATAAAATGATAGAGAATTGCAGACCTGAGACCATAAAGGGGTTTTTTTGAAAGGAATACTTGGAGGATGAGGGTCTTAAAATGTGCAGAGAGACAGGAAATACCCTTCATTCTCCATCTGCTGCCATATTTATCATAACGGATGCTACCAGCCTTCATATGGGTCATTTGACTGGTCATTTACTATTACTGCCTGGCTGTGTTCTACAATTCATGTATCCATACATTAAGCACAGATCATAGCATTACAGGACGATTCAGGCTGGCAGGGTGATCATCTGGGGAGGTCTCCAGCCCCAGCCACTGCTCAGAGCAAGCTCAGCTGTGGGGTCAGATCAGGCTGCTCAGGGCTTCACCCAGTTGAGGCATAGAACCCCCCAAGGCTGGATACAGTCCAACCTCCCTGGGCCCCAGCTCTACTATTGGGCTGTCCTCATGGGGAAAAGGCTTCTCCTTCTCTCCAGCCTGAGCCTGTTGTGTTTCAGCTTGTGCCACTGCATCCCACCTTCCTGCCACGCACTGCTGTGAAGAGCCTGGCTGCGTCTCCTCCATCCCTGTCATTGGTGCCAGGGATGCTGTTGGGTGCCCCCCAAAGCAATCCCTTCTCCTAGTTGAACCAGCCCCAATCCTGCAGCCTCTCTTCACAGGGCAAGGGCCCCAACCCAAAACCATCTTGCTGAGGCCCAAAACCAGATGCAGTACCCAGATGGCTGATGGGCACTGAGCAGAGGGGACAGTCCCTGCCCTCGCCTGGCTCTTGGGGCCATCTCCCCTTCACACCACGCCAGGCACCGCTGGCCCTGGTTGCTACCTGGGCACATGGCTGGCCTTGGCTCAGCTCACTGCCCACCAGGGCCCAGGGCCATCCCCCACAGCTGCTCCCTGGTCCCATCAACTCCAGCCTGCATCCCTGCAGGGCTCTGCCTTCCCAGGACAGGGCTTGCTGAACTTCATGGGGAACCATCGTCCTGTTCCTCCCTTGTCTCCAGCTCCTTCTTAACAACACCCTGGCCCTCGAGTATGTCGACTGGTCCCCCACAGCTTGATGTCATCTGCAAACTGGGAAAGTGTGCCCTCCCTCCTCTCCTCCACGTCCCCGATAGAGATGTCAAACACAAGATGGATAGCATGGCACAGATAACATAAGCTACTGTTTGACCTTCCATGACCAGGCAAAAGTGATTTTGTAACTCCAGCCATGCTGCTCAGTTACTTTCCCAAAATTTTCTCTCTCTTTGCCAATTTTTTCTCTATCCTGTGGTACACATTGAAGCAAATCATTTTTTCCACAGGTCAGTTTTACCAGTTTTTATCTTTTTGTCAGATGAAGCAAACAAAATGCCTTCAGCCAGGTACCCACCTGAGCTTCATGAGATACATTTGAAACAAGCTGTAGCAAAATAAACACTTCCATAGCTGCCTAGAGTCAAGATTTTATTATTAAGTTTTGGCAAGCCTGCAGTGTGGCACGTCATCTACTTTAAGCCGTGTTCAACAAGAGGCAAATCTGCAGCTGTTGTCTGGTTGTTACTCAGGAGTGTTTTGAAGCAGCTAACCTAAAAAGTTGTAATGTTCATCTAGTAAATGCATTAATACAACTATGCTATGGATTTGCAAAATTAAAGTTTGATCTAGTGGTATTTCAGAATCTGTTAGGAATTATCCAGTTACCCCACTCTCTCCCTCTTAATTTCAAATCCATTCAATTTTAAAAGGATAAAATTAGAAGTATTTCTGTCAAAAATACTTTGTTGATATTTCCTGTATTTGCTCCCTGTGCTTTGTGATCTTTTCCCTTTTGCACTTTGCAGTACCCAGGAAGTGGTCTCTTTCTACACCAGACGTCTTTTAGAAAAATAGCTAATTACTCCTACCCTTTTTTCTTCCCATAAAGAGACTTGGTCTCCTGTTCAACCTTACTCATTCCCTCAGAAGCAGGCAACATTCTTCTACACTGTTCCTTTTCTATTTTGTCCTGTTTCTGAAAAAAAAAATAAGTGAATGGTAGGGACTTTCAGCCTCCACACAGGAGCTTGAATATGCACCTCATGTTGACAGGTTATCTCTCTGTTTAAAGGTTAGATATCAAACCTGCACCAGCATACACGAGGGCCGTGTTATCCTCAGAATGACATTCTGTAGACGTCTGGGGAAGATAAGAGTTACAACCACAAATTATTTTTACTGTTTGCTCCGTGGTCTAAGTCTTTTACTGTACAAAAGACACACACTTGTAATGCTATAATAAAATTCTACACCGTAAAATGATTGTGAAATGATCAGTGTTTTCACTTCCTACTTGTAACAACTGTTCTCGGTATGTGCTAAGAAATGCACCTCATATTTTTTTCTTAAAAAGTAAAAGCATGCCACATTTTATTCTTGAAAAGCTAGAAATGCTTTGGAAGACTGTTTCATGCCTTATCAACAGCACTATTAACTGAAAGTCATGTTTTAGAACTTGGATGCCAAAATGATTGTATACATTCCAATGACAGGGTTATATTTTGCGGTTTTTTCACCATCAAACTTATTATTTGCTGTAGATTTGCAGAAGTAAGCGAGCGTAACATTTAGTCTGGATAATTTCTGTGGCCATTACACAAGACATAACAACAGAGAATGTTCTTGACTACTGGAATCAAAGCTGCATTTTGAGTTCTTGCAATTAGAAAGTGTTGTTACTAGAAATTCAGCTATATTGGTAAAAATACCAGTCATTAAAAGGGTAGAAATATGTCACTTAATGAGAACATTACTGAGGATCTCTTCAGCAGGTTATAACTTCTTCAGGTTACAAAAGCATTCAATATTTAGGTGTCTTCTTAAAGAGCAGGATGTATTTAGTGTCTTATTTATGAGTTGCACAAACCATTTTCAAATTTGGAAATGTGTGTAATGGTTTTAACACTTTCTTCTTGACCCTTCCAGCCAATCTTATGTAATACTAGCATTTCCCCATATACACACCCATACACACATGTATATATTCACCATTTCACACACAGGTTATTAGATTGCTGGTATACATCACGAGACTTCTGTTCAATTGCATTTCAGTTCTGTGTGCATTATTTACACTGTGAAGGATTTATTTGAAATCCTTGATAATTTGTAATGTATGCATTAAATATATCATTATTCTTTTTCTGAACTCAGATTAATTTATTTCACAGTACAGTTAATCAATTTGTTTAAGTTCAGTAAGTTCAATAAAAGTAATATTGTGTGAAATATTCAGATGATGATAGTTTAAGAGGTTTGAAAGATAACTTTTGAACTAGCCAAATAAACAATTGGCAACACTGCTCAACTTTTTCTTTAGTGCCTGGTCAACCATTGAACTTCAAAGCAGAACCTGAGTCTGAAACGAGCATATTACTTTCCTGGACACCTCCACGCTCTGATACCATTTCCAGCTATGAACTGGTTTACAAAGATGGGGAGCATGGGGAGGAGGTAAGTGAAAAGAATACACATCTTTTAAATACTCTTTAATGAGTCAGACATAAAATGCTGCAATGGTTTAGGACTGATGGATTAGTAACTTTCTTTAGTATAAATGCCTTGATGTTTAACAGTTTGTTAAACCCAGCAGTCAGCCTAACAATAGACCAAGAGTGTGTAAACAGCAGAAAATGCTGTTGCTGGTTACCAGCCGGTGGAACTTTGCCGTTGTTCGCAGCGAGTCATCCACAGAAGTTGCATCCAGTTTCAGACATCATCGATCATGTCTCTCCAAGCCCGTTCCTCTACAAAGGCTTGGAAGCAGAAGTGTTTTGGGGCATGTTGTGGACTCATTAAGATTTTTTGCACTTACACTTGAACTTTGAAGTCTATTTTCAGCCTCAGGTAATTTTTGTTTCTCTTTGCCACCATGCAAGAGGGTTCTCAAGCTTCTCTAATTTTTCAATAATATTTGAGAAGAAAATGTGGGTTTTTTCTAAAGATAAACACCTGCTATGGACTTTTTCTGTACCATTACTTCTTAATTTTCAGTTTGAGGGCCTCTGTGGTGTTAGTACTGTAGACTTTAGAATAAACTGTTCTTCTGATATGGAAACCATGTGATATTGCCAGGTGTCCCAGACAAAAGAAAGAAGCCAGCAGTCTCGGAAGGCAGCAGGAGAATGTCAGCCTCATTGATTTCTCCTGCATCATCAATTCATTGCTGATGCTTCAACTGAGCTTATGTTTATGGGGGCTTCACACATATACTGTGAATGCATAATAAGCTTATTTTGTGGGAGGAGGCCAGATCCATATTTCACCTCCAAATAGGATGCAGGCCCCTGCTTAATGAGTTACCTTTTGAAAGGATTTGCTTCTTAATAATTCGAATACAAATTTAACTATGAGGTTGAACCAAGATTACTCACATTATAAAACCCTGTAGTTCACTGTCATAAGAGGTAGCTGTAGGTAAGGCTTTGTTCATGTGTTATTGTCTGAAAAGCCTTTTATACTTTGTACGCAGCTATTACTTCCTCAAACAGTCAAACAATATTTCTGGCTCTGAGTTTCACCCATTAAGCTGTCTACTTTAAAAAATATTGTTCCTTAATCTGTATTTGTCAGAAGTAATGTATTCATTTTTGTTTTGGTTTAGTTTGGTTTTGTTCTGATTTATTTTCTTGAATTTAAATTTTTCTCGATGGGGTTATCTTCAGAGTGTAAAAGCATTTCTTCTATAGGCAACATATGGAATTCACAGTCTCTGAATATTAATCAAGACATCCTCTTATTACCTACTTTTAGCAACGGGTTTCCACTGAACCTGCTACATCTTATCGCTTGCAAGGCTTAAGGCCAAACAGCTTGTATGTATTTCGCCTAGCTGCACGTTCTCCACAAGGCCTGGGTGCTTCGACAGCAGAAATCTCAGCGAGAACCATGCAGTCAAGTAGGTGTCTTTCCTTTCTAACTTTATTGCCTTGTCTTTTATTTCTCAAGGAGATTACTCTCAGTAGACCAGAGAGACAGCAACAGAGAAAAAGGGAAAATGATAAAAATACAGTATTCATGGTGCTTAATACAGCAAAAGAATGCTTAAAATATGTATTTTTGTAGGTGTATTGTGATCAAGTCAATATATGAGTGGCTCTTACATAATTTCAGGAAAAAACTCTGTTAACCAGTGTCTAAGGAGACAATATTATGCTGTCATAATAATATTTTATTTTATATTATCATAAGATAAAATGTTTTATCATGCAACAGATGTACATTAATAACAGTCCTCCACCCGTAAAATTCCTCCTGCCCAGTCTGCAGATTTTCTGTGATACTAGTTGTTGCTGCAGCATCTCCCTGAGGTACAGAAAATTTGTAGAGTGAGTCAGGTTGAATATTTCAGACTGTGCCAAAAATTTCCTCATAACTGTTCTTGTATAGTACCTAATCGTTATGATTTTAAGTTAGATTTTTTTTAATCTAGGCTTTTTAAGATGTTCAGTCATTTTTTACACCAGCAGAAAAATTGTTTTCTCACTGGGTGCTTATAGAAACAATGTCATAAAACTCGTCGCATTTGTCTGCAAATGAGATGCAAAAATTTGTCAGGAATTTATATATACATTCAAAATATTTAAATTAAGACTTAATTAAAACAATCAGATATTCAAGGATGATGTCCAGAAGTGCTGCTCTTGCCTGATGAGTTATGCTTTCATGACAGTTTGCATTACACTGTGTAATTCTAAAATTTAGTACAATTTTATTTGTATTTGTTTTAAACTACATGGCCTTTTCTTAAAGTGATATTATTTAAAACAGTAAATTCAGATTCTCAGTTGACATGAGGCTTTTTAATTTACAGTCATGAAAGATGTGATTACACCATCGTTCTTTGTTAGTGCAATATATTAATAGTAATTAGCATGACTGGAGATACCGTGCTGCAGATCTTTAGCCAAAGCTAAATGGGCTTCTGAAGCATTTATAAGGCATTTAGAATAAACATAAAAGACAGTTATATAACACAAGGCTAGTTTCAGATATAGTGGCAAGGCACCTTTTAATTTTAGCAATCCAGAATCAATAATTTGATGAAGAAAAAGGTATTTATTTATTCTGGGAGCCATTTTAGCTATTTAGAATGCTCATTCTCTTGTATTGGGTGAAGATTGCTTAGATTGTGCATACAAAATAAACATCTAGAGGCCAAGGTTGCATGTTCCATATATAAGCGCATTGCCATTTTTCCCTTCTTGAATATAAGAATGAGTTATGCTTTTTTCAGCCTTATGTCTTCAGATAGTAGGAAAATCCAATTGATTTTAGTGGGCAGACCCCGGTTATTTGCTGAAAAGATTACAAAATCTTTATTGCAAAAATTGTGTATTTTAAGAAAAAAAATATATGCATTAATAAAACTGGTTACACAAGTAGCCTACAGATTATCCTTAGTTACATAAATGCAATATTTTGCATTTTCAGAATATAAAGGATTAAAAATTAATAAACATCTATGAGTTCATTAGCATATTCACCAGAATACACTATTGCCTTTCATCTTGGTTTCAGAGAAGGGTGCTACTGGGATTTATTTCTTTACATATAAGATCCTTAAGGGGCATTTTACTTCTATTTTGCTTACTGCACAAGTCAATGGTAGAAGGGGACTAACATGTTTGGAGTACTTGATTACTGAATTAGCCTAAAAAATCCCCACCCAAATGTGATAATTTTCACCTGTTCCCCCATCCACCTCCTCTAGTTAGTTGAAATGCTGGTACATTCCCTCCTGTTTTCCCTTCAGAAGAGCAGTGTACCATACTGAGTAAAAAGCCATTGATCCCTGTAGAAGGGCTGTAGGGAACTGAAAGATACATGTGTAAATGCAGTAGGTCACAGCAGGGTCCTAGGCCTTCTCTGTTGCTTTAATTTTGTTTGATGTTCCTAGTATAAGTACCAGAAATCCATTTGTTTCTTTTTTCCCTTAAGAAATGGAAAGAAAACAGTAGACCAAAAAAAAAAAAAAAAAAAGCACGCCATAAAGATCTTGCACCCAAAATTTACGTTTTCCTTATTTTCCTTACAAGAGAGAAGGCAGAAATAGGACAGGAGTCCACGTCCACTACTTCCACCAGTGGATTTGAACTATGGATCCTCTTTTGGTGCTCTCAATGATCTCAGTTAGTAAGCGTAGACTTTGCTAAGTCAAAGTGCATTTAAGCACATAAATGCATACCTAACTTTCAGTACTTGAATTGCCTCACTGAAAGCAATGGAATGACATATATGCTTAAATGCTCTGGAGCCCGGAAAAGGTAAATATGGTAACAGACCCCTTTGAGTACAAATCAGCAAAGGTGAGCACTTTTGCTCTGGAAGATTGGTGCTGGTGACAATAGATGAAACAAAGTCAGAATCTCTCACCATTCTCATGTGCTGAGCTTGTGAACTCTCTTTGTAAAATGAATACCTGCTTTTTTGACACGTTGTTTGGGGGTAGATTTTTTTTTTTTTCCCTATAGAAGTTACCTACATTACTGGTAGGATTTAATTCTTTGCTAGCAAAGGTGTCTCCAAGAGGAGTTAAAAAAATAAAACTGACAGCTGATCTAGGGTAAGTACAAGTTACAGTCAGAATCAACAAGCCTGTCACTTTTTCCTGGTAGGTAAATCTTTGACTGAGACTTTCTTCGTCTTCTATATTGACTGCATGCTCCTAGTATGTTGGCTACAATAAATGTTTCAGTAAATGCTTTCCATTTAAACGCAATTTGACTTGTGCCAGGCAGACTCAGTTATAAAAAAAAATGGAAAAAATAATAATTTATTTATGAGAGTGGGGAGGCTACAAAAATGGTAATTTATGGAGCAATTTCTAGCAATTATTGCAAGTTTTTATCAATTCTGTAAAAAGAGAATTTTTCTCAAAGAAAGTAAACCCACTTGAATGGGTTATGCCCAAATTTGTAAGTAAATATGTCATGTGTCATTTAAAATATTATAGCTTGCACTAATTGCAAGGATTATGAAGATAGATCAGTAGTCATAGAAGTGTCACGTTTTTGTTTTATTTCAAGAAGAATTTTAATTACAGGTAGGTAATATTATTTTGAGGTTTCATTTTCATATATTTCCCCTACATCCTTTTTCACCATTTAGTTGGTCTGTTCATTTTCAGTTTCCTCATGTTAATAAGCCAAGGTGCATATGATTATCTGACAATTTGCTTTTTTAAGTTTCTACTTTTTTGGTTTATTTTTTATTTTCATTTGGTTGGTTTTTTATTTATTTTTATTTTTTCTTTTGTTCATTTTTTTCAATCACTCCTATCCTTTCACTCAAATCCTCCTTTAACCCACTACTGAAATTAGAGCCATCAGCTCCTCCTCAAGACATTAGTTGCACAAGCCCCAGCTCCACTAGCATTTTGGTAAGTTGGAAACCTCCACCGGTGGAAAAACAGAACGGCATTATCACTGAATACTCCATCAAGTACATTGGGATTGATGGAGAAGATGTCAAGCCCCATGAAATTTTGGGAATTTCCTCGGACAGTACCCAATACCTTTTGGAACACCTGGAAAAATGGACTGAGTACCGGATCTCTGTGACTGCCCACACTGGTGTTGGACCTGGCCCAGAGAGCTTAGCTGTATTGATTCGGACAGATGAAGATGGTATGTTGCCTCCACTACATCAGTTTGCACCTCTATGACTCTCTGTCGATCTGCTGTCTTTTGTATAGCCTAACAGTATTTTTTTCTGCTCCTCTTTTTTCCCAAATCACAGATATTATCACCCTTTGAGTTTTTTTAATCAAAGACTTGTCCTTTCTACATAATTTTTATATTTGGTATTTTTATTTTTTTTAACAGAAAGTACGTTTTTATGAGTGACATGAATCTGCTGCCCCTTTGAGCCCATACATACCCTTCTTGCTCCTCCTTTAACATAAAAAATAACTCAGGGGAAAATCTTTCTGCCTTTTCCTTGATTTTACAGTCATTGTTATTTTTAAACACTTATGTCTATGAACTTTTTTTCAGGTTTCTTTTTTTTTTTTTTTTTTTTTAACTGCTTTCTTGTTCCATGTTGTGCTTTTTAATTTGGGGTTTTTGGGTTGGGGTTTTTTTTTTGAGGTTTGTTTTTGATCTTGGAAAACTGATGCTGCACACATTTTCTTTTCTTCCATGCTTGAAAGTGACAGAAGACAGCCCTATTATCAGCCTCCTTTTTGTACTACTGAAAAAAAAAAAAAAAAAAAAAAGAACTTAGCAAACAAAAATAAGGGAAACCTTTTTTGAAATCTTTTGTGGTTTTAGTAGTAGTAGTAGTAGTATTTCAATGATTAAAATATCTCTTTGTACTATAATGCTTTGAATCTCAAAGCATCTTCCTTGGCTTTTGTACATTTTTACATGTTTTTCTATTTCTCTAATACTCTTTTTTCTTCCATTTTTTGCATCAGTCATGTTTTTTGATCTTTTCACTGAAAGCTAGAGCAGATTGGTTGAGCGTTTTCATTTGTTGAACAATTTGTATTCTTCAAAGAAAACATAGTGAGTCTGCCCTTTTTAAAAAAAAAACAAAAGACATGGGTGGGACAGGTGCCTGTAATTCTCTTCTGTCCAATGATGTTGTTCCAGTTCCTAGTGGTCCTCCTCGCAAAGTCGAGGTAGAGGCTGTCAACTCTACTGCTGTTAAAGTCTCATGGCGCTCGCCTGTACCCAATAAGCAGCATGGTCAGATCCGAGGATACCAGGTCCACTACGTGAGGATGGAAAATGGAGAGCCAAAGGGTCAGCCCATGCTGAAGGACATCATGCTGGCTGATGCACAGGTAATTAGGGCATTTTATGTTCTTTTCTAAGTCACAGTGAAAACATTTCATGTGCCAGAGAGCTATCCAGAACTGACTGGGTTTTTTTCTTTCTATATGGCAGCCTACAAGCTAATGTTTTTTATCTCTATCTTAACTTTTTTTTTCAGAATACTTACGTTTAAAGGTTCTTGGCCCAAACCTAGGCACCCTTTTCTGTATAGGTGCGCAAGTAAATGCTAAACTGTGTCATTCTGCTGGCTCCCTTAAACCTGGACATTTCACCCTATACCTATGCTCTGAAGTTTTAAAGCATCAGGGAGACTGGAGCCAGGTCACAGTCAGTGTAGCAAACTGTGCACTGCCTGATCCACCCACATGATATTTCTTTGTTTCAGTGGAGAACCTAGAATCATTAGAAGCCTGTGTTAGCCCATTATTACAGTGTTTCTGTCATTAGTGTCTATCTATTTCACCACACATTTCACAGGAAATGAATTTATTAGTGCAACTTTAGAAGTCACCGAGGTATTTATTCTTGCCATTATAAATATCAATAACTGCAATAAAATAAGGAGCTTAGTTTAAATCGGTGTGGGGTTACTTGTATTGCAAAATTTCCCATCTCTTTTATAAATTATGAGGCACAACGAAAACAAAAGCCTGATCCGATCAAGTTTAAAAAGCTTCTAAAAATAGGATTTTACTCCTTGGGATACACCAGTGCTCTGTAAAACTGTAGATTCCCAAAGCTCCTGGTACTGGAGGAATCACCTGCATTTTGCTGATGACCCTATTCTGAAAGTATTGTCTCTGTTCCTGGAGGTCTTTGTTGCAGTTTTACCTGCCAGTCTGTCTATCTATCTATGTGTATTTACTTACCTATTTTGCAAAACATGGTGTTCTAATAGATTAGATTCAGTGGAGAGGAAGATGGAAACAGGTGGGGAGGTTGGAAGGGAAAAGGAAAAGGGAGAGGAGATGGAAAAGGAGATGCTGCTGAGCTTTGGTTCTCCCATTCTTTGCACAGATTTTCACTTTCAACCTCTGTGTGGTAGTAGTTTAAAATAATTTTAAACACTAAAAGGTCAGAAATGGGAGACTAGATGAGATATTGGAGCCCAAATATCATAAAGGCAAAAGTCATATTTCTTTTTTTGCCAAGTTTGGCTTTGACCTGCCTGTTTGCCATAGGTTCACTCTGGATAGTCCCCTCCTTTCTCCTCCCGCCACTCATTCCTGCCTGTCATACTTCTGTGATATATGTGATCAGGGCTTGTGCAGGTGTGAAGACCTTGATGGTAAAAGATCAGTGTGGTTATGTTTCAAGACTAAATAATCCTGCTATTAATTTAAATAAGGCATTGAATTAGTTTAGAAAATTCAAGCACATAGCCTAGTAACATGATTAAATAAACTAGGTAGCCTTTAATCCTGCCTTGGTAGCTTTTACTAATACCATCTATTATAAAATATTACTACATGGTACAAGAGGATTCATTACTTCTTTCATCTTTCAAGGAAAGAGAAGTGGCTCTTTTTTAAGGAGAGCAGAAATGGAATTAAAAATGCCCGGCCTGATTTCATTAACCAAATTCTATGTGATTCTACATGATTAATTCAAATTGTAGATGATTTTTCCAGATATCTTTCATATTTATTTTACTATTAAGAAGAAAACATTACCTCAACCAGGCTACAAATCTCTTCACATTTCTTTTGTTTTTCCTTCCAACATTCTTTACTCTCAATCAGTGGGAATATGATGATACTACTGAACATGTGAGTAGTTTTTGACTGGCCAGAAAAACAGTGTGTGTTGGTTTTCGGTTTTGGGTTTTGGTTTTTTTTTTTGCTTGTTTGCTTGTAGCCTCTTATTTTTTTAAACATCAGTTTTCTTTTTTTTTTTTGTCATTTGCACAAACGCATGCTCCTAGCATCAAAGGTTTTCCCCTTATGGCACTTTTTCCTTTCTTTTCTTTCTTTTCCCAGGGAGAGTGGGGATTACTGTTGCTTGCTTGTTCTGGGGTTTAGCATGATGCCAAAATGTACAGAACTGGTTTGTGTTTTCTGCTTTTTGATGGCTGTAACTAACTTTGCCTCACAATTTCCTCTTTACAAGAAGGTGTTAGAAAAATAAAACAAAAGTGGTTCAGAGTTGCATAGCAATAGTCAAGATTTTTCTGTATTCATTTTAAGGTTAACATTTTTTTTGTGTAGCTGAAAGTTGAAGTCAATTGTGCTTTCTTTTTCGTAATTTGATAAATGTATTTTGTCTGCTGTCAGGAAAGCCAAATGCCCTGTAGTGTTTATGCCTAAGTAAAAGTGTTTCCTGTATCCAAATCACACTTTTAAACGACAACACTACATGCCATCATATCTCTTACACCATGAAGTACTGTTTGTTTTAGATGAGGCTAGTATCTTCATCACTGGTCGAAAGGATGGCAATTTGGTTGTTTTGCCTTTTACAATTCTGTTGTGTTAATATCAGGTGCAGTTTCCTTATGAAAGATGAGACGTCTGTCTTACTGATTTTGGCCTTTAAGGTTAATTCAGTTCTGAGATAGAGTCTAAGGGGGGGGGGGGGGGTGTAGGTTTTTTTAATGTGTTTTTATTTTACTTGAGCTATTTTGCCCACTCATTCTGATCATTACCCTGTTATTTCTATATTGCTAATAACTGTCTGTAAACACAATGCCGAATTCTAATCACATCTGTACTAAGCGTATACCCACTATCTTGAAAAATGCATTTACTGTGGATAGTCTGACCCATAATTTTTATATTATCTTTTATGGTTGTTGCATCTGAGGGGTGTGTGATTGCACATTTGCTGTTTATTCTAAACACATAAATATACCGTCTCTCTGGCAGCAGTGAAATCTAGTCTAAATCCATTCAGGCATGTGAAAATGCAGAAGAGTAATCCAGTGGTTACAGACTGGAAGCTGATGAGTCAGGAACTTTGGGCCAGTCAGTTGCCTCCAAATACTGTCCTTTCATATTTGCATATAAAATTTATTTATATTGTGAGTGTCAAGGCTTAAATTCCTCTGGCTTCCCTTATAGCATGATGTAAGTTCAGTTCATTTCAGGTGGCTAGCCCTTCACCATCTTCTGTGTATGTATACGTGTGTGTGCACGTGCATGTGTAAAAAGGTTCCCCTTGCTTTGACACTTAGAGTTTGATCTTGCTCCCGTTCACTTTTACTAGCTGAAGAGCTACTTGTTTTGTAGCTGCTGTCATTTGTTTGAGGGCCATCAGATTTATTCTGTGAACAGATTTTTCATGGTGTTTTAGGTAGTTCTTTTAGACATGAAAAGTGAGTTGTTTCTGAAGTCCCATGACATATTTAGGTGCACAATGCAACCAGTGACACAGGTTGCAAGGAAAGTGTTATGAAAGTAACAAGGCTTTCTTGTTCAGCTAAAGTGTGATTACTTACAAAGTGTGGATACAAATGCAACACTCTTCTTACTAGGCATTTTATAACTATATGAGTGATATCCTATAAATGACTAAGTTAAATGGAGTTTCTCATATGTACATATACATGCGTTTCACAATACCAGTAGTATTCCTCAGGCAAGGTATTTCAGAAGGCTTTAGTCACTGTTCACACCACTAAGCCTCTGGCCTCATGCCTTAAACTACCTGAGGCATGCTATTTAGAAGTGGGCTGTCTTTTATTGCTTAAGTGAGTGAAACTTCTTGCATTATGAAGTGTTTCACACAGAACAGTCTGTTGGTGCTCTCAAATGCTTGCTGTCACTGTCAGTAGGACAAAAATGTGCGCACTGTATGTAATATACAGGGGTTGTCTGAAGGATTCCATGATCTCCCAGGAAACAATCTATTTTTAATAAATTGTTTTTGTTTTATTTCATCTTAGGAAATGACAATTTCTGGGCTTCAGCCTGAAACTACATACTCCTTCACTGTGACAGCCTATACAACAAAAGGTGATGGAGCACGCAGCAAGCCCAAACTCATATCTACTACTGGTGCAGGTAATACTTACATAGCAGTTAATCTCTGAATAAATCCTTTGACTTTTCCTGGTAGTGTTTTGCTCCTACTATTCGGAAGTCTCCTGTTGTGTAAAAAGTGTTTATAGGACATAGGGTTTTCTGTTTCAGTATTTGGCCCTTCATTTATTTAGTTAAAAATAGAACCAGTGTCCCCCCTTGTCCCTTTCTCAGTTCAGGATGCAGCCAAAATGTAATACTTTATACTTTCTAATAGCTCTTCCATTCTGATTGGTGTCTTTGTGGAGAGGAAAAACACAGAAATGCAGAGCTGAGAAGGATATTTGAAAAACTTATGAAGGGCTTTCCTGATCCTTGTGAGAGCAGCAATGCTCTCTCTGCCTGTCAGTAAGAAAGAACCTATCTGTATGGCACTCACAGCTTATCTCAGAAGAATATGATTATTAAAGCAGAGAATTAGAAAACGGAATGAAAGTCCAGCCTATGAAACCGTGAAACCCATATTGCTACAGTGGCAATCTGAGGCATAAACTGGGGCAAAATACAGCACGCCACTGTGTTCAGACTGCATTTGATCACAGGTGGTACTAGATGGTTGGTATCTCACTGCATGACCAATTCAGCTGATTCAGTTAGCACTGATGGGATGAACTGAATTACTTTTAGATGAGGAACAAGGTTTTTTAAATTTAAATGGTTCACTGTGGCACAGCTTAACCAAACAATGCCATCACAGCCTTGGTGTGGTGTTCGCCTACAGGTATTCACGGCCTGTAGATGTTCATCTTCTGGGTTTTGTAATGTAGACATTAAGGATATACCATTACAATCATATGGAGACCTTTGTAGCAATGTTACAAGCTCTCTTAATAACAATGTATTGTTTATGCTAATATATAAAGTCCAAAAGGCATGTGTATTTTTGTTTATAGTGATTGACTCAATTTTTAAAAGAATCACTAAATGTAAAGCACATCTGTACTAATATCAGAAACTTCTATATCTTTGTCTCGTCAGCTTCCTTGGAAGAATCTCATTCTTGGTGGCTAGACATATCATATAGTTTTGTTTCAGATTTTAGACTATCTTCTAGTCGTTACTCTTGCCTGGTGCTGAAACTTACCCTCCAAATTCTTATCTTTCCTGAATTCTCATGATCCGAGAAAAAAAGTGATACATACTTCTTGCTTGCATTTGAACTTGATTTAAGAAAAAAGGCATTTAATCCATTATTCTTTTTAAAGTTCAGTTCCCAATTTAAATAAACACAATTATATAGATTATGATTTGGTCAGTTTCTAGACATCAACACAGGCTATGCAAACGTGCTTGCAAAACTTAAAACTTCTATGCATTTACTGCTTATTGACTATTTGTGTTTCACTCTTCCAAGATCTCTGATGCTTCTGCTTTAGAAAGACAAACAAATCCCATGTCCCATAAAACCCTGAGTGACTGAAGAGCAATTGAAAATCAGAGGCGTGCCTGTAAATGTAACACATATTACACTGTTCTTGCTGCTTGCTTCACCCTGTAGACAAGTCATGTTTGTTCCTGTTCTCTAGGATAACAGCTAGTTACCATTTTGCTCTGTCATACATTCCAGGTTGTATGAACACCTCTTCACTTACTGTTACAGCTTGCTGTGGTTGAGCTCTTTTTGTAAGGAAAATTCATATGCAGGCTTTTGAAAAAGGAGACAATAAATATAGTCGGTACCAAGAGTTTCCAGCTCACTGTGTTTCTATGAGAGTACATCAGGCCGGTGAACGAATGATGCATTACTAGCAGGGGCTTGTAGGTCTGAAATACACCGTCCTGTTCTCTGAGAGTTTCGATTTGATTTTTTTTCCTAAAAAGGGGCTATTCAAATACTACAATAAAGCAAATGAAAGGTCTGACTTTCTAGTCTAATTTTTAAAGGTTTAAGTCAGGTGCAGCTGTATGAGAATGAGTGAGATTATATTCATAAGAGATATGAAGGGAGAATAAAGGTCTAAATGTTTACTGGAGAAGCTTACTGTTCATAAGTTATTCAGATGATAAGTAACTATTCAGCTCTGTCCAGTTAGTGATATAAAAGCATCATTTACATTTTTAGATGGGAAAGATTCACCAAATGTAAGTGAGCCTACAGTACAGTAACTGCAGTTACTAGTGAAGTTACTGAATGCAGTTAATATTTTAAAACACACTCCAGAGTGTGTTTTTGTCTTATATTCAATTTCCTTTCCTAGTTTTTGAAATCAGATGGAAGAAAAAATGTTACTGAACATTTCCAAGTCAAAGGATTTAAAATTTTAAATTACTTGGGACAGAAGTTACAAAATACGTAGTTAACAAGACCTTGATAAAAATTAAGACTTTTACTAGTCAGTGATATCATACAAGTTTTGTGGAGAATTTAATCAGACCTTTAGTTTCTGGGTCAGAGTAGTTGAAGAATCGCATAGCACAACAGCTTGTCCATTGTTTGGAATTTACTCTCTGTGCTGGACAGCACTCTTGAAATACATGTTTCAGCTAAGAGGAGAAAACTTATGTTAAGATGGTGGTGTACTGTATAGCAGCTAACAGAAACAAATTACTTCAGGTAATTTGGCAAAGCCAATTTTCATGAGCTTTTACTAGTAATGGCATGCCATTACAACTGTTTGGCATAATGATTGTTGCAAAGGGGTGTATGAGGGACATCTTGTTGTGTAGTAACAGAATTGGAATTCACTAGGTCAGAGAATATATATTTTTCATGGGCAATTTCACTTCATTTAGGCTCATGGCAAATTCAGGTATTATTATCAGAAGAAGTTTCTAGATGGAACTATTCCATGATGCTACTGCATATAGGACTGCACAGCATCCTGCCCTTTGTCCCACAAGACTGTAATATTCACAAAGGATCATGCTAAAAGAAGGTGTTAACTGAAAGCTATCTGGAAATAAAAAGAGAGAGAGAAAAACATTTTCTTTCTCTATCAATAGTTGCGTGTTAATAAAAAGGAAATTCATACAGTTTGCAAAATCAGATAAGTTCCATATTAGGAAAAAAAAGTGACCATTGTTATTTATCATTTTAATCACAGGGTATTTTATTGGATAAGTTCCCCTGTTCTGATGAAGAGCAAGTAGTAATTTCTTTCTTTCTCTGTAGTTACCACAAAGGTTAAAGAATAGTTCTAACTGTGAGGTCTGCTACAAGAAAAAAAGCAATTTATCACAAAAATAATTTAGTGACGCCTTCCAGCAGTCTATCCTCTAGAAAGCTGAAGGAGTTATTATTCTATTTGTGTGACTCTTCTTCTCTTTCATATGCTCCATTGGTTTCAGTAATAGTTATAACGTTCAGAAAAATATGGCCTGTGAAAGGCCTTCACAGCTTTTCTTTGTTCCATAAAGGCTGATAATAATCAATGAGGAAAAGTCAGAACTAGTCAGAGGTATTCTTTATGCAAAAGAAAGTGTAGGAGAAAGCTTACAAAATTCCTGGGAATAATACTTGCAGGTGAACTAGACATTTAAAAGGAAGGATATTTGGAAAATTTATATACAAAGTAGCTATAGTTCTTATGCAGTTAGAAGCAATGTCACGACTTACGACAGATATAATGGGGAAAGAGCTTATTAAATGCAGAATTTTCTTCAAGCCATGCCATTTGTCCCTCCTTATTCCTAATTCATTATGGAATGGTAGTCAGAACTGAAGATAAGTAATAAAATCCATCAAAGTATTTAAATACAGGAACGAGAGCTCACAGTGCAGCATACATTCACTTTGAATGCGGGTGGAACTAATTAGTCTTTGTGGAAGACTAAGTTATCGTGACACTACGACTCCCAAAACTATTCTAGTCTCTTGACCTGTCAGGCATTGGTACACAATGAGCACCAAATTTCTAAATAGTTATGGATATGCTTCATTATCTAATAAGTCATTGTAATAGAAACAGACTATTTTGAAATAAAAATATTAATGAAAATATAAATGAATATATATGTATATAAATGCATATAAATAAATGAAGAAATAAAAATAAATATATACATTAAATAGAAACAGTAAATGAGAGCAATTGAGATCAGGACTCAAAAAGATACACCATATTTCCCCCTTGATTATGGCTAATTTGATCCTCTAGACTGAATGTCCTCACCACACTTACAGTCTGAACTTCTCTGAAAGACAAATCATCAGTTTGGACCAACAGGTTCCAATTAAGGATTTGAGTGTATCTGGTGTGCAGCTT
This sequence comes from Nipponia nippon, assembly GCF_047370975.1. NCBI lineage: Eukaryota > Metazoa > Chordata > Aves > Pelecaniformes > Threskiornithidae > Nipponia > Nipponia nippon. The sequence goes on from NW_028262402.1 coordinate 44,761,944, forward strand.
AAGAAGACCTTCCAATTTAGTCTCTTTCAGAAGAAATCCAGTTCACATGCACCAAGACCACGCTGGAAGCTAAATCATATGTGATAAGCTAGGACAATCAAGAAATTAAATTCCAAACTGGTCTACAGCTCCAAGCTGAAACAGTACGTGCTGGAGGTGATTTGTGTACAGAAAGTGGAATGATAGGGTGCTACCATACGTAATCATGATTGTTGATTACAATGTTCGTCTGACTTCCCTTCTACCACATTTTAACTGTCAATGGCAAAAGTTACATTAGACACAGCTAGAAACTTGTGATTTCTCCATTAGTAGTATTATTATTACTACTACTACTACTACTGCTACTACTACTACTACTATTATCATTAATTATTTTTCCATTTACAGGAATGGCAGGAATGTGCCTTGGATTAAATTAATGAATACTTATGACAATTCTCTTTTTTTGCAAGCAAGGATTTGTAAGTGAGACAGAATCATTCATAAGATGTCTGCTTGAAGTTTTACTTCTTGACTTGTGTTCCTAAGTCCTGTGCCTCTGAATGTCCTCTGTATTTAAAAATAATGGTAAGGGAAGAAGACAACACAGTAAATAGCTTTACTATTGCACCTCATTATACTGTATGACTCAATAGTGCAGGAGGCAGACATTATTTCTTTCGTAACACAGTAATTTGTGGAACTAAGAGTGAGGGAAGAGAAAATTTATCCCTATTCCTGCTAAAAGTAGCCTCAAGAATTGTACATGCAATTCTATTTGTATTTATAATCTTTAAATAACATTGTGCTACAGTTCCAGGCAAACCTCGGCTTGTGATTAGCCACACACAGATGAACACGGCTCTAATTCAGTGGCACCCTCCTGTGGACACTTTTGGCCCGCTGCAGGGTTATCGCCTGAAGTTTGGTCGCAAAGACGTGGATACATTTACGACCATGGAGTTCTCAGAGAAGGAAGATCACTTCACAGCCACAGACATTCACAAAGGAGCTTCTTATGTCTTCAGGCTCTCAGCTAGAAATAAAGTGGGCTTTGGGGAGGAGATGGTTAAAGAGATTTCTGTTCCTGAAGAGATACCCAGTGGATTTCCCCAAAATCTTCACTCGGAAAGCTCTACTTCTACATCAGTTCAATTAACTTGGCAGATGCCACTCTTGGCAGAGAGAAATGGCATTATCACCAAATATACCATCTTGTACAGAGATATCAATGTTGCTTACCAGCCAGTTGAACTCCCTGTTGCTCCTGCTGATACCACTATGACACTTTCTGGCTTAAAACCAGATACCACATATGATGTAAAAGTACGTGCCCATACAAGCAAAGGGCCTGGTCCATATAGTCCAAGTGTCCAGTTCAGGACACTACCCGTGGATCAAGGTAGGATTTGTCTGCTTATGGCGTTGACCTTTAAAGGAGTATCGGTCTTTGGATATCAGTGTTTTTGAAGCTGTAAATAAAACTGACCAGCCCATTCATAAAAATAGGTTCATCAAACACAAAAGGTAAAGTATGTAAATCTTAATATGTTTTGGATGCCTTAGAATTCAGTTGTCTCTTGCCAAGCCAGTTCTGGCTAACATCTTCACAATTTTTTCAGGTAAGGAAAATGTACACGTTGGGTTGTCACTAGATAAGAGTGAGACCGAGTTAAAATGTGATATTTTAATATGAGCAAACAGGTAGGAGAATTGAATCCTTGTTGTTTTTTGACCTAAATGGAAAGCTAATACTCCCAGGTAGCAGTGGAAATATGACAAGATCTGAGCTCCAAGATGTTGTTTATATACATTGTTTCTTTTTTTCCAGCAGTGTTTGCAAAAAATTTTCATGTTAAAGCAGTAATGAAGACTTCTGTTTTGCTGTCCTGGGAAATTCCAGAAAATTACAATTCAGCCTTGCCTTTCAAAGTAAGTTACTTTCCATTTGTAGGAGAGAAAATAGAGAAACTAGAGGATGTCATTCACCTGGTTAAGTAGCATACTGAATATGTGAATTTTTTTGGCATTGCCATATTTAAGAATGCAAACTAATCAGCAATATTGATGCAAGCTGTTAAATTCAGTCGTTTGGCAATATGAGCATTCCACTGTTGTGGCAGTGTTTCCAAGTAAGGTTCATACTGGTTGTTATGCATGGTATGAAGACTTTGCTAATTTGTAGCTCGTTGCCACTATATTTTAGAGAAAACAGTGAAAAAAAAGAATAATTTTCTTCCTTTTTTTAGTCATTTCTGTAGTGACTGTAACTGAGTACCATTTTGGTTTTTGTCTCCTCACATTTACAACAACACATTTTTGCATTATAACTCTCAAGTAACTATAGTGTTAGCCAGATAAAGAGAGTCAATGTAACCCACAGTCTGGCTGGCATTTCTTCTGCATCATTCTTCATCACTTGTGTCATCTCAGGCAGTGGCAAGTGAAGAGCAGTATATTATGAACTAAATATTGCAAAAATATTTCTGAATAAGGAGTGTGAATGAACAAGTTAAGGTACCTTTAACAACAAGTGTGCCTTGATATAAATGCTGGGTTCAAGCAGAACTACTGAATTTGAATAAGTGAAATTGGATTTTAGGAGTGCTTACACTACTTTAAATTGATGTACTTCTTTTTTTCCGCTGAAAGCGAGAAGTTTAATTGCAGTAGTGAAGTATTATCTTACAGCCTAAAATGCCCAGTAACTTTCATTTTAAATTTATAGCTAGGTTCATTCCTGAATTTAGTATGACAGTGTCAGTTGCCTTCTCTTAGTAATCAAAACCACCTTCAATTTATATATTAACTTAGATCCTTTATGATGATGGGAAAATGGTGGTGGAGGTTGATGGACGTGCTACTCAAAAGCTGATCACTAACTTGAAGCCAGAGACATCATATTCATTTGTACTGACGAACAGAGGGAATAGTGCTGGGGGTCTTCAGCACAGAGTGACAGCAAAGACTGCACCAGATGTGCTTCGCACCAAGCCAGTCTTCATTGGAAAGACCAACTTAGACGGCATGATAACTGTGGAACTTCCAGAAGTACCTTCAAATGAGAATATAAAGTGAGTAAATGAATGACATACCATTGTTCTTATCTCCAGAAAGATGATTATTCTTACTATTAATAAAATCTGGAGGGTGTAGTGGTGGACCAAGGCTTTGTTCTTCATAACGGTACAGAGAGTATAGTACTCTGCAGTAGTATTTGGACTAATATTGGCCTATTTGACAATACTAAACTGGGAGGTTCTGTTGACTCTCTCAAGGGACAAGAGGCCTTGCAGAGGGATCTAGATAGATCGGAGCGTTGGGCAGTAATCAATGGCATGAAATTTAACAAGAACAAATGCCAGATTCTTTTGTTAAGGTCCTTGAATGTGTCCAGGGGAGGGCAACAAAGCAGGTGACAGGGCTGGAAGGCATGTCCTATGAGGAGCAGCTAAGGACTTTGGGCTTCTCTAGTTTGGAGGCAAGGAGGCTGAGGGGCGACCTCATAGCTCTCTACAGCTTCCTAAATAGGGGAAGTAGAGAGGGAGGTGCTGAGCTCTTCTCCCTGGGATCCAGTGATAGGACGCATGGGAATGGTTCAAAGCTGCACCAGGGGAGGTTTAGACTGGACATTAGGAAGCACTTCTTTACTGAGAGGGTGGTTAAACACTGAAACAGACTTCCTAGAGAGGTGGTCAATGCCCCAAGCCTGTCAGTGTTTAAAAGGCATTTGGACAATGCCCTTAACAACATGCTTTAACTTTTGGTCACTCCTGAAGTGGTCAGGCAGTTGGACTAGATGATTGTTGTAGGTTCCTTCCAACTGGAACTATTCTATGAGTTTGTCACTTAGCCAAGTATGTAAGACTGAGTAAAATCTAGATGGAAGTATATGGAGAAGGATTGTCCTTCAGTTTGTAGTTGTTTCTCAGAGTACTTTTGTGATTCATCACTGATTTCAAATAGCAAAGAGGGATTAAGGAATCCAGTTGTATTTTGAACAATGTATCCCCTCAAGAAGAATGGATAATGCAGTGATGGGTAGCTACCCTGCTGCAGCACATTGAAGTGTTCAGATTCAGTCATTCCAGATTTATGTGGAGTTTTAAAGAATTGTTACTGCACTTATATTAATTCAACTTAATTAATTCTGAAGTTTTTTATTAAAAGAAAAATCTCAGATCCTCTCCACTGGTCCTGGAAAGAAAACAGGAGATATTTGCTGAAAAATTTGGCAGAGAGTTTTCTAGAGGTTACTTAGATTTTCAGGGAAAAGGTGCTATAGAGATTTAAATAACAGAAATAGGACTAAAGAGCTGACAGCACACAGTCAGCAGGGATTAGAAAGGTTAGACAATAAAGATTTGCCAAGAAAACACGAAGCAATCAATAAGTGTTATTGCTGTGCTTATAGTGATTCTTGTTGGTCTATAAGGTTCCCATGTGTAATGTAAAGGAAATGGGGAGGAAAATGAGCAAGTCATTAAATATTGTTGGGAATTCAACTTGTCCTCTCCCTGGTGGATTTTTAGATACAGCTTTGTAGAAAGCTGCTCCCCTTTTTCATTACTGACTGAGGATTTTGAGGCAGGTGAGGTCAAGAAAGAAATGACTTTGAGACATTAAAAGGATGAAAAACTGAAAAATGTAGCCATTATCATTAGATTGAGTAAGATGCGGTCAGTAACAAATGCAGCTAAGGAAGACTGAAGATGGAATGAGTCAAAAAAGATTTATGAGGCAGAGCATTCACAAAGAGAAAAAAGTGCAGGGTAGCTGATCAAACAATAGCAGAAGATTGCAGTGGAAAAAAAGCCGATGCCCTTCCTTTTATGTAGTGTAAAAAATGAAAGAGGCTAAATGACATAAGGGAAGGCACATTAAACCTATAGGGTCCAACTGCCAATTTTGCAAATAATGTATCTCTTCTATATCTGTTTGCTAAGAAGACATGATTGGGCTTGAGGTACAAAAACAAAAAAACAAAAAAAAGATTGACTTGACCCTTGGAAGCGGGCATGCCAAAGCAACTGCATACTGAACAGAAAAAGCTTGCCTGATGCTTGCTAGAATAAGTAAGATTATTGCAGCTATGGTCTTTGCATGGGAAGAACAATTTTGTGTAGTAGTAATGTTGACATTTTTACAGTTGATGTTCCTCTATGCATACATTATATGCTCATGATTGTCTCTGTCTTACTATGAAGTACTATACACTGAGAATCTTTCAGTAATACTAATTACACAGAAGGTGAAACAGTTAATGGTTTGCTCGAATTATAGGTAAACACTAATGGGATTGAGGGTAATATTGTAAGAGCCTTTGTAATTTATTAAAGATCGTAGAAGTAATTTTCATTATTTCAGTGTTTGATGGTGATACAGCATAGAAATTGGAGCAGAGCTCACCTTAAGCTAGGTAAAATGGATCTCTTTTGCTGGCGTCATCTCAAGTGAGCAATTTCTTCATATTTCTGTAGTATTTTGAGCTAATCCAAAGTAATTTTTACATGTAAAGGACAGTTCATGTTTCTCTGAATGTCCCATCTTTGCCAAGTCTTAGGTAAAATCAGAGTTTTATGGAAGACTTTGGCCTTTGTAATACTCAGTAGTTCAAGCAATATCCAAGCAAAAACTCCATTTCTCACCCTTCCTCCCCCCCCAAAAAAAAAAACTCAAAACAAAGAAGCAAATAATAAAGCAAATTTTAAAACATGTTTTTCAAGAGATGCTGCATTTTCTGGAGTTAATTAGAAATAACAGAACTTTGTTGTCCTTTACAATTTGCAGCACTGTATATTTATGTGAACAGTTTCATTTCTACTTGCTGTCGATGTGCTTTCAGCTTTAAAATACTCTGTGTGTGCTGAAAGTCTTAGTAGATGATCAAAGTTATGAGTGGGAGGCATGCATGAAGAAAGTGTGAAAGAGTGTGAAAGTAACATTTACATGCTGGATGTTCCGTGATTGAAAAAAAGGTATGAACACTCTGTTAGCTTAAAAAAGAAAAAGAAGAAGGAAAAAAAAAAGGATAAGTAAGAGACTGCTGTGCAGTTCATCCAGCAGGTGTATCTTCGATGTCTGAAAGACATGTAGAGGACAATTCTCAATTGCTTTTGTCTTGATTCTTAGGCATCTGTTAAAGAAAGCGTGTGTAGGTTTTAGTTATTGTATACATGGATAAATCAGCATTCACTAGGATTTGTTATTTATGTAACCAAACAATTTTTAAAATACATACTCAAGTTTAAAATCTGGGTTCAGCAAGCTCTTACTAGTTTTGAATAAGAACATCAGTATAAAAGATGACTTATCATATTGTTACTATAAGAATGCATCCTGCAGACTTTAGGTATTGGAATACACAAGTGACCATCAGTGAAAAATCTGTGGCCGATGCTTCTTGTTTCCAGCACCTCCTCTTGGAGCTCAGCATTTCCACAGAGAAATTTCTCACATTTCTTAACACAAGAATTAATAAATATGTACATTTACTACAGTAGTTAAAAATCCAAAGTTTTGTTACATTTCTTTTATGGGAAAGACCTTTAATTAAGAAGAGACCATTAAAATGGACTAATGGTGTGCACTGGTATGGAAGAAAGTTAGTTTACAGAGTCAGTTTAGACTGATAGTTTTTGACCAATTGTAAGGCAAGTCCTTTTCTGTAGACTCTCTTTTGTTAAGTACTTTAAGTTTTCCAACTGCATTGCATGAGTAAAATGAATAGTCAGTGCTGCAGAAGGTTGGATAGGCTGTAAAAAATGGCAGACTGGAAGAGAAGAAGATGGTCCACGAGACACTAAAATTATCTTCCATAATGGAGAGCCAGAGACACCTTCTTAATAAGCTCTGTTGTTACTAGTTACTAGAAACAAAGGAGAGCAGCTTCTTTCCCTCTTCTCTGAGATGAAGAGCACTTGATTTTTTGACAAGTTTTTATCAAGATGTACATTATAACATCCTGGATGTCCTGCTGTTGTGATTCTACTGCTTCTTTCCTCACACTAATGTGAAATTATGGATCTGCCTGGCATGTATCCAGGCTTTGTGAAGGAAACAAGGAAAGCGCCATATCTCTATTATACTAGAAAGTATAATTTACTAGTCTCCATGGGGGGAAGAACGAAGATATTTTCAGGAAAATGTTTGTGAGGAAAGCTGGTGTATGTAATTTGCAAATCCTAGCTGGAAAGAGAGCATACATCAAGCTCTCTTGTCTATGACTGTGAACAGAATACTTAAGTAGATAAAGCTGATAGTGATTGATACCCGAAAGTAAAAAGTGTGTGGGTGGAGTGTATGCTATGTCTTCTTTATTTTCTGTTTATAATAGTATTAGCATCAGCAAACACATTATGTTAACCTACTATTCTGATTATACATGAAAATGGGGGAAGATGGGGTGATAATTGAGATTTAAAAATATGGTAATATGTTTCAATTGAGGGGTTTGGGATTTTTCCCCAGTGTGGTGGTGGCAGGGCACAAATATCCCATGGCTCTTGTATGTCAAATGAAATAATAAACTGCAGTCAAACATGTAGGCATTTTAGAACATTGTAATTAAAGTTTCTTATACATATTTATATGTTTACATGAAAAAGCAGGTAATTAGTGCAATTTATTTGTCAAATATTTTACACTGGATGTGGTTTCAAGAGTGAATCTTCACAACTATGTTTGGAAGGCTGCAGTGGCATGTGCAAAAGTGGCATCTGCAAAAGTTTACTCTCAACATACCGCTTTTCTCTTAAGTTCCTCCAAACAGACACCTACTCCATCAATTTATCCATTCCTTTTCCTTCAACTTCACTTTTGTCCAACTGTTTCCTTTACAGAGGTTACTACATAGTTATTGTGCCTTTGAAGAGGTCTCGTGGAAAGTTTATCAAACCATGGGAGAGTCCAGATGAAATGGAACTAGATGAGGTACTGTATGTTTTTGTTGTCATCTTCTCCTTTATTAAAGAAACAATCTTATTAGTGGTATGTGATTAACGTTCCAGTTTTAGAAGTTTTGGTTGTCAGGGTATTTTATATTTATATTTGAGTTAGCCTGTGGGGACTGAAACAAAAGTTCAAATTACTTAAATTAGAAGACAATAAAGACATTAAGTTGCAATAAAGCACACAAAGTGTCTGATCTTTGTTGGCATAAATATTTTATTCTTTTCCTATTGTAAAGCATAATGCAAAAGTGCAGGAGGTGAAATGAGTTGTCAGCAAAAGCTTAATTACCAGCGATACGAACTCTAATAAAGGTCTGGTTCATTAGTGGAGTGTTTACTAAGCCTGTAACAAATGCTAAATTACAATTTGCACTGTAATTTAACATTTGACCTTCTTATGGTGTTTTTACCTGATTCTCACATACTGTAATGCTTCTGGTTAGAAAACTTTTACAGTAGTCTCCATTCTACTGACAGTTTGTGCTCAGAAATAAATTAAAGAAGTATGAAAGAGCAACATTGTGTCATCATTTGACACTATAAATAACATTAACCCAAAGGGTGGAAGTATTTTAGGAATAAGCCCGATAATATTAGAAATCAACTCATTATGTTATTGATATAATAATTCCAAGAAGTATGGTGTCAACATTCAGTCATGTCTTCTGTTTTACTGAAGGACAATATAGCTCATGTGAACTTGTCTTTCTTCTTTCAATCTGTAAATTTGGAATAATACTAATATTTATCATTGTAAAGCTCTTTCGAGAGCCCCATATGAAAGCCCTGTACAAAAGACAGGTGGTGGTGTTATTATTGTTATTGTTGTATCTGGCTAGGATTTTAGATCTCATTCAGATGCTATGGTCATTTGTACATGTAATATCTCTGCAATTCAAAGACCAGAGATCAAAGTCAGTTTCTTTACTCCTGATTTAGTGATCTTTTGACTGGATCCTGTTTCTTTTTCCATTTTCTTTTGGTGAATTCAAGAATTTTATGTTACAGAGATGCTTCCCCATATGCTTCCCCATAGTACAATCACTGGGAAGTAATGATCATCTGTGAGCAATGCCAAGGCTTTTTTTCCCTCCTCCCATTGGCAAAATGAATATCAATTTCAATGTTTGCACCAAAACGTAAGGAAAATAAAAATCTTTACCAAACTAACCCTGCTGTGGAAAGCTTTCAAAATATAAACAGAAGTTTTTCAATCTTTAGTCTGTTTTCTGATCAGAAAAGGCAAACAAGAATATGGACAGCAACAGGAGAAACCTTAATCAGAAGATTAAAAACAACTGTTGAAAGGAAGGCATGGTTTTCGTTACTGCTGACTGACTGACTGAAGCTTGTGTTTCCTCTTCACCAGTTTCATTTATGTGATCATCTCATTTGATTCAATTGTAGCAATGAATTGCTTTGATCTATTAACTTCTTCCCTTTAAAAGAACTTGGATTATAAATGCCATCAGCTCATGGTCATAGTCCTGGGTGACATCAAATATGGTTAAACAGTAAAACTCTGACAGCGAGATCCATACAGTAATGGAAAACTGATTTAGTATTACCACCCACTTTTAACATCCAACGACTGTAGTCACATTCAGCAGCATTAACAGATTAAAGGATAGGTGCCAGATGACATTGAACTTTCTGGCAATTAAATTCTATGGGTCCTGCTGATTCCCATAACAAAGGGTCATTTTAATTATCCTGCAAGTTGCAGTGCGTTAATCTGTATAACAGATTGATAAAGAGCATTTATTAATTCAGAAATATTTGGGTCAGGATGGGTTTTTTCCCACTTCTACTGGTATAATTGAGACCATATTGTAGAATTAATGGTGGAAGAAATAAGATATGCATTGACTGGAAAATGAAAATTATTTCTGATAAAGAACTAAAACCCTTAAGATATCTTTTACAATTGCCACCAATACATATAGTAAGTAAGTACTGAATAGGGAAAAAATCAAAAGCAGGCAGTGACTGTATTTCATGCTAACTCATCCAGTTTCTATCACTTAAAAGACTGGTTTACTTCCAGCTTTTGAAAATGTATGCATATTGTTATTAGGTGTACTATTCCTGACAAACATGTGAAAGCAGTGGCACAGTAAATAAATTGGGAAAAAAACTCACAAAAACTAACCACACTACTCTCTGAGCAAGTAGTTCCTGATCATCAAGTGAAGATACTTGTGCATATTTTTTTTAGTATAATCTCAGATATCTGGCTAGTATCAGAAAGGGCTGGGCAATGGATTTGCCAAAAAAGTATGCTCCAAATACTCTGCTTAGTTTGTCAGAAGAAAAGTATTTGCTGAAAACACTACTCTGGAGTGTTACATCCAGTACATAATTGACCAGTCCAAAAGAGTTTCCAGCCCTATTGTATTTACCTAATCTTCCTGATTCCTTGAAGTTCTAAAAGAAACTAAGAAAGATTGCGACTCTTAAAAGAGCAGACAATGGACTAGATATTGTGTATCTGGAAATAATAGTTATTAGAGATACAATACTTCTTTATTAACTCAGAATTTCATTTTATTTTCAATATCACGAGAGATAGTGACTTTACATAGTTATGTCATGCAAATAAATGAAATACAAACAAAACCATATGATTTGCAGTAAGTGTTACCTGGTAGGATTACTTTAGATTTGTAAGCAGTAAAACCTAAATAAAAGCCTGCATGTTAAGTCTTAAATCAATTCAATAATTTTATTGAAATCCTGGTATAAAGTACAGCAGGAGATATATATGCAAGTAATGATATTTGGCAACAACCCCATTTATATATGAAACATGAATGAGGCCATAGGTTCACCTGAGGTCTATTCAGTCATGTGTAATCAATGTCACAAACAAAATGTTTATCTACACACAAACACACCTAAGTTTAGCTGTCCTTAGGTGATGAATAACCACCTTTGAAAAAATTGAACACGTTTTGTTTGACTTGGGCTAATTAACTTTTAGCATTCATAGCCAAAACTCAGTTTCTGATCAATTCACCCACTGTAATACAGTACTTCACCATTTCTATCTGCTAAATACATGCATTATGTTACTAATTCAAATGCAAGAAATAATTAAGATCAAACATTTTTATACTCAGTTTCTGATCAATTCACCCACTGTAATACAGTACTTCACCATTTCTATCTGCTAAATACATGCATTATGTTACTAATTCAAATGCAAGAAATAATTAAGATCAAACATTTTTATTCCCATTTCAATCTCAGTCTAATTTTGACTACAGTACTCTTGCAGTATTTTCACATTTTATTATGAGTTATTTAAAATCTAAATTGTAAATGTGGTGTAATCTGGAAACATGCAATAAAGAATTTATTTGAGGTAGCTATACAAATAACTTTAAATTCCAGTGAAAACTGTACCCATAAATGAAAATATGAGTTATCTTCAGGGGACGCTCAAGCCATGTACCTCTCCTCGTACTGCAGTACTTAGAGCTCCTGACTTTCAGTTACTATACATATCACATTGTTACTACCTGTATATCTACCTTTGTGTTTCAGCAGACTTCAGGATAGTCAGTGCTCAGCCCTCTGCATAGCTGTTAATATCTTTATAAAACATGGCTTCATATACAGACAGACTTTTCACAGAGTGGTTCCCTCAGCAGATCTTTTAAGAGCTGAAGCAACCTGGAACAAAGTTTGATTAGTCTCTGCCTCATGTTCTGCCCTCAGTAACTCTACCTGGGGCATAGGAAGCTACCAACAGATGTGAGAGTCACCTTCAGTAACACAACTAAATAGAAATCTTCTTAATATTACAGTCCTCTACTGCCCTCATTTTTATATCATGCAAATTTACTCTAGCTGCTCATTAAAGTGTTTAGGAAGAATGAAAGAGAAATATGGACTGCTGATTGTAATAGAGTCCTTGAGTAATGAATAATGATTTCTAGTCTCAAATTACGGCCAGTTCTTTTTTGCTCAGGGGATCTCTTGCGGTGTACCACCTTTTGTGTTGATGCACGGAAACTGATAAGAGTTAAATGAATGTAAAATCTCTGCAACAGAGAACACTCAGTCTTGGAGCTGGAAAGTTGACAGTGTAGATCTCTGAAGGGGTAACATCCAAATGCCCTCAATGCTAAGGAACTTTGGATCTAAGTGGTACAGGTTGCTTCTATGTCTATCTGTAGTCTGTGTTTGAAATATGTACTTCAGTGAGAAGAGGTGTTAAAGTAATCAGTATTAAAAGCTTCTGTCTCAGTAGAAGAGTGAATAGCAGCTTGTTCTGCATGCACTGGAATTGTTAATTGTGTAATTGCAAAATACAAGATCCTATGTGGGGAAGGCAAGAAGATGTGCTAGCTAAGCTGAGGCCTAACACTGAAGAACAGGATGAAGCAAGATCAGATTTTAATTTCTTTTTTTATTGATCTCTGTCTAGCTCTGGACATTTTTCTCCTCCACCTAACAAAGAAGTTTGTGCTAATCTATTGTATTAGCACTGTCTGTGTGCTGAAAAGCCTAAAACAACTGTGTGACCTTGGAAAAATTTATGATTGAAGTCTGAGACTACAGAACATTTAATAAGTTTCATAAGTGAAAAACAAGTGGAACCATAAAGAGGCCTTAGAATTCATCACTTATCACCCAGGAAAAGTTCAGGCTCCTTGTAATCAAATCGGATTAATATTTATTGAATGCCAGTATATCTAAAGTGATAAAAGACATTCAGTAAACATTTGTCTGATTTAATAAGTAATTCATCAATGGATTATACCAGCTGAGCTTAAGTTCCTTCATTAGTTAGTATATGTTTTACAAGTTTGAGCCTAGCATCTAATCTTGTCATAAATGTGCTGATGTAAATTTTAGCTTTTTCCATCAGAAGAAATATTTTACGAAACAAGGAAAAGTTACATTTTGAAAGTCAGATTAGGCAGTTAAAATCTGAAGTGTGGGTTGTGTATGATAGGGTGGTAGATAATATTTTGTAGTCTAGTGGTAGAAAAGTTGTCTCAGGATTCATAGGTCCTGTTATTGATTCCTATCACCAAACTATTGTGTAGTGTTGTACAAACCATGAAGAACACAACTTTTGGTGCTTTTGAACTAATAACATGGAAGTCAATTTCAGGTTTGGGATGGAAGATATGTTTACAAATCACTCCTATAAACTCTTCTGCACTTCATTTACTGTTTGTGAAGTACATTGGAAAGCACTCTTTTCTCTGAGATGTTAAGGAATTTAATATTGCCAGAGTGCTTGGTAGTCCTCATGTTAGAGAGAGAAAAAAAAATAGCTATTCATAGCTACTTAGTATTGAGTTCTTTGTATTTCAGAGTTACCAGAAAAAGTTAAAAATAGTTAATATAAATTGATTTTCAAAAACTGGGATTTTTTTTCAGTTTTGCATTTTTTTATTCCTGTTTTTTTAAATAGTTACATCATATGACTCACTAAGTTTTGTTGTATCAAACAGGAGATAAGAAAGTAATTTCATATTCATAGGGAGGGAGAAAATATTATTATGCATTAGGGAAGTGATTGTCCCTTTGAACTCAGCACTGGTGAGGCCACACCTCGAATACTGTGTTCAGTTTTGGGCCCCTCACTACAAGAAAGACATTGAGGTGCTGGAGCATGTCCGAAGAAGGGCAACAAAGCTGGTGAAGGGTCTAGCGCACAAGTTTCATGAGGAGCGGTTGAGGGAACTGGCGTTGTTTAGCCTGGAGAAAAGGAGGCTGAGGGGAGACCTTATCACTCTCTACAAGTACTTGAAAGGAGGTTGTAGCAAGGTGGGGGTTGGTCTCTTCTCCCAAGTGACAGGCAACGGGACAAGAGGAAATGACCTCAAGTTGTGCCTGGGGAGGTTTTGATGTTTAGATATTGGGAAAAATTTCTTCAGTGAAAGGGTAGTCAGGCATTGGAACAGGCTGCCCAGGGAAGTGGTTGCACCACCATCCCTGTAGGTATTTAAAAGATGTGTAGATGTAATGCCTAGGGATATGGTTTAGTGGTGGACGTGGCAGTGCTAGGATAATGGTTGGACTCGATGATCTTAAGGACCTTTCCAACATAAAAGATTCTATGATTCTATTCTATGACTGGCTTCATATGTACACACACGTATATATACGATTATATATATATATATATAAAACATATATACTATATATACACACGTATATATACCGATATGCACACACATATATATATGTTGTGTAATAGAATGTGTGTATATATATGTCCTCAAAGAAGATACATTGTTTTATTAGCTTTTTCATCCCCCCAGAGACAACAATATCAGACACTGAAAATTGATCTAATTGTTTTATATTTGTAGTCTGGGCAGTGCAGTTGCTACCTAGTATGTTATCTTAACAAGGACAACAAGAAATTGGAAGATTTTGCAAGAGCTGATTTAGTAATACTGATATGCCCCATGAAATGTGGATAAATTGTATTTTTGTAGTTCCTGGTCATGCATTAAATTTTCTCATTACTTTTTCAATAAGTTACATTAAAGTTGTTTACAGTTATCTTTCTGTTCTTGCTTTTTCTCTCTCTTTCTCCCCCCCACCTTTATTCTAAAGCTGCTTAAGGAGATAGCTAGGAAACGCAGAAGCATTCGTCTTGGGAGGGAAGTTGAATTAAAGCCATATATTGCAGCTCACTTTGAAGTTCTTCCTACGGAGTTCACGTTGGGGGATAAGAAGCATTATGGTGGCTTTGAGAATAAGCAACTGCAGAGTGGTCAAGAATATGTCTTCTTTGTGTTGGCTGTAATGGAGCACTCAGAATCTGTAAGTTGGTTAATATTTTTCAATCCCAAAATTATCTTGCCACAATCATGAAAACATTTTTTTCAATGCTTATTCCACTTCCCAAAAGCTATTTTTTTTGCAATATATGTCATACCATCTCTAAAGTGAGTGTTTCTTTGCTTAGTTCCAATTAATTCCCTGAGCTTTGTATTTTGCTTGCATCTTTATGTGTTACTTCTGCGTATAACTGAAAAGGATCACCTTTTATTAGCTGTGTTGTGATCCTTTGCAAATTACATGCTCTGCTATTTGAGATCATTGACGTAGGTTCTGAAGCATGAACGTCACAGCAGCATCTTTCTCAATGTATTTAAAAAAGACTTCCTCTCTTGCCTTAATACTACCATTGAATAGCGATGTTGGATATGCAGGATTCTTAGAAGGATCCATTGAATCAAAGACATGCATGGCTAGCCTCTTTGGTTACAGTCATTCCCTAACAACTTTATTGGTGAATTGTTAGAAAGTTAGAAAATAATTCAATAATAAGGCAAATTCCTGAGGTGAGCTAAATAATGAGCTGTCATTCCTCTTTATGTAATTCATCTTGTAGTTCTGTCCCTTTATGCCTGAGTTAATCTACTGTGTGTAATATAGTAAAAAAAAAAAAAAAAAGACAGAAATAAGACTGTTGTTGAAAGAAGTTGCAATACATATTAACATTTTAACATACAGCATGTAATATGGTTTCTTTCTAATTGGTACCTAAACCTGACAAGTACATTTGCTGGCTCAACCACTTGAAACTACTATACCAGTAATCTGAATTCTAGTCAAAAGCTTCTAGTGTGTAACCTTACAATTGCTTTCTTGATGTCAACAAAATTTGCCTACTTAAACACAATGAGGAAGTAGTTTCAATTTGAATACTTTTGGATACATAGCTTCATTTGAAAATAAAATAAGTGCCTCCTGGAAGCTCTAACATAAATCAAAGGTTCCCCTTTCACTTTTTGACAGTGATTGCATAGACAGAGAATTCTGAAGGCTCTGTATCAGATAGGTTCAAACTGGAGATAGTAGACAGCTTTTGGCTATAAAGTTAGATGGCCAAAAATCTGTGTGTCAGAAATTACCTGTGCTAAAATTGATGTTTTCAATACAAAGTACTGTTTCTTATTTATTTTTCTATATTCATTAAGGCATTGGTTATTTCATATAACCCTAAGGTTACTACTTTGTTAGAGAGAAATCAGGAAAAAGCAGGAATAAATAGGGTTGTAAATTTACAGCTGAAAAGGCTGGTATGGCAAAATATATCCAGGGGCCTATTGTTGAAGATTTCAAAAGGCATTACTAAACTTACAATATGGACAATATCTGGTTTAGCATGCCATTTGAAACATCTATGTGATTAAGTAGCATGCGGTAGTCACAGAGAGTGAAGAGTTTCTAAGGGTGAGTGAGCTTCAACTCCCAATGCTCCACTGTATCTGCTCTCAATAAAGCTGGTTTTCTTCTAGGACTATAGATAATGCTGGTGTATGAGTTTTAACTTGCAAGGGATGTTTTTCCTGATATTCAAAATACTTTTTACATAAGGTTTCTCCTTCAGAGAACAGAAAATTTCTCTGTTGATTGGGAGAACGGAGAACTAGCTTTAAAAGAGGGCATGGGAAGGTCTGAATTTGTTTAACTTAATAAAACGGAAGCTGAGAGAGTTTATGATTGCAGTCTATAAATACATTAAGTTTTCAAGACGAAGGAAAAAAAATGATAGATTTGGCAAAATAACAAATGAGTTTAAATTAGTCATTAATAGAGGTAGGTTGAAAATTAAAAGCAAAATCGTATTTATGGGAGAACAGGTAGTAAGTGCTCATACTGTTATTCTTCAGTATCCCTTTGTATCTGTTTCCAGGCATTTTTTTCTGCCTGCTGCAAAGGAAGAGGCTGAATACAAAGAGTTTCTTACTTCAGCAATGGGCTTTTTTCTGTCTTTTGGGAATACTGAAGCTGGAGAAAAAAACTCAATCAGCTCAGGTGTTTCAGGAATGGAAAATGGAGACTCCCCAATTTCTAAACAGCAATCACAGACTTTAAAAACGTTTGGTGGCAGGTTTGATAAAAGACAATAACATAACTGGACGTCGTTGGCATGAGTACTAGCTCAGTACCAGCTAGTGTAAGTGCCTCAGCTTTGCTGGTCCTAATCCTATCTCTAACCTTAAACCCAGACACTGTTGTAGCCCAGAGCCCAAAAGAAGGCCAAATGAAGTGTAACAAAACATGTCTCCTCTGATAACACTTGTCCTGGCTTAGGGCATCTTTCAGAATACAGTGCAAACATGGTAAATTAAAACTAATCTCTTCTAGTTATCTTTTTCTATCTTAGCTGGCATTCCTGAGCTACTGCTGAATCAAGTTTTTAAGTCCTTTGCAAGAGCTGTAGTTCAAATCCTGGTTTACTGCTGGTGGAGACACTCCAGCAAAGACAAGAAATAAGTACAAACGATTCTCTACTTCTGACTTTACTGTAGCTCCGAGTTCTTTACATGATCCAGTTTTAGCAGACTGGCTCCTCAGCCTCTCCTGTCTGTTATTTTAACTCCACATTCAACCATAGGTCAGACATTTCAGGTCAGACCAGAATAAAATAAAAGTTAGTATTTTCTTATCACAGGTCTTATCCTAGGCCAGCTGGCTTTACACCAACCAGTAAGGCAAAGATTTTCAGCAGCTTCTGTTGGTTCATAATTCTAGTTCCATCCCTAAGAAAGACTCTGAGCTTCCCTTCATATTCTACAGTGGCTTCCTCTGCTTTTCAGTCTTAAATTCAAGTTGTCTCCATCTTCTGCAAGAACACTCTGTTTGACGGACAGTTTTTGAGCGATCAAAACGCACTCTACTATTGCCATAGGACCCTTTTCTAGGAACATCCAACATTCAGTCCCCTTTATTTTTCCCAATAGTACTCTCATTCTTTCAGAAGTATCCTTTCATATCTTGCAGGAAGAAATAGTGTTAAGCCAATATGAAACTAAAACAAAAACCAAAAATGAGTAACTGATGGGTTATATTCCTCAGTTTCCTAATACTTCATTTTCTCATTCTGTGCTTAAGTTGCAAAGTGTTCTGTGAAGGACTGTGTTACCTCATTTGTCTGCAGACCACTGCTAATACATGGAGCACAAAATAAAGATAGTAATAACAACACACAGTTCAGTTTTCAAGTTTATATACTGCCTGACTTGAAGAAAAATAGCATTTTTGCATTGCTGTGTTCATTGCATCATTGTCTTGTATAGATTTATTTTAGATCTAGGACAGTTAATATTTTAAATGTGTTCCTTTATCATTAAGTAAGATTTATTTTATTTGTATAGACCATGTATGCAACCAGCCCATATTCTGATCCTGTTGTGTCGATGGATCTTGATCCCCAACCAATCACAGATGAGGAAGAAGGCTTGATTTGGGTTGTTGGACCAGTTCTTGCAGTGGTGTTTATCATCTGTATTGTTATTGCTATACTTCTTTATAAAAGGTAAGTTTACCTTTTAGTTTTTTTACCAGGTGTGTAACTTTCTGATATATTGGCCATTTTATAATACTGTTCCACACTATATTTTTTGTACTACAGTAGTAACTGTCATTGCTTTGGGATGTGTCCGTATTTATTAATGGTTTCCAGAACACTGCAGAAATTTTAATAGATTGACTGAAAGTTTCCAATAATTACAGGTATGTAGGTACATTTTTCTGATGACACTGTATTAACATTTCTGCATTTCAATGTTTTTTTCCACTTTGCATATGTTTGTGAAGAAAATATGTGCTTGCATATAAATATGTATGGAATTTGCACATTTGACTTTTTAAAACTTATTTTTAGATGTGTAATAGTAATACATTAGGGGTTACATTCAGCTTGATGTTAAATGTGATTTTCGTCTCCACTCAAGTAATTTGAATTTTTACTTTTGACAGTTGGCCTCAATTTGGCAGTCTATTTATATGAACTTGAAGCTCTGAACTGAGAGATTAAAGAAACATCAGTAGCTGTTTTCTACTAATCTTGGAATGAGATCAAATTTCACTTATTCTTCTTTCACTGTCTATGGCACAGATGTAGGTTTGCTATTACACAAAGGACTTTGCTCTGCCTTACAACATACTAGATGAAAACTGTGTGTGATGCCTTAATTTATACATAGCAGCCTTTTACAGTGTAAATGAGTTCACAGGGGTCAAGATACTAAATCAAAACCAAAGAATCAAGCCCACAAAGTTCATTTTAATGTTTAGATTTTGTTCCTAATACATTTTTGAAATAATTGATAACGTATAATTGGGGAGTAGTGTAAAGATGCTGTGACCTTGTCGGGGGGGCACACTAGGGATGATTTCATTATGTGGAGTATGTCTTCTAAAACTAATGGCTATGATACTATCACCTGCATATAAATGTTGAAATTCTGCTACCCTGTATGCTCTTCCCACCCTTAGTGTCTCCAGACAAATACCTCTGAAGTTGCATGTAGAGAGCTGTCTTCAGGTTTTGGAAAGAGAATTCTCTGTTCAGCAGTAAAAAACTAGTTCAGGGTTAACCTTAGCTTTGGATTCCAAATAGATATACATTTATAGAATGTTCTTCAGGGCTTTAATCATACAGCAGCATAATACATGGTCTATTGCCTGCAGATATTATGTCTCCTGAAGGTTTCTATTAGTGCCTACTGTCTCAGCCAATCTAATTGATTAGCAGTCAGTGAACCTCTGTTTGTGTCTGTCTGTCACTTCAAAAACTGGTCATTAGAGATGTGCTAAAAGTGAAATACTCCTTTCTTCTGATTATTTTGGAGTATTAAAAGTAAAACTTCTCTGATACTACAAAACAAATCCAAACAATGGCATATAAAGCAGATGTGTAACTGCTTCTGGAAATATTTGTTACATTTATGGAACCATAATAATAATCTTCAATTCTATTACAAAAAAAAAAATTATAGGCATACTCCACAAATGGTCAGGTAAAATTTGTTCATCAGTAGTGTGAAGAGATTGGACATTCACTGAAAATGGGGGACACATTTTCCATCTTTTATTTACTACTGGTACTAGAACTGTTCAGGCAAATGTCCATATGTATTTATTTATTTTTCTGTTTTCAGCTATAAATTGTAAATTGTTAAACTGCACTAATCTGGGAAATTACCTCTGAGAAATTATGACTGCAGTTTTACCAGTCTATGGTCCTCTGTGAACTTTTCATTTCTGTAAAAAAACTAACATATAATTGGATATTTTTTTTTTCTAGAGTATGCAACCTGGATACAAGCTAACAGCTAGGGTTTGAAAGCTTTACTGTCTGTAGAACAGCAATAATTGGACAAGACAGTAGGGATATTTAGCATAGTGCTTTGAGAAAAAAGTGAAACTTAATTTCTAGGTTAACTCTGTTAAAGGGAATTACTGTGGCTACAGGAGTTGGACATGGTAAAAATATGCAATAAAAAGTAGGAAAACAAGACATTTTCATGGATACAGGAAATTTAACAAGTACATTTCTAGAAAATATTGGGGCATAAGTGCAACAGGTATGGTACAAAGAGAAGAAAAAAAAAGTGTAGAGGGCATCTGCCTAATACATGAAAACACATGCAAAAAATATTAAAAAAAGGGAAGATGATGTTGAAGGATGTGCAGTGGCAAGAAGACGACTGGGAAATGACCATGTCTTTTGAAGTGGGAAGGGTAGTAACTCAAATAATGGTCAATTATGCTTAATTCCCTTTGCCCATAGAAGCCTTTATGAACAGACTTGAACTGCTAATCTCACGATTTACAATACTATTACATTTTAATTTCAGTCATAGGGAAAGGATGACTGCAGTTTCTAAAAGAATAATTTTAAGGGGAGAAGTCTTGCCCTCCTTTAAAACAGATGGTATCACAGATAGTGTGGATAAGTTGGATGGGTTGGTGTGAAGCATATTTGGCTGTCCCAATGACTAGAAGTGCATGTTTGACCCCTTTATTATTTGTTGGTCAATTTGTATAAAGGTTACTGCCTCTGCATTTACTTTTCTTAAAATCTGAAAGCAAAGGTATTGCATAGAAATATTTTTGGAACATATATTAGAATATAGCCAAAAGGTCATTGCAGCTTAATACTTAACAGTAACAGATGGGGAAAATACAGAAAAGTATCTTTTGTTGTCATCAGATATAGCTGCAATATAATACCCAACACAATTGAGGCCAATGATTAATGTACTGTGTGCAGAAGAGCTCACAGATTTCACCAAATCAAAGGGTCACAATTCTGGAGATCGCCCTGTCCCAGCCCTGCTCAGAGCATGGTCAGCTACAGCAGGTTGCTCAGAGGTATGTCCAGGCAAGTTTCAGTATAGCCAAGAATGGAAACTCCACAACGTCTCTGGGCAACCTGTCCCAGTGTTCAACGATCCTCACAGTAAAAATGATTTTTTACTGAGTTACAGTTGAATTTCCTGTCTTTCTGGAGTTGGTATCTTGGCAAATGGAACTGACTTGGCCAGTGACCGCTTCAGTGTTCTCTGTCATTGCAGCAGTGATACCACCCTGCAGTCATAGTGAAGGGAGATAGTTATTTTGAAGCAGATGTTTAATCTATGGAACTTAAATCTAACCAATCGAATTTAGGGATCCAAGTAAATTAACTAAACATCACTTTATTTTTGGTCATATTCTTGCCCTCAAGAAAATAAAATTTTTGCTCGTTCAAACATGGAGGAAAATACACAGCATGGTAAGATTTATATCTAAAATCTCAAACCAAGGCAAACACTTACTTAGATATAGAGATGGCACAGGCTAAGTCTCCCCTAGAGGCAATGCCTAACCATTATGAGGGCTGTTTGAGTCACAGTTTCTGTCTCAAGGTGGTTTTGATAAAGCACTACCCTGCTGCAACCTACAGTAAATCCTTCAACTCACTTTTGAATGTATGATACATGTTCAGTTACACAGGATTTAGATGGTTAGGAACCCAGTTAGTGAATATTAAAGAGCTCTAGAAATTGTTCAGTGTATCTCAGAAACTGGCAAACTAGAAAGAGTATGCACATCTCCATGAAGCATCCTTTCATCCCCCCCCCCCCTTTTTTTTTCCCAACATATGAATTTATGTGGCTATTCCTCCTTGCTTTTAAGAAATTGCAAGTTCTCTAATTTCAGCCTTTCACTGATGATGAGCAAAACATTCCTTATTCTACATCTTGATAGAGTCAGGTTCGTTTGTGGAGTGGTTTTCCATTTGTAGGGGAAAGAATGAAAGCCATCTCGACAGACTTTGTGTTGTTTGCTCTTATAAAGTGCAGCTTTTTTATTTGGTTCAGAAGACAGGAGCCTAAGCTTGAATCTTTTGAATATAGTGAACTTCAGCAGTCTGAATCATAGCGTCATAGAATCATAGAATAGTTTGGGTTGGAAAGGACCTTTAAAGGTCATCTAGTCCAACCGCCCTACAAGGAGCAGGGACATCTTCAACTAGATCAGGTTGATCAGAACCCCATCCAATCTGACCTTGAATGTTTCCAGGGATGACACATCTACCTCCTCTCTGGGCAACCTGTTCCAGTGTTTCACCACCCACATCATAAAAAATTTCTTCCTTATATCTAGTATGAATCTACACTCTTTTAGTTTAAAACCATTACCCTTTGTCCTATTGCTACAGGCCCTGCTAAAAAGTTTGTCCCCATCTTTCGTGTAAGCCCCCTTTAAGTACTGAAAGGCTGCAATAAGGTCTCCCTGGAACCTTCTCCTGTCCAGGCTGAACAACCCTAATTCTCTCAGCCTGTCCTCATAGGAGAGGTATTCCATCCCTCTGATCATTTTTCTGGCCCTCCTCTGGCCCCACTCCAACAGGTCCATATCTTTCCTGTGCTGAGACCTCCAGAGCTGGACACAGTACTCCAGGTGGGGTCTCATGAGAGTGGAGCAGAGGGGCAAAATCACCTCCCTTGATTTGCTGGCCACCTGCTGAATCTTGAGGTATAAGAAGAAACATGCTTCTAAGGGAAAAAAAAAAAAAAAGATATTAAAAAGAACACAGAAATTAAATTGGGGGGGATCTTAAGTGATGATGAAGGATTCTATAAAGACTTTTCATAACATGTGAATAATCTGGTCATCGCAGACTCCAGGCTATTAAAAGTTTGTAGAACCCTATTTATTATGATGAACAGACAAACAGAAAGATAGACAAACACTGTGTTTACAGTGTGTGTATAGTGAACCTGTTGGTGGGAGATAAATTATTTTCCCTGTTTAGCTGATCTTTATATATCATAGATCACTACAGATCTATATAGGTCACTGTGGACCTCAAGTATGTGACATTCCTTCTAAATCTAAAAACGTGTGTAGTACTTTGTTGGAAAAAGATGTATGCTTACCTTACTTTCCAGGGTACTGTTAAAAATTTCTTGCCATTTTATTACCTGGTTTTGTAAAATAGCTTTTTAAGTTTTCTTTTTTTTTATTTAGTACAAGTCTTATGTATCTCATGTATTTAACATTGTTCTTCGCTTACCTTTTTCTCCCTCCTCTTCCTTTCTCTGCTTCCCTTTCTCCTCTGGCCTCCATTTTCATCTTTCCTCCCCTCCCTCCTCTCATCTCTTTTCTGTCTAGAATGTAAGAGGAAACTAGATCTTAGTGAGATATCATTTGTCAGTGTAATGTTAACATTACTTTGGTAACTCAAATTAAACATCCATTCTCCATTATCTCACTGGCTAAAATTTGAGGTGGCACTACTTTGCAGATAATGTCTAAAAGAGATGTTTTTTTCAGCAGCAGAAGATTCTCTTTGGACTTAACCTTATGTGCTCCATTTATTCTATGATTCCCAAGCATTAAATATTTTGATGAACTGTCATTTCTTAATTTGGTTTAGTTATATATCTTTACTGTAAGTCAACATTTCTTACATTTCCTGTTGTCATGCTTACCCTGTTTGCTGCTGATCAACTAACATTTCACCTTTTCTCCCCTTTGCTGCATTAAAATGGAGCAGTAAACCTGACAGGTGAGAAGTGAAAAGTAATCACTCTTCATTTAATCCAGAAAAGGAGAAAAAAAAGAGAAAAAAAAAGTTATCATGATAATGATCTAAGACAAAGCATCTGTCAGTCTAAGTGAATGTAGACAGTAATCTATCGATACGAAGGCAACTGAAAGATTTGTTATGTTGTTTACGGCACTGAAGAGTAACGTAACATATGCAGCCAAGTTTCACTGGGTTTTTTTTGTGTCTCTATGAAGTACATTTTCAAGAGACAGCACAGCTATACAATGTACATATGGTTTTATTTGTGTTTTAATGAAGTTAAAACAGCGGTTCTTTGCTATAACCAAAGCTGTTGAAGGAATGCATGGTTGTGGTTGAAATGTTAGCCACTCTAAATCTCCATAATGCTCCGTACACATAGACTCAGTGCTGACTTACAGTTCCACAAGTGAAAATGATATGGTGATCTCATTTGTCCTTTGTGGATTTTTTCCACCTGTCTCAAAACCATTGCATAATCTGTGAAAGAACTGTGATGTCTTATATAGTCTGGAAAGATACCAAAAAAGCCAGAATGATCCTGAGAAAAATAATAAATAATAAACCATTCTATTGTCCTGTAAGTGTTCAAAATGTTCGGATATATGATTAGAAGAGATTTTAGTGCTTTTAGTAGATTAATATGAAGTTGTGCTGCCCAGTACTGACTTGCAAGTGGAAAAAAGATAAATGAAGCTTGTCTCTGGACAGTTCCACTGATACCTAGCCTTCAGAAGGAGAAATAGATAATAACACTTCTTGAAAGCTGCATCACACACCTTTACTTAAGAAGAAAGAATACTAGGGCATTGTGATACTGTAGTAGGAGTTTGAGATAGTCAGAATAAAAAGTGAAAAAGGAATTTCAACTGAGTTTCTGCATAATATTTTTTTTAAAAACAGTAAAAACAGAAGAATCAGATTTAAATCTTCACAGCTTCACTAAAAAGAAGTTAATAAATGTGTTAAGGTATTTACCAGAGAACAGATGGAATATTTTTACAGCAAAACACTTTTTTTTTTTTTCTTTCATAAAATCATAGGACTAGTAACTTTCAAATAATTCTGCAACTATGTTGCTGTTTGGCTTCTTTTCATAGTCTTTGAAATCTTGCTGTATGCATCTTTCATGAATGCCACCATGTGTTCATCATTTCAAGAACAGCAAGAAATCAATTGGAGCATTTTTGAGAGGGGAGCCCAGCAAAACAATAACATATTTAGCACTGTCACATTTTGAGTCAATTAGAAAGAAAGAAAGGAAAAAAAAAATGCAAAACAATGGTATGTTAGAGCAAATATTAGACACCTGGAAAAGATTTTGCTATCATAAACCTTAACATCATCTCAGTTCTGTTTTCACAAAGTAACTCTGCTGCTGTTTGCATCTTCATTTTATATGACATGAAGAATATCAGCCAGTTTTCATTTTCATTCAGGAACTCACAGAGGACTAGTGAAGAAGGATACCACTTGAAATTAAAGCATTAAATTTCCAAATTCTTGCGTGAAAATGCAGAGTGGTAGATATTCTTCAAGGAACATAGTTCTCCATGTTTTGTATCAGAAAATGACACTCTCAAATGATGGGAGTCCATTTTACCAGAAAAGTCAGAGTCAGAACACATGTGGACTCTGCTTCTCTTTGCAGAAAAGGAAGCACACACAGGTTTCTTTCCTTCCTTTCTTTCTGTCTTTCTTTCTTTCTTTCTTTCTTTCTTTCTTTCTTTCTTTCTTTCTTTCTTCCTTCCTTCCTTCCTTCCTTCCTTCCTTCCTTCCTTCCTTCCTTCCTTCCTTTCCTTCCTTCCTTCCTATCTACCTTCCTTCCTTCCTTCCTTCCTATCTACCTTCCTATCTACCTTCCTTCCTTTTTTTCTGCCTTCCTCTCTTTCTGCCTGCCTGCCTGCCTGCCTGCCTTCCTTCCTTCCTTCCTTCCTTCCTTCCTTCCTTCCTTCCTTCCTTCCTACCTTCCTACCTACCTTCCTACCTACCTTCCTACCTACCTTCCTATCTACCTTCCTATCTACCTTCCTATCTACCTTCCTTCCTTTTTTTCTGCCTTTCTCTCTTTCTGCCTGCCTTCCTTTCTTTCTTTCTTTCTTCCTTTCCCAGCTTGTTTTGGACAGATTGACAGGAGTACTATAATTGCAGTGAAAGTCTTAATTTGATCAGAAACATTCATACAGAATCCGAGACTTGAATATGTAGATGTGATCAGATGCATGAAGATTATGTAGTGCAGCTCTTACAAAGATGAGAAGCCACAGAGCAGATTCTTACTTCCTAGAAAGTGAAAGTAATAGGTGTCTTCTGTACTGTTCTCTGTCATATTGAAAGTACCCAAAGAATGCAGGTTGTTTTTTATAAACAAGGCAGAGCTGTGCCTATAAAATATGAAGTATTCAGTGATAATAGCTTTGTGTGTTCATTTTTAATTACATGCTCAAGTGTTGGCTACTTTTTGATAAAGGTATAGCTATCTAGCTTTTAAAAGAGACAGAGTGTGATTTTTTATAAGTTTCATGTTGTATCTAATAACAGTCAACTAATTGGGTGCCCAGAATAGTGATCTAGAGGATCAGTCTAGGGCATAATGGTGTTATTTTCCCTCTGACATTACTATATTTAGATTCATTTTGCCATTGCAAATTGTAGCAGCTGTACCCACCATGCATAATTATTTTGCCTTTACACTGGATCAAATACTCTTTCACAATAAACATCTCACCTTTAGAATATAATGATTAAACACTCAGGCACCTTTATTTGTCAAGCTAACACCTCAATCTTATGTTTACTTGTATCCACCTTCTCCATGCAGGAAGAGGGCTGAATCTGATTCTAGAAAGAGCAGCATACCCAACAGCAAGGAGATCCCCTCTCACCATCCCACAGACCCAGTGGAGCTGCGACGCCTTAATTTTCAAACTCCGGGTAAGAGACAATAGTACCTCACTTAGAGCTCTGTGATCACAAACTAATTAGTGGTGCTGTTACAGAACAGAAAGATTGATTGTTTAGAAAAATATATTTTCATTGCTTATGGATTTTTGCACAATGTATTCCTTTGTTAGTTTTGGAAATAATTCTGTAATTTCTTTATTTAAAGAAAAATCCTGCATAAGCAAAATTAAAGTTTTGTAAAGAAGACCTCAAAGTCACCTATGTTGTATGGATGTGTTTTATGTGCTAAAATTCCAAGTTAAACCTAACAATGCTAGAACAAATTATTGGGAAATGTACATCCCTCTATTAACGATATTCTTACAGCTACTTCTTTGTAAATAAGCCTTCCTCTTATCTACTGCATTATCAGGTAATCCGTTAACATCATTGGAAGTTTCACTACCTTGCAAATGTACAATACAGAAGAGAAATACTAACTAGAAAAATGATTTCATCTTTTAAAATCAGGCTATATGTTAGGATCAAGATGGATATTAACATGTCAGTAGTTCTGAAGGTAGAAGGAACACATTCCCAAATATTTTATTTACTTATTTCATTTATTAAGCATTGTTTTCTTAAAGCTGCTTGGTTTGATAGTCAAGAAATACCAGGAGAGAAATCCTTAAAATAGTATTGATTTTTTTACCACCTTTTTATAAGTCTTTTTTTTTTTTT
This sequence comes from Nipponia nippon, assembly GCF_047370975.1. NCBI lineage: Eukaryota > Metazoa > Chordata > Aves > Pelecaniformes > Threskiornithidae > Nipponia > Nipponia nippon. The sequence goes on from NW_028262402.1 coordinate 44,789,358, forward strand.
TTTAAATTGGCTTTGTTTTGATTATGATGTATTCCAGTAGACTTGTTTTCTATTACAATGTGACTGCACACAATCCTGGGCTGATGCTAATTACTTACCAAATCTTCCTGAGCCTTGTGTTTGTCAAATTTATTACATTAAGTACAAAAAATAATGAATTCAAGCTCATAAAAGCAGGAAATTAAGTGCTTGAGATGTTGAGAGATTAGCTGCAGAAGCTGACATACTAAACATTACAAAAGGGTTAACTGAACTTGTGAATCTCATTTCTGATCTTCTAAACAGTAGCTATATTAAGATAGTGTTGCCCCAGGAGTAGTTGATCTACAGAGCAATGAATTTGGGACTAAAGACCCAACATCTACACTGCATGCATATGCCAGAGGTAGAGAGGGAAGAGCCTAGAGGCTTGAGTTTTACCCAGCCTTGCTTTTTTAGTCTGTTCCAGTACACTGAAGCTCTTCAGCAGCTGTGTGCTTCAGGAGTGTGTTTCAGGTGTGCATCTTCTAGTTTACTTACATCTGAATATGGGAATCTTGTTCATGTGCTCTGGGACCTCTCTAGAATATGAACCTAAGTGTAGTAAAAGGAAATGACTGAAAGTTTTGATTCACAATTGTGCTTCTGAGGCTGCAGTATTAACGTAGACTCATCCTAACCGAGCAAAGGTTTCCTATGTTACCCAGCACTGTCATACAAAGTTTTAAAGGTTATTACAGGGATAGAAGTATACATACAAGTCTTTGAAACACTAAAAGAAAAATTAGGGTTCTTGCAGTTTAGCTTATGCCTAAAACAAGTCATTATCTGTATACAGATATATACTGAGTAGAGTGGTGGATGGCTTAATAACTAGGTATATAAGTATAATTTTCTGCTGTCCATGTATTTAAATGTGGAGTCTTACCTATCCATTTAGTATTCATCATAAATTAAAATAAAATGTGGTCAGAAAAAAAATGCTGCCAAGTCATAACAGCTTTACATATAAAATTAATTTATTGTAATTAATTCTAAATTTACATTTAGAATGTAAAGTTATTAAGAAATGGCAGAATTTGTGGCACTTGTAGACAACATAATTCCACCTCATTGATCTGAAAAGAACTGGAGAGGAGTGGACATGTACCTTTCCTTGCAGTCTTATAGTTTATCTGGGAAGTTTGCAGTTTTCTGTGAAGCTAGTTGAGCAGAACATCTGCAATCTGTTTCTACTATGAGGTCTTTTTCTTTGCTGTAAACCTTTTCACAAAATGGAGGATTAAAATTATTATTAAAAATATAGTACAGAAATCAAATTATGATCTTTTTTCCTATTATTGTACCACCTAAGAGCCCTAGGCACAAGTCAGGTCATTGTGGTACTCAGCATGCAACCAAATATCAAGGAGAAAGTTCCTACCCCAGGAGACTTGTCTTGCTGTGTAACACTTCCTAATTAACGTGTTCTTAATATGTAGTCTTAGCCTCAGTAAAGTCAAGGTACAGTTCTTGTGGTAACAAAAGAAGAACCTCACTTAACTCACATTAGCTTCAATTAGGGCTACCATTTCATTAAAATCTGGCTGAATTTAACTTAGATATTTAGATCCTGCTGGAATGTTTATCCAACTCCACACAGTAACACACCATTAAATAACATGCAAGACAAAGCTTTTCAAGACTAATGTAGAGAAACTACAGAAATGCTGTACATTCAGGATACCAGTTTTGTTGGTTTTGTTGTTCATTCACTCTCAGATGTGTGGTTTTTATTTTCTACCAGGTAGCAGAAATAGGCAGTAGGGTACTGCTGGGGCAAAGCAGGCAGCTGAGAGAAGGGATTGGGGCTGATGCGGTTATGTGTTGGGGTTTTTTTACCAAGACATCTGCACTCACCCTAATACGATGGCCTTATCTACTCTGTAAGATGTTACCATTTCTAAACAGATACAATGAATGACAGTGTGTTGAATGTACTTTAATAATCAGTGTATGCCACGTCAGTACAACTGCATCAGGATAGATGATTTGACATCATTGTTAATATAATGATTTATTTATTTAGATTATGAAAGCATCCACAGTTTGCTTGGAGCTTTCCAGGCACACCAGTTGCTTCCAGTGGGAGGGGGAAAAAAAAAGTTCATAATGAACCCACAATGTGAAGAAGTGTTAGAGAAGAAAATTTTAAATTACATTGGCATATCCAGATTGCCAGTTTTCACTGGGAGAGGTGAATGAGACACTCCTATAAAATTCTGCGTTGTCATAAACTTTAATACTTTAAAAGATTTCTAAACAGCCTCTTTCCAAAAATGCTAGCAATCATGTATTTTGTGTAAGGAAAGGTCTGATCACATATAGCTATCAAAATAATTTGAAAGGAAAACCCTTGTTGTGATAAATTTGAATTTCTAACCACAAGTACAAAATACTCCCGATACAGGTGGTTAGGCATAACTTTTTGAAAGAAATTATGGGAAAGCAATATTTTATCTTTGGTGATATTTAGGCAATGATTTAGGTACAATTGTGTTGTACTTATTGTAAAATCATCAATTCAGCATGAAGATGTCGTAAAAATCCACAGTCTAAACTACCAGCACAGCAAATATCCTGATTTCCTTTCACTTTTTCTTGTCCTGTCCATACAAAACTACATTCTTCACTAATCTAGTACTTACCTGAAGGGTTTCCTATCTTACCTTGTCCAGGAAGGATCATATTCATCTCTGGCTTCACTCCTCACTGGATGGAGTAACTCCATAGATAAATTTGACATTTTGTCTTGACATTTGGAATAACCCACAGTTCTATATGTGAGGGCAAGATCCCATGTCCATATGTGTTATCCAAAAATGTATATTTGTTAGATAAGCCCATATGCCAGTGAATGCCAAGTTTTCTTTGAGTAAACATGAAAATACCCAATGTCTCAGTAGCATACAGGATTTCATTTATAAGTCTTTTATTCTTCCAGAACTGGAATAGCTGAGGAAAAGTCAGTCACATTCTTCCCATTGTACAAGTTTCCTATGAAATACGGCATTAAAATCATTAACCTAGTGTGCAAATTTTAAAAGTCTTTATGCCACATGGGAGAGTAAAGGTAGGGAAGAGGTAATAATTAAGCCCTCACAAAAGGTTTCATCAAATGAGGAAGCCCAGTTTTGCATAGAGGAAAATAACTGATGTTAAGTGTTTGAGTGGGTTACGAGAGACCCAAGGCTCAGGCAAAGACTTCAATCTGCCAATCAGCCAAAGAACTAAATTGAGTCATGCCTCAAAAGTGACTGATTTTTTTCCTCATTTAAATATAAAATATGTCACACTTATAAGTAATTTGTGTAATTGTGTGCCAATTAAACAATTATCTCATTATCTCTTACAAACTAAATAACGTGCTTTGAAATACAAGAAAAATAAATAGAATTATTACAGCTCTGAATTAAAGACTGTTTTTTTATTGGATAAGTAAGTGCTCGCAAAACACTTATTCCCTGAGTTCCTAAGGAAGTTCCACTAACTTATTTCCAGGATAAGGCAGAAAAAGGGTAACACAGGTCCAGAGGAAAAAGGTGCAAATAACAAAAGTGGAAAAAGTGGCATCTGGATTTAGTCACCTGCTTTGCAAGATAGCAGGAAATTTCTTCCCTTAGTTTATCCACACAATTTCTGTTTATGAGAATCATAACAATGCTGAAGGAAGTACTGTGGTTTGTCTCCATGGCAAAAACAGACTGGAGCAGCTTTCTCACAGTGAGCAATCCTACATATAGCTCTTCATGTGAACTTGACTCACATGAAGGATTTAGGCACCTAAAAGAGGTAATAAGCTTCAGAGTGTAAATGTCACTTCTCTGATAACCCACTTGTTTGCTTTCAAACCTAGAGGCAATCAAAACCTGCTTAGCTGGGAGATGGAGTTGAAAGTTCTGCTCCTCACAAGAGTAATTTTTTTTCTGGATTTTAGCCAATAGTTTTGCAACTTGTTATTGTATTGAACAATTTTAGATCAGGGTCTGAAAACTAGGTCTCCCCTTTCCTCAGTGTAGACAGCTTTTACACCTCACTGAGAGATGGGACTTCTGCCATGAGGCAACAGAGCCCCTAGGGCTGCTTGGTAGAGCTAAATCTTTGATACAGAACAAAAATTACTCTCATTCCAGAAAAATTAATCTAGTTTTGAAGAACATAAATTCTTCTGGAATCAAAGTTACTTCTTTTTGCAATATTATATGCACATTGGTAACTATTTTAGAATAGCTGTTGAAGAACGACATATTTCTCTAGAGCTAATCTTGTAAATTTGACTTTGTGCACAAGATGTAAGATCACTCTCTGGCTTAGTTCTAACTGTATGAAAAAGAAATTTTAAAGTAACAGTAATTTTCTTCTCAAATATACTAAAGGCATCCTTGCTAAATTTTCATGGATGCCAAATTCCTACTGAATCAGCGTCGTCTTTCATTTTTTCCATTTTTCATGTCCAAATTTTAAATACATATTTCTTTCTACCTTTTTGATAGGGGTAAGTATCAGTAACAGTAACCACTGTTACTGATTCCTTCCTTTTTCTGTAAAGGGACAACATCTTAATGAACATAGATTGGTGTGTGGGAGGGTATTCTGTGTTATTAAATAAAAATGAGGATGTAATAAATCAGTTTTTAAAATCACAGAGTATTAGCTCAATGTGGACCTGAAATACAACTCATTTCATAAAGAAATTTCTGTGAAAATAATGTGTCACGTTTTCAGCTCACCTAGATTGTAGTCTGTATTCTAGCAGCTATGCACTTTTTTCAGTTTCTAACTTCCTTCCTGTTTATTGTGGACATGTTAACCCACAGGTCCAAATTTGTAAATAAATATGTGTTTCTTAAATGTTTTTAAAAGCCCTTATCATAAAACCCTGACAACAAACAAAGTCATAATTTAACGCACTAACAACAAGGCCGAAACACCCACATGTTTCAGTGGGGTAAAGGAGTATACTTAACAGGTTTATGTCTGTTAATATGCAGGTGAATTCTGACCCTGCTCTCTCTGTTTTTCCTTGAAATTGTGGCACATATGGTATTCCATGTTCCTTAGTCATTTATTTACCACAGATTAACCAGAAGATTATTCTACACTGTAATTAAACCATACATTCTCATTTAATACCTGTAGAGGGGTTACTACTAGGCTGCATAAGATCAATCACATTTGTCAATCTTCTGCCAAGTTGGGAAATAAAAGCTTCTTATGGATACAATTTCAGCTGTGTTTTGCATGTGGTGTTTTTTGGTTGTTTTGTTTTGGTTTTTTTCCTGTTTGAGTTTTTAAGCGGTTTTATCTCTTTATTTTCATATTTTAAAGAAAGTTTGAAAGCGTGTTTTCAGCATGGTGTTTCTTTTGACTTTGTAGCATGTCACAGGATCTGTTGTAGTTTAGCTCTATTTTCTCTTTATTTTTTTGAGTTTTCATAGCATATGTTGATAGATGTGGAAGTGTGTCAGCAAATAAGTGTATTTTCTTATTTGTAGCCACAAAAATAAGTGTGTTTAGCTGTATTTTGGGTGGGTTTTTTGAGTCAAGTTCTACACCTGCTGTTCACATGCGACTCACATTAAGCTCAGTAGGAACCTCATGCTTTTGCATGAGATATGATGAGATCTTAAATGTTCATTCATAGCATATTCTGTTATGATGCTTGTTATGATTTGTAGACTGATTACATAACAGAAGTCCTCCAGCAGTTCTTCTAAAAAGTAGCTACTTTTATCATCTCAGTAGAGCACATTTTATATATTTAAAAGATGAAAATATACCAAATGCAATTACTTCACTTCATAAGTTAACTGCAAGATATTATTCCAAGAAAGTTAATGTGTCCAAGTGTAAGTGCCTAAAATGAGTTGTGGAGAAAGGGATTATATGCAGTCAAAATTGGCCAATCTCTGAGTTGTAAGTGGTTCCTTTTTTTCCTTAGAAAAGAAAGTTTTATGTCAAGTTTCATTTTGCATAAAGTGTTCAATATGAAATCTCCCCTTAGGAATGTCAAGTGGCATACAGAGGAGCATATAAACAAAAATAGTTTAAAAAAGAATGGATGTTCAGCATCTTTAAAAAAAATATACCTTTACAGTAAGCTAATGATTGAGATTCCTGTTCATGATGCTTGTGATTTAGTCAGATTCATCATGTAATGAGCAAGTCTCATTCTCTTTGGTTTTATGTCCTTTATGTTTACAGTAGGGTAACTGGACATTTAGATATCTTCTTAGTTCAGTTTCCAGATGCTGTTTTGTGCATGTCTGAACTGCCTGTATGTACAAGATTGATTGATTACGATGGTCTACTGCTGTTACTAATTTGTTTCCCATTTCCGATTGGCTTTTACTTTTTACAGCTTTGAGCAGTAATTCAGTCCCCTACGCCTCCCTGATTGGCTCTGTGTCCTCCCTCTCTAGCCAAACTACCACTCAGTCCTTATATGATAATAACTCTCTCCCACGATTCGCTCGAAAAGGTCTAAACATCTTTGTCTCTATTATTTTCTCTGTTCAAGCACTGTTTTAGATGTACATCAGTCCACCTCCATTTCTGGATCAATCTAGAGTTCTCTTGTGCCTTTTCACTCACATATTTTCCATAGGGGTGCTTGATCTGGATCAATCAGTGTAATTACTAGATGACTGTCACCCACACTCATTTTGAGAATAGCCAAGTTCTATTAAGTGAAATTTCTAAGAAAATGGGAGACAACCAGAACTGAATCAAATAAATTAATACTTACAGACTAATTTGTTAATTGAAATTTAGAAGAAATCTCCCCATTATATCTGAATATTCTGCTTTGTTAGTTGACTGACAGCTTGCCTTAATATCTATCTACTTTAAATAATGTCTCACCATCGAAGATGTGCTATGAAGGTAATATATAAATATATGTGTATAGGGTCAGAAGAACTAGGGCCAGTGCTGCTGGACATTATTTTGGACTCTAGTGTGATGCCTGAAATGTCAAAGAATCAAAAAGAAAACAAGAATTTAAAAAAAGGAAAAGAGAAAAACATGCTATAGTATGACTGTGTTGTAACCACATGGTCATTTTCAGCTATGTTTACAGGAAATGCAAGTTAACTGTCTTAGGCGTGCTCTTGAAATTCACGGTGACAAAGCAAACTGCATTGTGCAACATGGCTTCCAGCTTGAGCCCCCCTTGAGTCATCACTGTTTTCCCTTTGTAATTTCAAGAGATCCTGGGGTTCACTAGCTTAATTTTTCTAGCCAGCTCTGATTTCTTCCCACAAGCAATTGAAAACTCACTTTCCTTTTAGGTGTGATAGTATAAAGCACGAAGAGAAGAATGTAAGCATTTTGGAGAAGGGTCGTGAAGACTAATAGCGTGAAACAAACATGTTCACAAATTTTTGCCTGGCAGATCTTCAGCTGGCAGATTGTTCTAGTTGACCCCACATCTTTTCTGTCTTTCTTCTGCCTTGCTGTCCCTATACTCCCTTCCACACCCATCTCTATCTCTGATTCCCAGCTCTTCTTTTTCTTCTTTTTCACTCAGTATCTTCATCAGTGGACAAAGATGTTTACACCTGCAGTAGATTGTAGGTACTTTTGGGGGTTGATAAATGGGGTTTCAGATTAAGCATGTTTTAAGGTACTAGTGCAGTCAGTATGTGTATCCAGCCAAACTGTACAACCCCTGCCTCTACAATCTGCTACTTGTGAAAACATTTTTGAAGTTCTAATTGTCTGATGTCCAATGTTGTCTTCAGTGACTGTTGTCTAAAAGCAACGGTGCATGTTATTCTAGTCATTCATAGTTGCATGTGAATGTCAGTCACCTCAAAATTTCATAAAATATTTAAGTATTTCTAATTTAGTCAGAATATGTAGTCAGTCTTCTAGACCTTGATGCATTATTATTAATCCTCAAGCTATCCATTTCATTTTTTATAATTTATTTTATAAGTTAGTTTTATGTTGGTTTGAGGTTTCTTTGTTTTTTACCATTTCCTTTGCAGGTTCAGGTGTCTCCGGTTACCTCGGTAACCTTCATTCTTCAAGTTCGTTTTTCTTGATTATGCATAAGTCACTTTGTTTTCTGTCAAAACACTACTCTCTCCCCTTTAGGGCTCTTTCAGTGTCTGTTTCTCAGCTCACCTTTCCTCATCTAATTCAATGGAGTTTCCATTTCATGCAGTGCAGGAGAAGGAATTTGAAATGACATTAAGAGTCATTACTCAAAGCAGAGGTCGACATCAGGTCTAACTGTCTCATTTTTCCATGCCTAGCTAGCCTCATTGACTCACATCCCAGTAACTCTTTCCTCTACACTAGGAATGTTAGCTTTCGGAATATGCTTGGTGACTTCTTTTAATTTGGCTTCAGAGCTCATCTATCCAGAGCATGTCCTGCTTTGAGTAACCAAACTATTTGCCTGCTTCTCTCACATATGACATCTTTACTACTTACACATTTCTAGCCATTCTAACTACTGCATTCTCTACATTTTAGAGCGATGCCATCACTGCAGTTTACTTTAAATTCTTGTTCTTTCTTGTTCAACAGGTATGGCCAGTCATCCCCCAATACCTATCTTGGAACTCGCAGATCACATTGAAAGATTGAAAGCAAATGACAATTTGAAGTTCTCACAGGAGTATGAGGTAATTTTCCCCACTTTCTCATTACTTAGATTGTTTAAAATGTCATGCTTTCTGTTTCCCTAGACTTTTCTCTGATATTTACCCACCCCGATGGTGCCAGTTTTGTATGACATTAAAACCATGATAAGAAAAACTTCTCTGTGTAAAATGATTACACTGATGAGGTGGCTCCTTTGCTTGTAGAAATCTATTATCTTTTTATAAAGACACTTGTCGGGCAGATTCCATGGGCACATGCTTGAAGCAGTGTGTGAATGATACAGCACTTCACTCTTTTTAATATACACAAACATCCATCTATTCTGCAGTCAAAAGATCCTTAGATTATTTTAAAAAATCTCTTGTGTAATGTTGACAGGACACATACAGTATAAGCTCCAAAGAAGTTACAGTCCACTGTGTTAATTTTGCATGGATTAAAAGAATTTGCAATTGCCTGATGTCTTTCCTAATATAACAGTCTCAAGACACTGTATCTTCCCCCTGTCAATAATACCACATTGATAATCTGTGAATGATGGTCTATAAGAGCATGAAAGAAATTAACTGGAAGAGAGTAATCATTTACAAGCCACCTTGTCAGTAATGCATGGAGTATACCCCACCAGACAGGCATTGGTACTGTGGAGAGTAACAGCGTCTCGTGTCAGTAATTTGTGGCTATAGGGACTTAGATAGCCATCCATTAAACACAGTAAATTGTAGTTGTTTCTTCAATGTCAATATGGTCTATGTCAAAAATCTGGGGATAAAGTATGCACTGAACCATCAGAAAAAGAATGCTTCTTTAGAGCAACTATGGGCGGTCGTGTCAGTGATCCAAGGATTAACAGGTCCATCAGGGATCACAGACACAGTATTTTCTTTATAGTCTGTTGTGTCACTAATCCTTGCTTAAAACTCCCCAAGACTTTGTTAGCATGGTGGAGTAAAAAACCATGTTACTCTCATTTTTTTAGGGACTGCACATTCATTGCATTTGAAGGTTCATACGAACACTGACAGTGCAATAAAAAACACTGAAGAAGACTTTCACGGGTTGGTTCTGTAGCAACATGTGACTGCATGGTACAGAGATCCTGTAAATGTCCAATGTATTTTAAAAGTCTTGACAGAAAATGTTAAAAATGATCACTAACTACTATGATAGAGAACTACAATTGCCTGTTATTTAATTGAACGTGCCGTTCAGAAAGACCTTAAGACTGCTCTAAAAAATAATCTCATTAAATGTCAAAAGGAAAATAGAGTCTCAACAATTCATGGAAATAAATTTGTTTGCAGAGCATTGCAGGATTGCTGTTTACTGTTGCAATCACAAAAAATGTGGGAGTATCTGCTCACATTTCTGTGTGTAAATCCTGCGTTCTTGAGTACGAAGACTGTAGCATGTAAAGAATCCGATAGGGAAATTTATGTACCAGAACTTTCACCATAAAAAAAGGTAGCATTTGGTACAAATTTAACAATCATTTCCTATTGTACTATGGGCAAATTCCTTGGAATATCTGTGTAGGAAATTCCATTTAATAAATAAAAAATGTCATTACAAGTCTTATGATGTAGTATAACTTCCATAAAAATAAGCAATACACCTTTACTACGTCTTGGGCATGTTGTGAAGATAACATAGTTCTTCTTATGCTGTAATATAACTTAAAAGTTTTGGTGTTTTATATTTCCTTTAATATTTAAATCATTAAAATCATCTTGAGAATGTAATCTTAACCATTTATAGCCAGCATTGTGAAGATACATTAGTATCTGCCCCTCCTGGACTTTTTACCAGTCTATGTGAACAGCCCAACTTTCACATTCTTTTTATTTTTTTTTACTAAACATACCATCTGGGGCAGACTGGTCAGACGTTAAAAGGTTAAAATGTGGGCAACTGTAGGTCAACATCAAGCTTCAATCGCATTGCTTTGCCCAAGGGGGTTCAACATTTATCTTTGAAATACCAGCTTTAGAGATACCACTTCATTTCCATCTAGTCCAAGGTTCATCCATTTTGAAACAGAATTAATGAAAAGCACTGCTGTTTGATTTCATGGTCTGGTCTAGTCTAGGCAGTGGACTAAGGCTGCAGTTTGATGATCACTGTAAGTCATCTCCCTGTCTTGGCTGTGTGCTCTTGTTGTCTCTCTTGTGCCAATCTTGGCACTAGCGCATGTGCAGCTGTTCAAGGATTATCTCAGGAAATAGATCCAGCTGAAAACTAATTGTTTTATTTTTTTTTGCTGTTTTCAGTTGGATCAGTTCCCTGCACTAGCTCACCACATGGCTGCATGAGCTCTAGTGCCAGTACAGGGGAGCTGGTGGGAACATTTGTGGTCAAGGATTGGGGCCTTCTCTTTCAGCAGTCCTCACTAATGTCCCGTAAAAGCAACTATCCAATTCTGAGGCAGAAATAGGTACAGATGGTAACAGTTCAGTTATTATCACTTCAGATTACATTTGAACTGGTGACACAGAAAAAAAGATATTTTTCATCTTCAAGAGTTAAAGGTGTAACATGCAGCAGGAAACCACTGACCTTTATTGATAGTAACGAAGTCCTCCAGTTAATTCCCATTTGGGGAAACAAACACTTTTCATCACTTACCACTGATGATTTTTTTTTTTTTTTTCAAAATGCCCTTTCCTCCTTGGCATTCCACTATTTTATTTTACTTTTTATGGAATTTCTTACATTGCATGGATGAAATTCTTCAAAAATAGACTGATAGTATACAACTGTTATGACAACTTTGTGATACCATAAAATAAAAAATATGTATACAGTTTCCTGATGAACTAACTTCTCATCCAGCTTGTAGCATTTCTTTCAGGAGGTTAGCTCCATTTCAAAAGGATGTTTTAATTATTTTTTAGCATACCCTACTTTAGTTGCCACTTCAAAAGAATTACTTGTTTCACGACTCAAACACATCTTTTCATATTACATGAACCCTTTTCAGCTCTTCAGAAGTATTTGAATACTTGCTCCTATGCCATCCTTGCTCCTGTTCCATCCACTGCCTTTTGATCAGAATTTCTGATCAAAATTGCATACAAGTTTGTTTTTCTTCTTTTGGAAGTGTATCGCTTCCTTGCCTGTTCCCACTTTCTCTTCACACAGACAGAAACCTCCCTGTCTCCTCACTACTTCCAAAAGAGAGAAAAAAGTTCTCTCAGAGAAGGCACACATCTACATGCTGTGTCCTCTGCTGGTTTATACCCTTTGGCATCATTTTCTAATGAAACCCCCTAACGTCCTCTCACACTCCCACGGAAGGTGAAGGAAAACTTCTTTGTAGACCTGGACCATGAGAGAAGACAGGATTGCTTTCTTCAAATAATCCCAAACTCAACCCATTATTCTCCATTCATCTGGCACAAAGCTTCCCAAACAGGTTTTTTTTGGTGGTTTTATTTTTCTGAGAATATGTTCCTTTTTGTGCTGTGTGAAATCTAGTTGAGAAAGAATCTGAAATTGCCATTACAGAAATAATAAGTCCAAACTGCATCCCTCTGCACTCTGGTTCTGAAAGGAATGCCCAGGGTAATGTGGGAAGTTGGGAAAGCAAGTATTGCAAAAAAGTAAGTAGCAATATGCATAGTATAAACTATATCTTCTCAGAAAAAAAAAAAAGTCAAAAAAGTAGAACTCCTGCATTGCTATGATGTGGTAACAGGAGTGTATTCTCCAGTGTAGAACATTTTCCACCTGTGCAATGTTTTCTAAGCTTCAGTGTTGCTGATTGGAGGAGTTCCTACTTCTGCAAGTCTTCAGAAACTATTTCATAGTGTCTTCTTCAGGACTTCTCCTACCCCAGCTTTTACAGAGCATGATCATGAGAACAGTGGAGACTTCTATCATTATACTTCTCTCACAACTTTACCTTGAATACCAGATTTCATGGGAGAACAGGGGCCAAGCCTTAAAGGTTATGACTACTGCAAGATTTAAACAGACTTATAATTCACCTGTTGGATAAAATGGTTTTGTATTTTTAGCATAGATAGTGCTATGTCTTCTTCTCAATAAAGTTCATTTCTACTTCAAAATAAATTTTTCTTAATCCTTCATTAATTATTATTAGCTTGCAATCCGCAAGCCTTAGCAAAATGTTGGTTTGCCTTGTTAACATGACATATCCTTTATGTCACGTGGTTCTTTTGTATTCTCTAATTTAAAGACAAGGTTTTGACCCCAACTGATTATTACAAAGCTTTTGCTGACTTTGGCAGTTTCATTGGGATTCTTACGTAATGCAAGACTCCATATGGACTTGACAGCTGCTAAACAGAAAACCATATTTGTAAGAAACTGACCTTTATAGCGTATCTCCTTCTTAAATCAGACTTCAGAATTTAACAATAAAAAGCGGTCATGGAGATAGCCTGAATCAGAACAGTAATGTTCTGCCTACTTTATGCAATTCACTAGATGTATTTGTAAAGTACTTCCCTCCTATATCATAGAACAGAAAATCTATTCCTCCAAAGCAGATTCCTGGGTCTTGTGTAAAATAGTTTCACATTTATTATCCGAGATCTGTAGTCATAGCTTTACACCCTTAAGGAAGTAGATTCAGACTCATACCATTTTTGTGTGAGAACCTGTCACTGCAACACAAAAATTACAATACTGGCCGCTATGTGTTATTGTATGATTTACTGTGTATGTGTGTATGTGCACTGGTTAACTAATGTTACGAGAAGTTGTATATAATTTTAATGTTTTTCCTCATCAGTCTTCTTTCTGTAAATTACAACCAGTCTTTTGCTTTAACACTTGAGTATTGGAAAAGATGAAGATGCATTTTGACTCTGTTCCACACTGCTGTACTATTACAAGTTTTACTGAAGCTTTTCAGTATCAGTGGGTAGGATTTGTGATGAGAAGACAATTTACTGAATATAATGCATTTATCATTTTGTATCTCAAGCTGCAGCAAGAAAAACATTGGACACTAAAACAGAACAAATTTTATATAGTAGAAGCACATATAGAACTTATTATTGATAAGAAACACTTCAAAAGTCCATGAAGAACAGATAACCTACTGAATGAATCTGTACCAAAAAAACAGCTGCACTTAACTGCCATATTACAGATAATAGTGACTCATACGCAAAAATCAGTTACTTCTCAGCAAAAATTTGTTTTCTGTTCTTTATCTTTACAATAGTTTCCTCCTTCTAATATTACAAACATCATTTATTGGTATTCTGTAACTTTAGTTTCATAGGATATGCTCCATTTATTGAGAAACAATTAGTGTAGTCAGTGAACGATGAAAAGCTGTTTGTCTTCTTATTAATAGCACATACGCTGTTGCATTCACCTAGGTTGTTTGGTGCTTAGTTCCACCTAGGGTAGTATCCGAGCCAGCATGGTAGTTATGATGTAGAGAATTTTAAAGACATAATGCAGGAATCTGAAGTGGCACTAGTCAAGATTTATAGTAGTGTATTATCTCCTTCCTTTTTGCTGTGAATGCTTCCTTGGGATAACAACATTTGTTTATGCTTTCATAATTGAAAGAATATTCAGTAAAAGAAAGCTGGTGTTATCATATTAGCATGCTAGGTTTTGGTCTGATACCTAATGCTATTTTGCCAAGGAATTCCACAGAGACGGTTTAAATAGTCAAATACTGTAATAAATGTCAGTTTTATTTTGCCCAACTGAAAACAGTGGTATGTGTAGGAAGAGAAAAGAGTCCACTTCTTACAGCAAGAAAAATTATTCAAGGACAGACTATGTAGGTTATTATAGGTAAAACTGAGTTTTGTGGGGGCTTTTTAGAAAGATTCATTTGCAATAATTTTAGGGTTTTTATGGAGGGAAATGGAGGAATCAGTGAAGAATTTAGTGTTGCTGTTTTTCATGTACTATACAAAACAAAACAACAGGATGCTTTAATCATGAAAATATTTAAACTAAGCAAGGTTTTTCATTGCTCAAGTATTCTTCTACTCCTGATATTTGTTTCCTAGCTGTTTTCAACACAAAATTATTTCCACCACAACTGGTTATCATATCACGGGCAAAGGATTTTAATTGCAGATGGGGAATAAAAAGATTATACTTCAGACTGGAAGCAAAGAAATACAAAACAGTAGGATTGGTTCTTAAAAAGTTAAGTTTTCTAAAGCTTTTTATGTAGTAGACACTCTCCTTCAAACATGTTGCCAAATAATGGTTACTTTGCTCCTTAAGTATAATTTAGTTATATGCATATATAACTTGTTTGATTCCATTGGAATCAGGTTTTACATGATCTCATTTGGTCATAGGAATATTAGCTTGATATTGTAGAGGAAGTATCCTTGTTCTTGAGAGGAGTTTGGCAAGAGCCTTAGTTGTATTTCTAGCTACTCTTGAACAGTTGTGTCACTTTCCTTCAAGAGTCAACAGGAAATGTGTCATCTGTGCATTTTAACTGGTTTTAAGACTAGGATACAAACTTATATTTGAGTTCCAAAGAAGATTTAGTCATGCAAATGATGTGGGTTTGTCACCCCATATCTCTCCAAAATGGCAGCCTTTATAGTGCGATGTGAAAAGCTCTGCCTTAATAAGAAAATATAATTCCAGTTGGCAAGTTGCCATGATCGTGTATTAGTGTTCACGCATCTAGCATTCGTGTTTTGGTAATGCAGTATGTAAATCTCATTCTATTAACAAGTTTCTTGCATAGTACAATAGCATCCTATTATAGGTTCATCAGCTATGATATGAAATTCTCATCACAATCACTGACAGTGGTAAAAGAGGGTCAAATTTTTCATTTTTATGGGTAGCTGACTACGTTCTCCAGTTGTGCAGAGTCTATCTGTGTTGACATCCTCTCAAATTTGTCTTTTTCATTCTTCTTTCTCTACCTGGTCTTAGGTTTGTCTGTGACCCAGTGCTTTTTGATGATTTAATTCAAACACAGCACCTACAGTGCTGGGAAATTCTTTACAGGACATGCTTCCTTCACCTTCTGGACTTGTGAAACCTACACAGTAACTCACAATCCCCACAACACACAAAGACTCAAACCTACTGGCTCTTTATTTGCTGGCTCTTTATTTGCTGGCTCTTTATTGGCATAGTGACCCTTAGTAGAGCACTGTTCCAGGGCACGCAGGCATATGTCAGCTTACACCAAGAAGGGCAGCATTTTGAAATACTCATTCCTTCCCCAGTACTGTACCAGGTTATAGTCCCGTAAGACTCGTGATCACAGCAGGGAACATTTGCCTCTTGTTTAAGTAGTGTAAAGGAAAACTTCACAATGAGCAGGTACAGAGTTTACTGGAGGGTTTTTTTTTAAAATTCTTCTGGAAACATATTTTGGTGACCATGATTCATAGTCACTGAACTATTTTATGGATGGTGCATTGTACTAGTAAATATCGTTCCAGTCTTTTCCCAGTAACAGACTTTTTTTCAGCAGCCAACCATTTAGAGCACAATAGCTGAAAGATTAGTCAAAGCATGGGAGGGTAATAACAGTATTACAGATATCCTTATTTCTTTTGCACAAAGCACCCATACTACACATTTATGCTATGAAGAAATCCAGTTCTTTGTTAATGACAGCTTTATTGAAGGCAAGCTTTCAGAATTAATATACTAGAAATCCTATTAAAGTGCCATCCATTAAACCATTAAAGCACTCATTAAAACTGTTAGTACAGACTTGTTATTCATGAGTTATTGGTCTTTAACACTTCTGAAATGTGTCTGCCAATACCACTCTACTCTTTGTTCCAGTGTGGCTATTAAGTCTGAGGAAATATAGATTAACTTTCTTTTGCCAAAACAGTGCTTTGTGGGAGGATAGTAAGGCCACAAAGTGGTTCAGATTGGTGAGAAAAACAGGAAAGATTAAAGTTCAGTCCATTTGCCTGGTTTTGACATAATTTATGTTAACTATGTCTGCATGAGGGCCTAAATATTAATCACTGAATTACACCATCTGGACATACATTATACAAAGAAGTGAATGGGGAATACAGTATGCTGCTGTGATGAACATATCCTCATCTACTTCTACAAATAGCTGACAGAGAAAGCTGCTGTTTGATTTTTTTCTTGATATTGAAAAGCAGCTTTAGATCACTTAAACAGTAAGGAGTAAAAAGGGGAAGAATAATACTGAACAGTTGAAGCTAAGCATTAAATGTAAAGTATTATTAATAATCTATAAATTCACATTAACAATAGGTATAATATAGAGCTGAAACTCTTTCTAATGGGTAAGAATCTGCTTAGACCGTAATTTTCTAGGTGCAACTGTATATGCAAAAATGCACCTTAAACTTTATGTTTGCAGGCAGTTGTAATTATGAATAGATAATTTTTAATTTGGGTACATCCGTTTTATTTTTGATAGGGTAAAGCCCCAGTCCTGCAGTCCAGGCTTAAAACTGGCAGCATGTTAGTCAGCCAGTTTATTCTGTTATTTTGTAGTCTTCTTGTCAATTGTGAAGAGAAAGTGTGTGTGACGTCCTATTTTGTGAAGTAATTTCCAGAATATTTGTAGGTAATTACTGTAGGTAAAAACCTAAAAGATCAGGCAGAATGTGTCCTTCAGTTATATATTTAGTACAATGCAGGTCAGTGTTGCCTCATTCTCAGGCGGTGGGCTGGTCTTTAGCTAGCATGTTTGCAAATATGCCTCTCAAAAAATTCTGATTAGGTAGTCACATATAGAGTAGATGTGCCTTATTCCTGGTCAAATAATTGATTTTATTTTAAAAATTTATTTAGAGTATAATACACTAATATATTGAGAGCATCTTCTGTTTATTTTGAAAATACTGTGTTTATGTTCTAAATTATTACTAGAATTCTGAGCTAAACCCATACTAATTACTTTCTAAAATACTGAAAACTTGACCTGCAGACATCCTGCACAAGTTATCTTATTCAGCTCCATTCACTCAAAAAGGAAACAAGGGGAGAATCTTGCTGAGAGAAGTCATTATGTAAATTTGATTGCTTTCCAAGTCATATGATGTAGATGAATTACTGGTCAGCTGATGAAGAGGTATATTACATGACTTAAATATCCTATATATGTATATGACTCTCCTCTTCCCAGTGCTGATGGCAATGTGGTCCAAATTCTTTCTCTTCACCTTAAATGACATAAATATCACTCAGAAATAAAGATAAAAATATCTGTGTTTTTAAATGTTTACCTGCTTCAAAATTCTGTCAGCCATCCATCTCAAAGGATGGGAAAACATTACTGTGATGAAACTAAATTTTAAGAAAACAGAATAAAAGTTTTTGCTGCTTGCTTTATTGATAAACAGGAATTTCACTGTGTAGTCAGAAAAAGTAATGTTTTGGTTGCAGTAAGACCAAGTCCTAATATTGGAATGATCAGGTTGCCATATTTATACGTAAGTACAGCACAGAAGTGATGTCTACCTTTACAAGTGGCAGAAAACCAATTAGGTGATAGCTTGTTGTTCCTATATATGAAAACAAAATACAATAAGTCTGAAAAAAAGCTATCAACAGTTTTGTAAAGCTCTCAATAACTAGTCTATTAAGATACTAGCTTAATAATAGTAAGATATTAATACTATTAACGTATTAAGGTACATTAAGCATAGTCCCACAAATTGCTAAGATTGTGAACCCAAATATTGCTTTTTAAAAAAACCAAATCTTTCTGGGGACAAAAATTGTGGAGAAATTAAAAGAAATTAGATTAATTCAGAGCTGCCAACCATTTAAGAACACCTTTTGAACTGTTAGTAACACACATAGCAATACAACTCAAGTGAATCATATCCAAACCACAAGTAAAATTTTCATGGTCTTCATCATGCTCCCAAGCAGTTCCTTTCTTCCTCATTTCTTTAAAAAGTCCCGTATCATTTCCTCTTGACAGAGGAGCTGCCACACACTCTGCCTCAGCTACTGTAGCTAAAGCAGTATGCAAAGGGTGAACCAGAACCTGGCTCGGTGGATCTCATCTATGTTATGCAGGGGAGCTTAGCCAGGCCCAGCTCCAGGATACTGTAATGAAAGTTAGCAAAATTAAGGAAAATTAGCTGGTAACTATTGTAAGAGTTAATTGAATCTGGGTTATTAGTAGATAGGATAAGGTACTGGGATGTAGTTTCCTAAACAGAAATGCTGGGGTATTCTAAGACTTCTCTATCAGGCAGCCAGGCAAAATGAATTTTTTTAGAATAATCTCAAGACCGAAGCGAAGTCATTCACTGAATGTTTCATAAATAAATTGTATAAGACTTGTAAAGATGCATAAGAATGAAGCAGTTTTCTGACTGGTCAAATAGTAATTATTAATCTAAGGGATAAATCCTTATAGATCATACTAAGTAATTTAACACATGTTCATTGTGTGATAATACCTACTATAATAGATTACAGGTCATATTTCATTTCCATAAACATAAAATGGACTCGCAGCTGTTATAACCCTGGGAGGAGTCAGTATAAGTGATGTAAAATGCTGTAATGGCAGTATGGAGCGTGTAAGCTGTGTTTTGCTGCTGGTCTACTCATGGAAAGTGAACATAGTGTTGGTGAACTGCCCCATCTAGGCTTATCTGTGTCATTAGTTTTTTATAATTTACAGCAACCTAGAATAGGGAGCTGCTGATTGTTGCCAGGATTAAGCAAAGGGCATGAGCCGCAAACCATAAATGCATATATGTGTTGACAAAACAGTTTTAAGGTCTCTAATGTTGCAGAAAGTGAAAGTAAAACAATATGTGATTAGCTGTGACTTCTCACTATGAGATGACCTTTCATACAGCCACTACCATAGCTCCATAAGCAAGTACCATCTGTTACGTATTTTGTATTTGCCCAGCTGTTATTTGTTTTGTATTTGCCCAGCTGTATGGATACCTCAACCATAGAGGTAAAAGTAAGTAGTAGAGCCTGGAGTCTTCCTACTGGTGAAGGATGAAGGAGTGTGTGACAAGCTTTAGTAACTCCATCCTGGAACATGAAGGAAGCAGAAAATAAACACTGATTCTAGGACCATATAGTTATGTGTATAAATAAGAGATCATTAAAATTTCAAATATGCCTGAATTGCTCTTTTATTTATGACTCAAGGAAATAAAAATCAAGTCTCTTTATGTTGTCCCTGGATGATATGCAGTTGGTTCCCTGAGCAACACTGGTATCATGTGTTGGCCTGGCATCAAAATGAAAGAACAGAAACAACATTATTTTTCTTCTGGAGAACTTCTTCAGGAACATTTGGAGTTTATTTAGTAAACAGGACACTGAATTGTTTGTACATGTGCACTTAGTAACAGAGAAAGACAAAAATATTTATTCCCCTTCATCCCAGCATTTTTGACTTTTCTTACATTTTTTCATTCTCTGTTATGCTAGAACCCCTCACTTGCCAAACTGAATGAAAAGATGGATAGCATACCTTTGCCTTTCTGAAGAGAAAGCCTTTGATTTGAAAGCTTATGGATTAAATCCCTGATAGAAATTTCAGATACATAAATAAAAAATGCTTTATATAATATGATATAATATGTTACAATATGTCCCAAAGTCATAATTTTCTTTCAAAAGCAAAATATTTCCAGAGTAAACTATGGGAGCATATGGTTTTTAATTATTATAAATACAAGTACATAATCCTTAGCTAAAAGTTTCCTTTTCTTCTCGTTCTCTTTTGAAGTCTATTGATCCCGGTCAGCAGTTCACATGGGAACACTCTAACCTGGAAGTAAACAAACCAAAGAACAGATATGCGAATGTAATTGCATATGACCATTCTCGTGTTCTACTCTCAGCAATAGAAGGTAAGGAGACCTTTAAACTTAAACTAATCAAATCCTAAAATCCAGTATAATTTTACCTCCTGATATCTTTGCATAGTAATATAAGGAAGTGTTAATTAAAGTACTTTGAGTAACTTCCTATAATGACAATCCTTTTCTGATGTTCATTCTCAGTAATTCATTATGAAAATGCACTAAAATTGACACAGGGTCACATACAGCACTGAATGCATCAGGTCCCTGTGTGTATGGCAACATGTTATGTAAAGTACATTACCATTGCTGTTTACTTATTCTGCAAAGCAAATATAGCAGTAACCATGCATGACTTGAAGTTTTTGTCGATCAATGACCTATCAACATATCTTATTATTGAGTTTCAGTTGCCAAATCCATGTGGGAAAAAAAGCAGTTCAACGTTATGTTCTCAGGGAGAATTTTGAGAACTCTCTGTTAAAACTTAACTTTTTTTCTTTTCCATTTACAATCTGAATGTTAAACAAGGTGTTTAAACAGATGCCCCCATGCAGACATTGTTGGAAGATTGGCAGAGGAGTATAGTGAGAGCTCTTCATTATATCTTTTGTCAAAAAGCTTTCCAAAAACTTGAACACTAGAGTTTTAACTTAAGCAAACTGTCCGAGGTGATCAGCCCTGGGTATTGTGTCTCTTACCAAGTGCTAAAGCAATGGAAAGCACTGGTTTCCACCCAGACCATTTATTTTCTTACCAGTTCTGCCTTACCATTAACCTGCTTCCTGGGACAAAGAAGACAGATTTTCAATTTATTCTATATCATTGACAGTCAGGTATGGATGGCTAGAATATAATTGAGTATATATTTAAGTGAAACAATTTAAACGAAAATAAAATTTGCCTTTAGTAACTCTGACAGGGCTTGCATATGATACATAAGATGCAGGGAACTGTATTCAAGGTCATAATTATCCTAACATGCTACAAGTTAAACTGCAAGGTGTTTTAATTTACAGTTATAAACAGCTTCTTATCTTTCACTACTCCAGACCTGAAAACACTGGATACAGGACGAACAATATTTATAGGTGTAATCCATTTTAATATTAGCTGCTTGGTGAAGAAAAATCCCACTGATTGAAGTTTAGGTCTTCCCTTATTTATTGCAGCTGAATACCATGGGCTTTGATAACACAGACAAGAGCTTCTCAAATGTATAAGAAAATTTAAATGATTGCCTTGAAGAATTTGCGTATGTTAACCTGCTTATGTTTGTTCCACCTCTGAGGCTCATATAGCAGTTCTGACAAGATTTTTTGTAACGTCACTTACAATTTTTCACATTACGTTGTAGAAGAATATAGCTGTATAGAAACCTGCCACTACGTAGTAGAACTACCAGTCTCCACACTGAAGAGACAGTATTTCAATTAGCATTATATGTGATGTAATTCAAGAAAAATATCCCTTTCTGTGTCACTGGTCCAGACAAGAGAACTAAGTACATGGTCAGAAAAAGCCAGGAAGCCAGGAACAGCAATTGGACCGTTGTTCTGAATTGTTAGGTAAAGTTCTTTGGAACAAAATGTTTAACTCAGAAATAAGTCTATTTGACAGAAGACTCAAGATTTTCATTATCAGTTTGGAAAAAAGAGTTGTGTAATGAGGGGAAGAAGGAGAGGAAAAAATTAATTACAAATAAATTTATTTGTGAATTTATAAGTCAGACATCTGGGCTTAAAAAGTTCTGCCAGTTTCCCCTTCATGTCAATGACATCTGAAATGAAATGAAATGAAATGAAATGAAATGAAATTTGTTTCCTTTAAAGAAAATTAATATATTCAGAGAATGTGAAGAAAATTTTAGAGGCAAAACAGAAAATGTTAGTCAAAGCAACTAAAAGTATCAAATTACACAGCACATTACACTACTTTTTAAAATAATAGATAGTAAAAATATGAAAAAAATCTACATCATACCTGTAGGAAAGGGCTGAATATTTTAAGGAACAGGGACAATATACAGTTAAGCTGTAATGTTTGATTCCCTTTTTTAAGTAAGAAATACCACGATGACGCTAAAATTTCTAACCCTATAATTGTCAGTGACCCTAAACAAAGAAAAATATTATAGCCTTTTGAAATATCAGTGTTAGACATAAAACCACGAATGGGATTTTAACCCATTTGGTGATTTGCATAATTTTAAGTATTTTCTCAGTCTTCAGTTTATGGTGAAAAAATCAACAGAAATCAAATATTAAATGCCTTTTTATGCTACAATAATTTGTTTCAAAACCAGTAATAAATTAGTGTTTAATTATCCTTTTCAATTTTTCCCCCCTGGTATTTTACATGATTCTGTTTCTGAAATTTTGTGTGTGTACCTTCGTAAGTTTAATACATTAGTCTTAACATTTGGTAATAAGTGCTTTCTTTCAAGTTTTAAGCAAATATTCCTACAATGATAATATGCAGTCTGCCTAGTATTTTAATTAGTTGGCAGCTGTGTTTGTTTTCATGCTACCAGGGAAATCAATACTTTGAATATTCTTTAAAAAAAAAATTCTCTTTTACCTATGTTACTATACAAGTTGATCAGGACCTAAATGTGGACTATGTTACATTTTGTTCAAGTATATGGAGAATATTTGGTTGGATTTTACATATAGGCCTTATCTGCAATTATTTAGCGGCCATAAGAAGTCTATTATTAGTGAGGTTTGAATAACTGTGCTCTTTCTAAGATGAAGAGCTCCATCCTACACCTAGCTGCTTGGTCCCTATTTAAGAGCAAATATATATGAACAAGAAACTAAGCATCTGCCAAACTGTAATCCTACACCAATGGTCACTTTGCCACTTGATGGTGTTGCGCAAACGTGGGATGCTGTAATTGCTACTCTAGAACAGGGCGCGAGGCCAGTTTTGTTCAGTTACCCATCTCTGACTGTAGCCAGTAAGAAGCAATTCCTAGAAAGTCTTAAGCGTATAGTAGAGACTTTGAAATTACTTCTTTCCACCCACTGATAATATCAAGTTGTTAAAAATTGATTAGCCCTGAAATACAAGGCTTAGTAACGCTTTCAAAGTGTTTGTTTTGGTACCTTTTATAACTCTTGTTACACATATTCAAAACTGGTTTTGAATCCCTGCTATGTTCTTGGCTTCTGTAATTGCATATAGCATGGAGTTCCACAACATAACTGCTCACTTTGCATTGTTTAAATTTTATTACATTAGATGTCCCTTTGGAAGGAAAACTCAGATTAGTTGTGGTAATATGAATTTCCACCTGAAAGAAAATATTACTTTGCAAAATTTTGTTCTCATGTTCTTGAAACGTCATCGCTAATGTACTGTCTTCAGATGTGTCTGAGAGGGACACTTGGAATTTTACACTATAGTGAAAGAGTGTTATAACATAGTGAAGTTTATTATATGCATCTAAATGGATTTGAGGGCAGAATTTTCCGATTAAAAGAGAAACAGATCAAGTTAAAACAACTAGGTCTGTGATCTTAAATGTCTAAGGAGTAAATAAAATACTGGGAAAAAAATTATTAAACACTCTGCATTTTCAAAAGTCTTGCTGGTTCTTTTAGGAGACATCCAAGACTAAAAGTCTGCCATAAGTGGCATGGATTTGCATAATGCTAGTGATTAAAAAAAAATTAAAAATAATATCTATCATATTTCAGCAGTGTAATTTTTTTCTGATGAAAAATTTAGTGGCTTTAAAATGCTTCTAAAGCTAGAAGTCTCTGACTGTAATATAAATGGTCAAGAAAGAAAAAGGCAAGAAACTGCTAATATTCTTGTTTGTCTGATTGTCAGTTATCAGTAAATTATCATCGGGTATGTAGGCCATAATCTTTAGGTTTAGAAAGTATTCTGGTCAATATAAATTCTTGTACATCTACTGAAAGTCATGGATTATACAAATTATTTGTGGTTTCTCACTTTGCATTTGTGTTGCATTCTGCTAACAATATATAATTACACACTTAGAGTAATTGTATGCCCCTTCCCACTGCAAGCCTAGAGTGCCTGAAAAACAGCAGAAGTATTTCAGTGATGAGGTAATGGGATACAGAAAGATCAGTGAAGTGGACTTCATGGTGTAGAAGTCTTTATGAAGTAGACTTCATAGAGCAGACTTCGTGGTTGCTGTCTCAACAGCAATGCCAAGACAAGTTGTAGGGGTATAATAATTTTGGCCTATGGCTCTGCTTACGCTGTTATAGTTGTAATTTAACAACAAAAATGGTGTCATTTTTTATACCCTTGAAATCAGCTCAGAACAATTCTGACTTTTTCCTGTATACATACCCACACTATTCATTGGGGAAAGCTTTGGCAAAATGTCCAGTGACTTTGTTCTTGAATGGGTAATGAAGATTTGGCACCTCACAATTTACTGTGCACACTCATATTGAAACTGTTTTTTGCAGGAATTATCAAATCAGAAATTGTTTCATTTCATATTAGTAGAGACTCTCATTGGCCCTTTTAGTGCATCATTTAGAGGTATAAATTAATATTTCTACCCAAAAAAAGACTCCTTTGATAGAGAACTTTGGTGTTACTCAGTCTTAAAGAGGTAGTGAATCACTAAATTGAGTTTCAGACAGGTGTAAAGTAATCACAGGATGATGACTTCATGTTGTATTTCAGTATCTGTTTTGCACTATCATGCAACATACTGCTATCTCAATGTATTGTGGGCAGTGTGCTGGCACAATGCTGTTATCCGTGTCTCTGAGGAGCTGCACTGAACAATCTGTTTACTTTCATTCTGTACCCTTTCTTAATACTAGCCAACTTTTAAAACAAAACAAAACAGAACAAAACAAATCCAGGCTTCCTTTCTTTTTCTTAACAGAACTCCTCCTGTTTCCCAGCCTGTTTTTCTGCTACTCACCTTCCAAGTTTCTCATCTTACCTGAAGATCTTCTACAGCTTCTAGTTCTTAGTTTCCATCCCTACATTTCACCTTTTTTGGATTTTTCTCACCTTTTTCTTTTCCTTTCAAATATTTGTCTTCAGTCCTCCACACAATCCCTTTCTTTGTCCTGCCCTAATTCTGTGTCTTCTGCCCACCCCTTTTTGACATTGTCTTCTTTCCATAATTCTCTATAATTCATCATTTCACTTTGAGACTCCATATCTTTCATCCTTTCCCTCTTCATGAGACTCTCCTAGTTCTAATAGTCTGCCCACAATCCAGCAATCTATAGGTTTTCTTTTTCTGTCATTTTTATTTCCTTCTTACCCTACATTGTTAGGATCATATGTAGTGAATTTTCCTCAGTCTTTTTAAAAAGCTTTCATTTTACCAATGTTCATTACTACAATATCTTCATTGGTCTTGTGCTGCTTCATTTTTCAGTGAGTTCTTACAGTACAGGTTTGTGTTTAGACCGTTTGAATTTGATAATCTCCTTTACTATATAGATTTTATGTTACAAACATTTCCACACAAACAGTTGTTACAGGCACCTAGTAGCTGCCTCAGTTCATTTTCACTCTGACACAGTTAAAAACATCAGTCATTGATTTGAACCAATAGTACAACTTCATCAGGATTTTGAGTTCATCGCTGCATTTTTCAAACTTGTTTACAAGCATGACAGAATTTAATCCTGTGACTTCACACTCTTTTTATGACTAGCAGCACATCTCTTAGGGAAGCCGCACAGAAACAAAGGTTTATGGTTTAATTTGTTTTAAATAGAAAGGCTGTTCAGTACTTAGCCTTTGTAAAGGCTTGAAATAATTTCATGATTTGACTTCCGTTTGTGAATAAAACGTGAAGTCTAATTAAAGCTATTTAAGATTCTAACTGTCTTCAGGAAATCAAGTGAATAATTCTGAGGTCTACGTTATTAGCCTTCTGGATTTGAGTCTAGGTTGCAGCAAGCTGTACTGTCATCTCAGCTCATGAGTACAGACTCAACATAAATCAGGAGTTCATTTTTTTTTTAATCTTTTGCACTTTAATTGTGGCATTGGCTAATTTTGTTTCATTGCTCATTCACTCTTACTCTGTAAAATCTGGACTGCTCTGTTCTCTTGAGATATTTCAAAACGGGATGTCTTTTATGCTCAACTACTCATCTGATTCTTCCTCCATTGTGCTGGATTCCTGTCTGGCAGAACAAGGAGATTGCAGACTCTGGTCATTCATCACCATAGTTCAAAAGGCTACTAGAAAATAGTTATGGTAGAGTTACGATCTGGAGGCTTAGTCTTTAGCTGAATTTTTATGCAGAAACTGTGTCTCTGCCTTCATGAAACTTGTAAAAGTCAGGTGGCACTCTGTGGATTACCCTAAATTTACACTTAAGGTATGCCATCCTAAATCTGCAGTAAACCCCACTGATGGCAATAGACTTAGTTAAGGTTCATATTAATATTACTGAAGGCAGAATTTGGTTGCTTTGTCCTCTTCTTGACCCATGTTTTTACAGAACAACTGACCTCTCTTAACTATTAAACCCAAATTTAAGTAAAGATGGCAATTGCTGCTATGCTTGTGGGTATGTTGCCTTGAAGCTATGGCAGCTAACAAAGGTTTGCAGGATTTCATTGTACTGTAGTCAAACTAGTTGTCATTTGATTGTTTTTGGACTATTAGACTTGACAGAGAATTGTTCAGCTTTCTCAGCTCAGAATGAGATTATGGCCAGAAAAGTCATTGCAGAAAGTGACGTTTTAATATTTAGATTTATTTGCCTTTGGTAATTGTTTCTGCTTGATCAGTGTAGATATTTACAGATGTTCAGGTTTTGTATATGTTATTTTTAAACTGCATGCACTTCATTAGGCCTCTTACCATAAGACACCTTCCCCAGAGGGCTTTAAGTTTTTGTGTTGTGGGGACATAGCTGATGAAGCAAAAGGTGTGGCAAAGTGTGAGACAGAAAGTGAGAGCGGGAAAATGGTATTACAGAATATAAAAGGATTTTGGAACAGGATGAGAAACTGAGGTCATGCATGAAAATAGTGATGAAAAGAGACTCAGTGTCAGAAATGGGTGTGATACTTGATGGGACTATGTGAATGGATCAAGATCAAAGAAAACACCTAATGGATACTGTTTTGTGGGAAAGACAATGGAACTGAGCATTGTGAATCCTATTCTCTTGATCTCAGTAGAGATACAACCCTATAGAGTGCTGTATTCTGCTAGATAAACTCTTGATTAAAATCTTCTCCCAGTGCAAAGAGTTGGAGCAGCATTACTTAAGTCACTAAGAGTTGCTCAGGTAAATCGACTTTCCTGTCCATGTCTCAGCCACACCTTTTTCATGCACCATGAGTTGCCTTGTAAAAGGATTTTTCTGCCTAAGGAACATACAGGGTTTTTTGTGTCCTCTTGATAAAAGGCAAGTGGAGAAATAGAGTGAAAGCTGAGAAGAAATCCTCTTTGCAAATATCAGTAATTGTTAATCTTAATTGTTTCTTACTTGCATCTGTGATCAAGGAAGGCATAGAATCATAGAATCAAAGAATCGTTAAGGTTGGAAAGGACCTCTGAGATCGTCGAGTCCAACCTGTTAACCTAACTGCCTGCTCTGCCTCTAAACCATGTCCCTAAGCACCACACCTACACGTTTTTTGAATACTTTCAGGGACTGTGATTTTACCACTTCCCTGGGCAGCCTGTTCCAATGCCTAACCACTCTCTCCATGAAGAAATATAATCTGGAAACTTTTCTTTATTGTAATTTAAAGAATTAGAATTTATTTAATTTATAAGTTATTTATTTTAATATGATTTATCAATAAATTTAATACAAGTTATAGAAGAGTATTTACAATTTTAGACATTCTGGATTTTTTTACAGCAGGTACTAGGATTGGCTGCTAAGATTTGTAAAAGTCACTTTTTAGTGCACAGTTTGCAATACTTCTGATGCTTAATTTTCATGCTGAGTTTGTGCAGTATCAGCTCCAGAGGACAGCTTTCCCAGAAGATCATTTAACCACTTTACAAAGTGTTGTTTTTCTTTTTCATTTTTTCCTCAGGCTTTTATTTATAACATATGCTTCAAAGTACGATACCAGGCATCATAATATAATTCTAATTTATGCAGAAAACATTTCTTACCAGCTTTCTCAGTTCCTTTGGTAATAATACCCAGTTGGTGTAGATTTCTCCTGTTGGCTTCATTTTTCTTTCTCATCTGTTTTGTGCAAAAATGTTTTATTATCTTGATAAAGGAAGAAAATATGGCATTGTGCCTAGCAGTTGTATTTTCTAAGTCATTAATTCCAATACCCACAATAAGAAATGTCATGTAAAAAAGTTACAAGTCCACAGGAGTGAGGCCCAGTTTCTGTGTTTCATGGAGGGAAATCATGCTTTTCAGCTACAGACTATGCACGTTTTAAAGGTTTTTTATTTTGCTTTATTTTTCTCACAGAAGAGACTTACAATCAGTTCTAATCATAGTCAACCAATCTTCCTGTGTCCATCCATGCATCGTGCCTGAGGAGTGCCATTTGCTGCCTCTCTTGTGCCCCTGAAGTTACAAACTCTTTCCTTCCCCGAAATATTTTGTCAGATTTTTCCTTTACTAGTACAGAAGGTCAAATTAAATTAAAATTTTTGTTTAAATATAATTTGAATATATAAAACACAAAAATCTATTAAGGTTTCTTGGGCATAAAGGCAAAATTTTATGCCAGACTACAGCTGCAGTAACCCGTAATCTGCATCATTTCAAGGTTATATTGGGCCTTAATTAGCATCATAGTTAATCAGTGGGTTTGTTCATTGCTAGATAAGTAGTAGAATGAAACACTAAGCTTACCCAGAATGGGTGGAGAAACTCTTCAAATTGTAGCTAAAAGCAAGCAAACAAACAAACAAACAAAGTGTTAAAGAGGTAGCTCTACTCTCCATTCAAATTCAGATTATTTTGGAAGACATTTTCAGATGTATGCCACTCGTTGTCAGAACAGACAGAAGTGTGCAGCCCCGATAATTCCTGGTTTGGGATGACAAGCAGGAAATAATACATCAAAATATATTTGAAGGTTCAGTTTCTGACAGAAAGCTTGAAAAACATTTCTTTAAATATGTTCGGTAATTTATTGTGTTTCATAGCCAAAGAAATTCAACTCCGTTGCTTTGTGGACTGAAAACAGTTACAGCTTTAGAATAAGCCAGGGAGCATGTATCGCCTTGACTCTCTTTTGAAAAAGTTTGTGGAACCTGCACCGTATCCTGGGGTTGTAGACTTGGACATGGCAGATTGGCTGTGTAAACATATATCATTCATTTCTACTAAAAAAGTAAATTCTGTTAATTACTTTAACAAACCTTTTGTATCATTTTATTATGATGCACAGTTCTGTATTTCAGCAAACTCTTCTGGTGAACACTTCCATGTTCAGCACTGCAGTAATGTGGGAAACACTGCTTTGCCATCCCACCAGCACTGAGATCTCACATGAGTATCTTTTCTTCCTCAAGTCATCAGTTAAAAAAAGAGCAGTGACATCAAAACTGGTGCCTGTCATGCTTTGTCTTCCAACATGTGCATAGTCTGAGTTAAAAGCTGAACACTGCACTGCTGAATCCAGGAGAGACGGGACTGAGACCTTTATGTCCATATTTACCCCTTTCTGTGAGCATGGCTGCCTTATTAGTCCAGAGTAGTAACATGATCTTCACTACAGCCAATACTCCTCCTTGACCTTGGCAGGCAACATGTTATGGTCCAGCTCTCAGTACAGACATGGCACTGCATACTCTCAGTTAAATAGATTCCAGTTAGGAGCTGGCTCCCCTCCGTGTGGCTCAAAGCATGGACATGTGTCTGGTAGACACACCCAAAGTCCCTCTGTAAGTCTTGTCCAAAATACCTGAGCTTTGAGCAGTTGACAGTGTAGGTCCATTGTGCCCACAGGTCTTGGATTCTGCCTTCTTTTCATGCATTTAATTTTTATTCAGACTTGCAGAGGTCTTTATTTCATGCACGGACCATATAGCAGATTCCACTGTTTCGTAAACCTACTTACATAATGTGTTTTGTTAAAATAAAGCTCATAGTTAGCTTCCCATTCGATGGGAAAAATGAATGTGGCAGTAATATTAATAGTCTGACAACATTAACCATTTTTCTATATTTAAAACAAATGCAATGAGCTCAACAAGAGTGTTAAATGGAGCCTATTGAGGGCATCTGATGAAGAGGCTTCCCTGTCTGGCCCAGGCAGAGGCTGCCATACTGGTTTGTGACTGCAGGCAGTGTCAGACCCGCTTTTAAATGCTGCTGTTTTCACTCCCAGGTGTCTCCTTCTGCTACAGATTTTCAGGCTTCTTTTATACTTCCTTATCAGACTGAGTCCTTTGTTTCAAAAGAATCATTGTTCCCAGAGAGGCCGTCATACCCCTCAGCTCCACAAATGGCATACACTCACTTGCAAGTGCCCATGTACTACCTGGCATGCAACAAGCTAAGATTCACTGATCCAGCTGTGTCATGGGATTTTTTAGCCCTTGTACAATAGGACAGCACAGAAACGCTGCCCTGTGTTTTCACTCTTCTCTCTTTGCAGGCATACCAGGCAGTGACTATATCAACGCCAACTACATAGATGGATACAGAAAGCAGAATGCTTATATAGCAACACAAGGGGCATTGCCAGAAACCTTT
This sequence comes from Nipponia nippon, assembly GCF_047370975.1. Classification (NCBI taxonomy): domain Eukaryota; kingdom Metazoa; phylum Chordata; class Aves; order Pelecaniformes; family Threskiornithidae; genus Nipponia; species Nipponia nippon. The sequence goes on from NW_028262402.1 coordinate 44,820,448, forward strand.
GGTGACTTCTGGAGAATGATGTGGGAGCAACGGGGTGCAACTGTCGTCATGATGACAAAACTAGAGGAGAGGTCCAGGGTAAGGAAATCATATACAATTTTAATAATGTTGTACCTGAGTAATCACTTACATAACATTTTTGCTTCTTTCATGTATGTTTGTCTGCCTCCTGTATATGCACAAGAACTGATATTTTTTAATTTGCCACCAGTTTTAAGTGCCCATATTATAAAAATCACTTATGTAGGAAATGTTAGTTCCACTGGGAAATTACCAAGTGACATGACTTATTTTGTAGGGGTTTTTATACTCTGAAAAACTTGAAATGTCTTGACCTACTGCGATTTTTTTTTTTTGGTGTTTCAATAATACTGGAAGTATTAGGAGGTGATTGAAAATGTTGCTTCCTCTGTAGTATCAAGAATACAACTGTATCATCCTATTATCAGGAAGTTAATGTATGTCAACAGCATTCAATTTTCAACTTTATATGGTATAGATTAAACATTACTTAAGATCAGTGAGGATTTGGATTTGCTTAAGAAACATAAGAATTTTTTTTTTAGCGCATGGTGGGTGCTAGGAAAACTCTACAACAGCATATGCAGTAATAGAATACAAAATGATCTGTGATATTTCAAATTCAATTTTACAGGGCAAAGTAAAATTAAGAAAGTAAAGGACTAAAACATAAGGATAATATTCTAATAATAGAAGTGTTATAATAAAAGATGTGCTATATGAGAAGGGAAATATAAAGTAATAATACTTTTTTGTTATATAATAAAGAAAGTGATGGAAAGAGTAGTAACAGCCCACTGTGTGTTGCATGAAGATTTACTAGCAGGTCCATATTTGATGGCACTCATGAATTCTAATCGTGAATGTTATTTGGGAGTGGCGGGGGGAGGAGTGAAAGGAAAAAAAAAATAAAAGGAGAAAGATGGTGAGAAAAAGAAAAGGGGAAAACCCTTCTCAGTGACCAATCAGAAAAAGAAGTGAGTGTCCAGCCTTCAGCACCCTCTCCAGTAGAACAGGTAGTTCCCCCATTGTACTTTTCCCACAAGAACTCTGTTTTTTATGTCAAGATGTACTCAAACTCCTCATAGGTTGTTCCTGCTCATGATGCTGTTTTCATTGCTGGGAGCATGCACTGACTCGGGAAGGTGCTATGCAGCTGGTTCATTGCTGAGCTTTCTGCAAACACATTAATGAGTCCTGGAGTGTAAACCGGAAGCTACTACCAAATGTAGAAATCAGGAAAGGGGAGAAAGAAGGGGTAATTCTAACATCAGTATCACTCGCTTGCCTTGGGAACCTGGCATAACAACAGCATCAGAGTTTGCAAGTTTAAGTCCAGAAGATGAATAACAAACAACAGGGTCACAGGAGAAGTACTGCCACAGGTGTTCTGGGGTATGCCATCCTGGGAGCTTGTGTGAAAGGGTAGGGACCTGCAAGTGGGAGGCAGGCTGCAGGATTTCAGGTGGAAGGCCCTTAGCAATACAAAAAGCTAAGGTACCTAAGGTACTGTGCAACGTGTGTTAAAAAATGCCATAAATACAGAGGATCAAGAAGAGTTCAGAAAGAGCGAAAGAGACTAGAGAGGAGGAGAGGAGAGTTATCATCCAGAAGAGCTTTTAAATCAGTAAAAAGTATCTTATGGAAGTAAATGGATAATAGTTGATATTTCAGTAACTCATGGATGAGCTTCATTTCAAAATGAAAATGTTTTCGCATGCGTAAGCTTGAAACAGGAGGGAATGCACCGTAAAGCCTAATTGCTGTACTGTGTTGGCATTGATGTTTTTTTCACGTGCTTGAATACATATAATTGCAATGATTACATAACTTGTTGAACCTCTTGGCAGCAGTCCTTCCTTTCTGGAGGCTTATCGAAGTACATATATATATTTATTCTTTTACCATTTCATCACTTTTTAAAAATAGAGTAGGCTTTTTGCAGTTCAAGCAATGTATAGCATTCTAATTATAGAATCACTTTCCACATGTAAATTCAACCTACATTAAAGCCACTGCCTGTACGTACCTCATGGCAATTAGTATGTAGCAGAGGGTAATTTTATCAGAAATTTTCATTTTATCTTGAGTCTACAGGCCTTGCCTAGTCTAGGCACTGACAGTTGTTTGGAATTAAGCAGATGAAATTCCGCCCATTTCTTCACTAATTACTTCTTATATAATAAAGTTGCTGCTAAATAGCATCAGTACAAATAAAAAATCTGATCCCAATAAGCAGTCCATTGCAGAAGGTATACTTAATACTTGAGGGTTTATCTTAATACTGCAGGCCACAGACAGCCACTGTCTAGAAGGATGTTTTGATGTAACTAAACGAAATTCTACTTATTCTCTCCAATAATTGCTTAGCAGAGTTTTAAGCTAACACTAGCCTTTGCTGACTGCACCGTAAAAAAACACTGGTCAGAATAGTAATCACCTTCAGAAGTGATTATCATTCAGCAGCAATACATTCCCTGAGTGTAATGAGAGACCAGACAATCTAGTCAATGGGTTGTCTGTGCATTCAACAATGCTTATGTTTGCATATTTTTTGGTGCATAATTTTGCTCATTCTGTGTTCATATGTCAAGTGAGTCAATGCAGAGCATTAGAGAAAAGCTATTCAGTACATAATTCAGCTCCAATCTCAGAGTCTGCAAGTCTGTGAATATGGCGTACCAGTTACCTCTTCTCCCAGTACAATAGCTACACGTAATGTAATTAATGGTACTGATAGGGAGACAGCAGTGGGAATCCCTGTGTAGGAATAGAATACAATGACAACATTTCATTGTTATTTTTTCTCATGCTATCATTTTTATATAGCATATCCTTACAGCAGGCGACCAAATGAAATTTCAAACATGAAATATAAACATTGTTACATATCATTAGAGATGAAGATCTTTGCTAATTTTGTTTCTCTTTTTCCTTTGATTTCTTTCTGATTGCTTTTGTGTCTTGGCAGCCTGATCATTATTCCTGCTGCAAGGCAAGATCGTTCTCTCTGGGACTTCATTTACTTTCTATCTCCATGTCGTCATTTCTGTTTAGCTTGCTTTTTTCATTGTGTGGTCCTGCAGCTTGATATCAGCCTTTTTAACCTGAACTGCGTAGATAAAGATGGGGATTTTAATTGCATCTGCAGAAACAAAGTTAGTTCATTAGCATATGTTAGATGTCTGAGTAACTTCAGCTTCAAGAATGTACATATTTTACAGCTGAGTACATCAAATCAAGATGTTACAGTGAATTCATTATTCATTTGTTTGCCTAAAAGGAAGCTGCAGGAAAAGAGAAGCTCTTTCACTTATAACCTTTCACACTTTGTTGGTTTTGTATGAAATGTCATCACCTGAATCTCACTTGACCTAAACCAGATTAGAGAGAGAAAGTCAGTCACATCATTCAGCTACCATGCACATAATTTATATCAAAAAGAATTATACATACTGGCAGTGCATGGAACAGTGTTGGTAGCGTATTTGTCACATACATTAGTTTAATCTAAAAGAAATAAAAGAATAATATTGAAGATTGCAAATTACAGATTAAAAAAGCGATTGTGTATTACACTAAGGAAAGCTGTAAAGCATGTAAAGTATTAATGTGTGATACCTCTCTTCCCTACTCCTCTGTCTTTCCCTCTGCCCTCAGCACCCTCAGCAGTGCAGATTTTCCTTTTTTTTTTTTTTTTAGATCCTTTGATTTAATTGAATGTTCTGAGAACTTGTGTGCTGTAGTGAATGATGTGAATGATCAGATGAAGATAGAGAATCTCACTTTAGAGCAAAAGATAATATTGCCTCACACAGGAAACATCTAGCCCTGCCTCCTGTTTCAGGGTAGGGTACTGTTGTGGATCATCCACTTGAAAGAGAATTCAATCCTTTCCTTCTTTGCTATGTGATTTCTTATTTTCAATATGCTTACTATGTTGTTTTGGAACTGGTAGAAAACACTTGCTTCCCTCCTTAACCTCATTGGCAATATTTTCTATGTTGGGACCATAGTGCCTAGGATTAGAATCTTCTGTCAAAAAACACCAATCGGGTCAAAGCTAAATGACAATATAACGACCCTTAGAATTTTTCAAGTATAAGCCAGATTCTGAACTTGTATACTGATGAGGAAGGCTTTAGTTTTTGAACTGATACTATGGCCACCAAAAATTTCTAGGTTTTGCTATAGGCATGGAAAATGTAAAGGCAGGTCTGGGAAGAACCCTAAATTCTTCTACTCCAAATGCCAAATTGCTAAAATTTTTAATGAATCTTCATTTGTTGATGGCAGAGTAGGCACTGGTATCTAATGTAGCTGACCTCATAGCTAAGACAAAGCAATAGTACTTGCACAACAGTAAGTAATAAGCACAGAAAACTAAGAATGTTTTCTTGTCTGTATGAAAGGCATGAAGATATTTCAGACAAATACAGGCTGTGCAGCCGAGTTTTATTGATTGCGATTAAGGTAGTTTTCCATTTGTTGTGCAGGGCTTCAGCAGCAAATTTCAGATTTTTCCTCCTAAGTATGTTTTGACAGGTAATACTGGAGCTAAGTGACAATAAGACATCTTCACTAATATGAGTAGAAAAGTCATCAATACGTGCACTTAGCAATTCATTACAGATTATATCAATATGCTCCTAAGTGCACCTGTATTCTACTGTATTTAGATAAAATGTAATTGATTTGTGCATAAAAGCTGCCCTGTTTTGTATTGGGCAGCACAGGTATGTAATTTTTTTTTTTTTTTTTATAGTTGTGAAATACTTACTTAAACATCGGAAAATATAAATTAAAAATTTACCTGAATTTTGCAGCAACAAGAAAAATATGCATGTCTTTATCTGGTAAGAGTTAAGTTAACATCTCTCTCAGCAGACATATTAGTAGATAGGATATGTGTTGCAGATGGCATTCTTTTATACTGAATTGTATTGTTTTACTAAAGAAGACTTAAATGTGCAGTTTTGTCATTATTCATTCCCTAATTTTAATGGCAAACCAATAACTTCTGTATCAATAATGTACTATCAGAATTCTATTTCACTTCTTTAATGCTCTCAGCATGCTAAGATATGAGTCAGAAGAAGAATGAATGAGAGAGCTGGCAGAAAAAAAAAGAAAAATCCAAAGTCAAGTTGAGCATGTGTTCACCAGATTTACAAAAATAAAAATAAAAATGTGTAGGTTTGTACTGTTTTTTTGTTTTCACTGTAACAGAATGCAATCGCCACAGTCCAAAAATTCCTACACCTTTGTATGAGCTGGAGTCACCAGTTACCGTGTCAGAATTGTGAAACTCAACCATATGGGTGTTCTTTATGGAAGGATTCTCAGAGGTGCAAGGGCAGGGATGTGCTTAACTCTCACTGAAAAGCAGTCAGTCATAGGTGCTTAATTCCTGTAAGAATCTAATCCTAGACGTATACTAACATAGACTGCACTCACCAATAATGCTTAAAGTTTCTTTTTCTAGGCACATTACAGGTGGAAGGCATGTGCCGAGGTGCCTCAGCTAAAACTCAGACTATTATGTCACCCAGCAAAATAGCTGTGGAAATGCCATACTATAAGCAGGCCTAATTTTGTGTGAACAGAAATGCTGTAACACCACTACGTAGGCTGAAAGTAGTTTTGGCATGCCATGTCTGGTTATTTCAGCTTTATACACATTTGGAGTTGAAGACATACAGAATGAATGCCCCATGTGAAAAGATGTTGGTATATTACAGAGAATCTAGAAGAGAACAGTAACGATCAAAGGTTGGAGAAATGATGTATGGAGAAAGTCAGAAAGAATTGGATTTGTTTTATATATAACAGAGTGAAGGAAAACATAATAGTCTTCAGCATGTGAAAGGCTGTTAAAAATTTCATGGCAATCAAGCGTTTTCCCTGCCTGTGGGGCTCTAGGAGGAAGAAATAAACTTTGCAGCAAAGATGATTTATGTTAAACTGTTAAAGAACTTCCAAAATACAATGTCATGAATGGAGGAAACTCTGTAGGTATTTTGTGCAGTTTCTTACACTGTAAGCTTTCAAGAACTGTTTACACCAGAGTCTAACCTGAAATGATGTGGTAATACCTGGTACTGCCACAAGTATTTTTCAAGGCAACCATCCAGTTTTTTGTGTTATGGTTCTGTGTCCATAAATGAAGTGGTTTCTCTTAGCTGTTAGGGTAGATGGATAGTTGTCTCAAAAATACCATTTCCCTGAGGCAAGTGTATAGCAAGTGGTTTAGTCAAAACTGTATTGTAACTCAGCAATTTGACTTTATTTGCTTAGTTCATTTGCTTTGTGCTCGAGGTAAGACACACATTACTACCTCATGTAATTCTTCTCTTAATACAGACAGAGGGACTGTGCCACATGTAGAGAATGGCCATTGACATTTTAAGTTAGAAGTTTTCCTTGCAAGATTAAAAATTCTGCATATTTTTTTTCAAAGTGCAATGATGAGTTCATGTTTGGTTTAGCACTGCAACCTATTACTTCAGTGCAGGGAGTTCTTTCAAGGAATTCCAAGCTTGAAAAGGTCAGTGAATGAATTTAGTATTGTTTAGGGAAAATAACTCCACATTTACTTATTTAGCAGATTTCAGTGAAAGACTCAAGACCAGTTCTCCTTTATGGTGAGAAACACATCTGGAAAGTTTAATTTCTTCAGACAGATGTCTCTGAAAGAGAATATTATGATTTACATTTTCAATCATTTACAAAGCTTTTCCTATTTTCTAAGGAAGTTAATAGATACAGCTGTCTACTGAAAGGTACATATTGGTAATAGATGTTTTTTCTGGGTGGTCTTTCTGGTTAATATCAGAGGAACTGTATGAAATACATTTATGAGATTAAGAATTTTATCTGTGTATTAAACTAGCAATAGAAAGCTCACCATGACTCAAAGTTCCATTCAAAAATCAAAATCCAAACTGAAACCTCTTAAAGTCCCCAAAATGTTCTCCAGTGTACTGTTTCTCATTTTCATGCTGTTTCATCCATTCATTTCTGGCTTTCTGGTGAATCAAAAACATGAGAATAATAGAATTTTGTTGCTCTGATGTTTCACTCTTTTGATTGTTTTGTTTCACTGGCTTCTTACATAATATTCATATCATCTAAAAGAGATAGCTCTCTTGTATGGACAATAGAAAATTTTCATTAGAGCACTTGAATAGTAAGCTGAATTGTTCAATATGTTCTTCATACTGTAATGTAATATCTCATTCAGTGAAAGGAGTATTCAGGCTGCACACGGTGATCAGCCTTGAGTACAGGAAGAGGATGAAGCAAAAAGTAGTCACACCATTCACTTTTCCCCTCAGTTCCATTCATATAAACCTTTTCAAGACCTTTTGGGAAAATCTTGCTGTACTTAACTGTTTGACAGACTCATCCTTCAAAATGAATTCGCTAAGCTCCTGCCTTCCCTGCTGTTAGGAAGAGTTCAAAAAGGGCATCTCACATTGATGCCAGCAATATAGTTTTGAACTGTTCTTGGCTTGCATAGATGAAGATGAAAGATGAGATAGAGAACACATTTCAAATATGCCCAAGATTCCTTTTAATATCTGTTTCGTTTTGTTTTAATAACCGTACAACACTCTGCCATAAGGATCAGAATGGAAACAGTTTGGGGGTTATCTTTTTAATTATCAATTATCTTTCAGTATTAACTGTTAGCCTACTAATCATATCTCAGAAATTTCAGAGTAAGGGTGTAATGAGGGTTGATTTGCAGACTTACTAAAGGACTAAAGTTTGTTATGAATTGATTAGCCTAAATTTCATTTATATTGTCTCCAAATCCCATTTTGAACTTCTTTTTCAAGGCTACTGTAATTAAGACCTTAGACAGAATTATATTGCACTGCAGAAGTGCTTATTTTCTACCCAGTTTTTATACTCCAAATACTCAGTTCAGATGAGCTTCAACAGTCATAGACTCACAGATTCATTTAGGTTGGAAAAGACCTTTAAGATCATAAAGTCCAACCATTAACCTAACACTGCCAAGTCCACCACTAAACCATGTCCCTAGGCACCGCGTCTACATGTCTTTTTAAATACCTTCAGGGATGAGGACTCAACCACTTCCCTGGGCAGCCTGTTCCAATGCTTGACAACCTTTTCAGTGAAGAAATATTTCCTAGTATCCAACATAAACCTACCCTGGTGCAACTTGAGGCCATTTCCTCTCGTCCTATCACTTGCTACTTGGGAGAAGAGACCAACCCCCACCTCACTACAACCTCCTTTCAGGTAGTTGTAGAGAGAGATAAGGTCTCCCCTTAGCCTCCTTTTCTCCAGACTTAACATCAACATCTTTGCCTTTACATACTGACGGGTATGTATCTACTATAAATAGTTATCAGAGACCAGTGCATACAAATGTTCTTTTTTCTGTAGTAAAAAATGGATTCAAAGAACCAAAATTTCCAGAAGTTATTGTTTTGGGAATACATTTGGAGAGGCTTAGAAGGATCTGTCTGCGTGAGGCTGGGTGCTCAGTTCTTTCAGAATTTAGGATCCTATTAAATTCAATGCCTTTCTGAAAGCAAAATCTAAAACTTCTTTAAACTGTTTTATTTTCAGCCTTATTTCTGAATAGGAGTTTATATTTTTAATCTGTCATTTAGCGTTAGACCAAAGTAAATGAATAACACTTGACCAAATCTTGTTCAAATAAGGCCTAAAAAATATGATTCTGTATTCTGATTTTTTTAAAAAAATCTTTGCATTACAGTCTCATACACTAGTGTCAATGCCTATGATGTTTAGACACAAATCAGCCTAATCTTTATGTGGCAAGACATTGTTGCAAAAAGGAAAATGGCTTCAGAGTAACAAGTGCTTAGAAACAGAACGTTAGCTCAGGCACTAAGCTAGCCTGATAGCGTTTGAGGCAGTTTCCAATGCCAACAACTGGCACTACCTTTTTATTGCATAATTATTATTATCATTCAACATCTGGCACTACCTTTTTTATTGCATAATTATTATTATCATTCAACATCACTTTAGAGATACTTTATTTTTGAAGGAAGACCATCTGAAAATGTCATTAGAAAGTTTTGTCTGCAAAAGACTATTATTATTAAGAAAACCAGATCAATAAGTTTGTCACATACTGCTGTTATTTCCTGTTCCAGATTCAGCGTGATCATATGCTGTTCTTACAGCAAGGAATGTACTACATGAATCTGCCTATTACTAGTTTGCTGTCTCTTTCCTGATTTGTGTTTTGTCCTTATAATCTCAGATGGCCTGTAACACCTGGCTCATGTGTTAAGAATCACCTGAAGGGCCTTTCAGCCTGAATGATGGAACTACATAGGAAAATTATTTCTTTACCCTTGAATGTCAGAAATCTTTGTATTCATATGTTCATATGGAAATACACTTCCTTCAGCTCTGTTGATGCATGGCAGTGCCTTCTCTAGTGTCTGTGACTTGTTGAAGTGTGAATATCCACAAATATTCGTAGGAACTCTGTAGCTACTTAAACCCCTCAAGTCTAAACTGGTCTCAAGCTTCTCATTTTGAATGGAAAAGAAAGCATTTACATTTTCTTGCAGCTTTGCTTTCAGTGAACACTCGTACTTACATGAAGAGCAAGGATTCGCATGGTCTGAGTGGAAGAAATGTAGAGAAAGAAAATGTATGTTTGAGGGGCAGGTTAAAAGAATGTGCCTATCATTAGTTATGTCTTCTAGCTATGTCTACTACTATGGTACTTAAAAGATTTCGTAATATATTTAGTAGTCTTTTGAGAGCTGCTGTGATCTCACATGTAGTGGTTTTGGCAGTGTGCAACCTATGATCATGAGACAGTGAAAGTAGTAGTAAAAGATATGCCTGTCATTACTTGTAATTTAATTTCTCTTTAAAAAACACTCTTTGAAATCACCGGTGAGTTCTTTAGTGCTCGTGTGTCTGTTTCATTCATCTTCCTATCTTTAGTGACAGGCAACAGAACATTAGAGAATTATTGGTGAAAGCTGTTTTCTGTAACCATATACACTTAGTGGCACAGAAAAGCTCTCATTGGGTGCAGGTGAATATAGTCTGCAGAGGCAAAGATCAGCCCTTGGAACTGGAAGCTGGGTGGATAAGAGGAAAGTGAGGACTATGACATTCACCAAAGGTTTATTACAAACTAACTCTGAAAATAAATAAAAGTTGTAATTGTATTTCTGAAGGATGACGCATGTTATCATCATCATACTTTACCACATTAAAGTTGTCTGTTTTCCAAACAATGTGCACAAGTGAGGAAGAGATTCCCTGTACTACAAGGAAATTAAATATAGAACAAAGAGCTAAAGCAAAAAAAAATTTGGCAAATAATTTTAAAATTGTCTTGTTGATATTTAGTGTTAAAATTTGGATGACTCAAGGGGTTTGAGAATTTTTTTCTAAAAAAACCATTAATATTAAACTTCTGAAAAATAAACTTACTTGAAGTGCTGAAGGCTGGGATCTTAAAATACAATAGAACACTTAACAAGAACTCTGTCTCAGAAAACAGTGCCTTAAGTGTTAGCTTATATTATTTGATTCTCTGCTGCTGCTGAAGTCTAATAGAAAACATTGTTCTGATCTCTCACAAAGATAAATTGGACTCTAAATTGTTAGGAGTATTGGGAATGTAAGGTTTATGGTCACAGAGCAAAAAAGTGTAGGAGGCAGGTAAGGGCACATCTCTGAAGAAGACCTCTTGTTCTGAGAAAAATCAAGAGGCAGAAGGAATACAACATGTAGTTCCATCGACTTATGGTTCATGTGCTCTTCCAGAAAGACAAATCCACATCAATCCGAAAACAGGTTTTCTTTCTAAAGAATTGATACTTATTTTCATCAGTTTCCACTTTCAAATAATATATACACTGGTCTACAAATTGTATTTATTTTTTAAGAGTTAGTGTCTGCTTCCAGCAGCCCTCTGCATCAGCTAGCTCTCACAGAACGTATTTTAGAAAAATTATAAAATTATTGGAGTTTATGTTAGATAAACTAATAAATGAAAAAAAAAACTAAAAACTGCACCTAAAAGAGCAGGCACATTTATTTTCTCCCAGCCTAATTGAAAAGGAGCAATTTTCTACAGGCTTGTGAATCAGAGTATATGCTTAACATTAGATTACTATACAAAATAATAAAAAACCCAAAACCAAGTATTTTCTGTTGTTTGCAAAGATACTGTTAACCTGCTATGTTCTGAATTTCCATTCAATTTTTGTGCTGAACATTTATTTCTCTCTGTTACATTTGGAAGTTGCTTTTATAAAGTTTTTCTAGTGAGAAAGCTGATTAATTTTACAGGCATGCTTTCTGGAAACTGGCACTGCTTCTACCAGCATACAATTTATACATGGGAACTGCAGGGTAAAGAGGAGAACTACATGTTTAGGCATGCAAAGGCATAGCCAGACATTTATTTCTTGTATTAATTTTATTAAAAGTACATAAATTATTCTACCATTTTTATTCATTTTTTTTTAAATTAATTCAAACAAAACAGGTTCAGTCAGAGTTTTATACGAAACTTGTAGTTGCTAAGATTACAAACAACAACTATTATGTATCAACATTTCCCATGAAAAAATGTATATCATTCTATGGGAATTAATACATAATAAACCACAACTTGTTTATCTAAAATACAGCTAACCAATATAGATACAAGTTACACTGTGTCTATATTAATGATAAAGTGAAACTACATTTACAATAATTATATTGAAATAACTCAATTGAACCTATACCTTTCTGTCTGATTTGCAGAAGACCACAGTGGCTTCTTTTAGTATTAGGAATCTTGCAAATAAATCACCAATATTCGTGAAATACCTGCAATAGTTACTCTTTCTGTATTTCAGTAAATGGCACAAGGAAGTAATTACTTAATTCCTCTTAATAAGAGGATTTTATACACTATTAATCCCATTTTTAAGACTGTAGTATCAATAAACATTTTTAGTTACTTTGTTCCAATTCCTTATCTATAAATTAAGCTATCAAGTCCTCTAAAAAAATGTTTCAGGTTTTTTTGCCTCTAATGGATGTTCATCACCTGCTTTAGTCGTTAGAATTTCTTCTCCTCTTTATCTAGATTACTTGTTCTCATACTGTGATTTGTGAACCGTTAGTGATCTGTGACCTGTGAGCCTCAAAATAAAATGATTTGCAAGCAAAAGCTATTCAGGACTCAGGAGCTTGAAAGCGTACTAAGTCATTTTCAATAAGTACTTTGCAGAGCAAGAAACCTGGAGAACACATGAGTTTTGAAGATGCATTTCTTAATTTTCCATTTTGGGGGAATCATCAGTTTTTCTCTTGGAATAGCATGATAGTTCACATTTTTATCAGAAATACTGTGCTATATTCTGCTTTTGTTGTTTCTTACAGCTTGTGTATTCTCACTGAATTTGGTATGAGTCTGGTTTAGAGTGATTAATGAAGACATTTATTAAACAAATGCAATGTATTATTACTTGACTCTTGAATACAGTTCTTTTCTGTACCGTATGCAAGGCTAATTGATAAGAATGTATTGTTCTAAATAGAACAGAGACTAACTGTCTCAGTTTCACCTATCGGTCACTGAAAGCAAAATATTTTCAATTATTTAACCCCCATACTACTTTGTACCATGTGTTCTGATTGTTTTAGAGGTTCAGCATTTCTTTTTTCATAATAGCTTTCATTGTAAATACCATTTTTAGCTGAAACAAATCATTGGGCTTCAGCAATGATGATAAACATATGGTTCTCTTATGTGTCATTTTATACAGAATTATTTCAGCTCATTAATATTCTAAAATATGGTGTTTTGAAATGGAGATTTCTCTGCATGAAATGTCCTTTGTCTTTTAAAATTTGATGGATGAACTCTCTCTATCAAACCATGTTTTTTGAATGCCTGTGAACAGAATTTCATTATATGATTTGTAACACTGATCTGAGAAGGAAATTGTATTTTCTCACAGCTCATTTAATAGTTGCTGGTCCTCTTTCTTTTATCTGTGTCCTAAAATTATTTCTCAAAAAATTCAGGTTTTTACTGAGACATTTCTAGACATACTAAACACTAACGTCCAAGCAGCAGTTTCTATGTTCGTGGACTAATGTGAAATAGGTGAAATATGGCAAATATTCAAAAAATTGTCTGTCTACCTTTACTGGATTAGTACTGTTATTAAATTCTGGACTGTGAAAGGTGAGTTACTGAAGATACAGATCATATTTTTAGCTGCTATAAATTGTTTTTTCTTTATCTTTACTTATTAGTATTTCTTAATCATCTGCCCCACTGAATTTACAAATACCCATTATGGAAGAAGATATTGTAAGAGCTACTACCAGAAGAGCAATTCTTGTGGATGATAAAATAAATTTCTTATGTTGGATCCTTAGTAGTTGTTGAACATTCTAAGTCCACATACTTTAAAAACCTACAGTGATATACACTCAGATATGTAATAAATGTCAGTTTCAAGTGTATTAAATAATTACATATTTTTCACTACAGGTGAAGTGTGATCAATACTGGCCAAGCAGAGGCACAGAAACTTACGGACTAATCCAAGTGACCCTTTTAGACACTGTTGAATTGGCAACGTACTGTGTTCGTACATTTGCACTTTACAAGGTATATAAACTTATATATACTTACAATATACTCTAAAATTTAAATGTAAGCAACTTTTTTCCTTCCCCTTCCCCTTCCTTTCCCCCTTCCTTTCCCCCTTCCTTTCCCCCTTCCTTTCCCCCTTCCTTTCCCCCTTCCTTTCCCTTTCCCTTTCCCTTTCCCTTTCCCTTTCCCTTTCCCTTTCCCTTTCCCTTTCCTTCCTTCCTTTCTTCCTTCCTTCCTTCCTATCACTTTTTCCCTCCTGCCTCCCTGCTCTCCTTTATAATGCTTCCTGCCTTCCCTGCCTTTCTCCCTTATTTCCTCACTCGTTTTCTTCCCTTTCCCTCCTTCCACTTTCCTCCCTCATTTCCTTCTAGCAGCACTGAACAATGAGACTTCTTCTATAGACAGAGTGTATTTTTCTTAGAGCATAGTAAGTTAATACAGAGCTCTCACTATGAAAAACCATTTAACTGAATGAAATGCTAGCTAAAGCTCTGGCACTTGTTGTGGTGCATTACTGTGCAGTATAGTTAAAGCTCATACATTTTTTGAATCCTGCAATTTAGAATATAAGAAATATTTCCCTCCGTAGCCTGACTTCCATTTCTCTCTGGCCCCAATATGATTTAAATTCACTTCTCTGATATATATACTTCTGCAGTTGTTTCATTGAAAAGTGCCAGTATCACATCAAGTGGCAGTTCCGTCATGAAGTTTTTTAATTTCACAGAATGGTTCAAGTGAGAAAAGGGAAGTGAGGCAATTCCAGTTCACTGCCTGGCCTGACCATGGTGTCCCAGAACACCCAACACCATTCTTAGCTTTCCTGCGACGAGTCAAGACCTGCAACCCGCCTGACGCTGGACCTATGGTTGTGCATTGCAGGTAAGCCCAGAATTTCTTTCAAAGCGTATTATGTCAAGATTACTGCTTTCTGTTTTGTTGCACATGAAAACATTATCTTCTTTCAAAGATACTTCTGTCAAAGAAAAAGATGGGTGCATTACAAATTGGGGACCTGAGTATGGCACTGCCTACTTGGATGGGCCAGAATTATTTTCTTTGGTCTGTTCAAGAGGAATTAATTTTAGAATATCTAAAGGTTACCAACCCCTCTAGTTCTGGCTTCTTACATACTGGTAAGCCAGCCATGGAAGCTGGTTATTTAAACATTTTTAAAGTGATTAGAAGAGGCTCTTGTAAATGAGACAGGAAAATAAAGTCAACAGGAAAACAAAATAAGCAGGACTTCAGTGTTGCAAGGCACAGACTGCTTAGAAAAGATCAGAGAACATGAAAGATAGACATTTAATATTTATTGAAACAACAGGGTTAGGAACGTGGAATAAATAATAATACAAATTTATTTATACAGTTTGCTGAGTATTTCCTGAATGGAGCCAAATCATTTTGTACTTGTATTTACAGGATCTTCAAACATTGTGAATATTGCCTAGAATTATAGATTGCCTCAGCTATAATTTATCAGCTTGATCCATATAGAGCATACCTCCAAAGGTGTTCAGCAGTGAAGATGTTATGCTTTAAATCAAAACCAAAATTAATAGAAGAAATGAATCCTTCCACTCTGGGAATGCTGTTAAGTTAGTATAATTACCTAAATTCTCTCAGTGCAAAAATAGACAAATTAAATTAGTTGTTAAGAGTCATACAGCAAGTCATTGGAAAAGATGAAGTAAAATACAAAGCTTATTATCACTCAGTGGTATTGATGAACTGCAAGGTCATTTTATTCTCCTTGTCATTGGTTATGCATGCATATTTCAGTGAAAGTGGTGGTCAGGATAGGTAGTATGATTTGATGCCTGTTGAGGGACTTTTTTTCCGAATTTCCTACTGATTTATTTATTGATACTCTACAATATGCATATCCTGGTAGTAAATTTGCTCTTTGCCTTATGTATAGCTTCTTGAGACATTAAGATTTTAGGCACTTCATACAACCTATCCTCTACAAAGCAGTCTTCCACATATTCTATTATTTTAGCAAGCCTTTTAAATCCCACTCCCAGCAATTTGTCTATGAGCAGAAGAACTAATGAAACCAGATTTCTTGCAAATTTAGACATTTATGTCTCTATATTTAAAAATTTTATGTGGCTAGGCATGTAGCAGCAAGTTTTGTGGACAGTCCAGAGTTTATGAATGTACTCACTAACTCATCAGTGTTAATGTGCTAATTATCTAACTGATAGACCAACAAGAATAAGTTCCTAAAGTCTTTCATACAGTAATAATGTTAATGTGGGTGTCTCTTTTCAGGCATATTGTAGCAACATTATATCTTGAGATTTGTATTGCTTTATCATTTTGAATTTGATGTTACTAAATTGGTAAAAAGAATCAGAAGAGGGACAACAGAGCGTCAACACAATTTTTTTAGGCTAAAAGATATGTCTTTCATTCAGCAACATGAAAAAAATTAACATTTAGTTTGAAATTAAAGTACTGAACATGCCTAAATATTTCATTTCAAGCTCACAAAAGTTTTCATTTTATGTTGAAACATAAAAAGTAAGCAAGTTTCATGTTACCTATTTTTTCTTAGAATCTGCTTTCAGATTTTTCTTTCCTCTCTTCTCTGTTGCACACTTTGTAAATTTCTCCGTTCCACTCCCTCTTTTGCTTTTCATACTCAGTCATTTCACTTTTTTCAATTTTTTTCTCTCCAGAGTCTAGACTGCTCTTTATTCCATACGTACATCTAATTATATTTTATTTCTGTCCTTCAATTCCACTGTTTTCTCAAACTCATTTCACTGTTTTTTACCATATTGCTGAACCATTTCAATATGAAATATGTTCCTACATGTCTTAGTATTTTCTCTGAAGAAAGATCATTGTTCTAATGGTAGCATTCTCCTGCCAATTTTTGTCATGCATCACCTTTCCCTGCCTTCTAGTAGTCACCCTTTTTCACTGAGATATTTTACCTGTTCTTGACAAACTTCTTACTTTTCATTTCTTCCTTTGCCGGCCCCTAGTGTGCCTCTGCAGCTTCTTAAAAAAAGTCCTCTTTTCCTTGTTCTGTATCTTATCTATCACTGTCTCCCATTTTGTGTTCAGATTTCTCTAAGTCCCTTTTCATTAAAGCTCATGTACTGCCATCATTCAGATATCAGAAGTATTTCAAACTTTCTCCACTAGAGCAAAACAATATAATACAAGACCATATCTTGTATCTTTGCCTACAGTAGGCAGTGCTTTTCCAAGATACTCCATTGAAGGGATAATCTTAGTTTACTCCCCAGTGGGAAAATGAGATTTATAGTGAGGAGTGTAAGACATATGAGACAGCACTGATACCTTCTTTTATGTTTGTTCCAGTAGCTAACAAACTGTCAGAGCTCAGGAAATTATAATAATGACATGTTATAGAAGTATAAATACAAGGGGGTTTACCTTTCAAAATACGTTTGGTAAAAAGAAAGAGCAGGTATGAAGAAGCTGTGACAGCAATTTTCTGCAAAGCTTTTAACCCATAAAAACCTGAAAATAAAAGCCAGCAGGCAACTAAGGGAAAAGCTACTTGTCTATAATACGTCCGTGAATTTAGCTCAGAGTTTCTTACTGCTCCAAAGCTGATCTCCTTTTCACTTTTGATTCAGGTCAACACCAAGTAAAAGCAACAGAATCCTGCCTGGGTGAGGAATAAATAAAAGAGCCAGCTATCTGCATTTTGATCCTTGGAGAGTAACCCCCTATTTATTCTGTATTTATAAGTAGGTATTGTAAGTGAAAGATTTAGCCCAAGCTTTTCCTGACTGCATTCTCCACATCTGCCTTAATATTGACCAACAGCTGTCTTTCAGTCCACTTCATGTTAAAAGATTAAGAGGTTTTTCCAGTTTGCTTGGTGGTTTTGGGATATGGCTATATATCCTAAAGAGAATCAAGGTAGTCGGAGATCTGGTCCACCAGTATGGCCCCAGACCAGTTTGTATCAAAGCCTCAGTAGATTATAAGCTAGTTTAATATCCTGTTCCTAGGAAATGGTTGTTGAGTGTATGAAGAATTATTTAATAACTTACAGTGTGCTTAGTGGGAAGAAGTCTGAGGTGAAAACAAGTGACAACTGAAGAATGCACCCTGTAAATATTTGAGTGCATTCTATTCACACAATAGTGACCGGAAAAAAAATGCGTGGTCTTAACTTGTGAAGTTACCTGGGAATACAAGTATTACCATTCAAAATTACTAGACTTTATAAGACATGTTCTGATAACTGAATGTCAAACAAATGCAAGTGGAAGTCTTCATAACAAATTTTGTGTGATGACAGCAAAGAAAAATACTGAATTATATGATCAGAATTTACAATAACATGAGTAATTATTTGTTACTAATGTCCATGCAACAGACATCTTTGCATGTCATTTACACATCTACTTATAATTAACAGTTTGGTTGCCTTTGCAGTATTGAATTTGAATCTAATGTAGAAGTCTAAAACACGTTGAGAAATGTCATATATACATTCTACAGGTCAAAGGTCTTACTTATGCAGAAAAGTTGGCAGATTTTTAAGCTGAAAAGGTAATTAAAATATAATTAAAGCTACATTATTTTTAAGGATAAAACATAGATCATTGCTGAAAGGATTGTGAAGCACCAAAGGTAACATCAAGGCCTAATTTAAATGCAGAATTTTTTATTTATGTAATCAGATATTCTGGTAGGACTACTTGTATGAAAAAGGTGTAGTAGTAATAATATAAATTCATAATGCCATTGCACTATTTTTCCAGGAAAAAATCTATACTTCTCTGTCTATATGCATCAGGAAAGATAGTTTAGGAAAGCCCAAATCAAAGTAAAGTTAAATTTAGATATATATTCTTTATAAACTGCCATGTTCCGTGATCCTTGCTTGAGTTATGTTCTCCCAAAGACAGCAGTATCATTATTTTAGTGTGAGATTTGGTAGAGAAAAGCAGCTAAATCAAAGGTAAAGCTGGATGCAAAAAAAATAATAACACAAAAGAAATTTAGCAATCCCATCCTGTTTGTAGATACTTTTCATAATGTGTGTGTTCAAATCTCGACTTGGCTTATTTAGATTAACTTGTCTGGAGGTTTTTCTATGGTGGTTGAAATACGTGATGCAAGTAGATGCTTTTTCATTTACAGACTGTTATATTTCAAGACTGTATCCCTTCAGTCCCTTTGCACAGAAGTTGAATAATATAACAATCCCACTGGTGTCTCTGCATGACTTGCCCTAATTTCCAGAGCTGATCTAGAAAAAAGGGTTTCTTTAATGAAAAAATGCAAGCTTAAACCCTAGGACTCTGCATTGGTGAGGCTGTAATGTGTGGTCTAATGATAGTGGGGAAAGCACGCGGTTTTGTTTGAAGATGGATTAGTGCAGGCAAACAGGTGCTAATCAGATCACAATAAAATAGCACCGGAGGGTGTTTGGAGCTTTATGCCACTATGTTTTCAAAACATCACAGAAACTTTAGTAGTTGGTTCAGTAACACTACATAAAAGCTTAACATGTAAGTGCAATGCCATATGTTTGAATCTCTCTTTTTAATACCAGCACCAAGGGGCGTATCTTTAAGATACTTTGTGAAGTTTTGGCAGGCACTGTTAATGCTATTGCAGACAGAAAAACTTGGATGTTTGGAAGAATGTGACTGGTTTAAGTAAATCAGTGTCTGAGTATACTAACATAACCAGTTAGCACAGTAAAAACCAATTAATTTTCAAAAAATAACAAAACCCAATGTGATCTTGTATTTCTTAAAGTAGAATACTTACCTAATTTTTTTTCAATGTTTCAGAATAAAAAACAAAATTAAAAAAAAAAAATATAAATCTAAGTCAGTGATTTTCCAGTCGATTGTTTTACTTCACCTCTGTGTCTTTTGAACCTCCCTACTGCTTTTGCCACATGCCTCACAAGTGCTCATTCTCTAATCCTGGCAGTGAGTAGGTTGCAGATGACTGCCTATCCTTTTTCATGGTGGGGGAAAAAAATCCAGTACATACTCAGAAATATCTCAAAGGAGACTGAAAAATACTAAAAGCTTCCTCATCCCTTCCCTCTCCCTACCCTGAGAACAACTCAGGATCTTTCCTAACTTCCCTGGACAGCTGAAAGCTCTGGAGAGGAAAAGAAATAAAGGCATTTTAGTATGACAAATATTTTAATATCACAAATATTCTAAACTTTCTCTGCTTTACCCACATGTCTTTATCCAGCAGCTATTGGGTTGCTACTATATATTAGACTGTCCTGGGTATAATCCATATATGAAAACACTGTAACAGTATTTTCTCTCCAGCTGTTAGCTGTACATCACCATATATCTCATTAAGGCAACTTTTTTCTCAAAGTCTTTGTTCACAAATAAAAAGCAAAGGGCGAGGGATAAGGCTGTTGTTAGATTCTCTTCTTAAAACAATGCATAGTCAGTGACTCTGCTTAGGATGTTTAGTTCCTCTTAATATAAAAATACAGCAATGAATAAATGTCTGTGTTTTTCATTGTATTCCCTTTGTATTGATAGTCTCAGTTACTCTGACCATATCAGAGTAACTGGGAGTCATTTCATTTCTACACATACCTTTGTTCTCTGGAGTTATTTCATTTCTGCATGTGCCTTATACAAAATACACCAAGGCTTGCAGAGTTTGATACCTTGAGAGCTTGGTCTCTGTTTAAGGAACTGGAACTGGATTCTCTTCATTTAGGAAGTTTTGGATGGTTGTTCTGTCTTCGTTTAGTTGTTGGAATTGTAGAATCTACTGGAAAATGAGAAAGAGTCTAGAAGAAAGGTTGATAAATACTAGCTGGCAGAAACAGACTGGTGTCCCACCAGCACACTGATTGAGGGGTCATCAGTATAGCAAGACACTACTTAATAATCATTTGTGTAATGAATGGCATCACAGAGGGACAGGAGTTGGGACTTGCCTCCATATTCTCACCATAAAAACTTTCAAGGTTGTGAAAGTTCAGATTCCAAAAGCTTCACAGTTGAAGACCCTGACTGTTTTATGCTGAACATACAAGAGTTTTCACCTAATTACTGTATTATGCACATGTAGTTATACAGACAAAAAGCAGAGCCTCCATCTGTTTGCTGATAGAGCCAGTGATGGATGGGTAGTAATGGAATTTTTTTTCTCTGTTTCAAATTTGAGTGTCATTAGTTAGGATCACCTTGATTGCAAAGATGCCAGTTACCTTCTCCAACTGATCACTCTTTAACTTAAGGGCAGTCTGGGTCTTATTAGCTTAGGTGTGTAATTTGTGTCCTAAAATTTAGGTGCTCACATATGAAAACCTGGAAAGATGAACAAGACAAGTATTACCGTACAGTAGTTAATGTGACAGTGTGCAGGGTCCTTAAAGATTTGCTAGGGTACCTTGACATTTTTAGTCTGAATAGGAAAATACTATGCTACATTACCTGGAAATTCTCCATGAGGTCTCAAACACCAGCAAACTGATGCTGATCCATTTTCAAGTTTTGTCTTAAGTTAGAAACTTGTTCTGCACCGCAAACCAGCCTTTCCTAAAACCTGAACTGAAGCTGCTGTATATACAGTATGTGCTTCCATTGTTTATAAGCATAGAAACTCAGTATCACTGGAACCATTATTAAAATTCAAAAGCATACAAATAACAAATAATAGCAGTATTTCTTTATGCAGGTTCAAATAATGGAAAATACCTACTTGTGGTCTTTTTGATTAAATCAGTCCTATGTGTATAAAGCCATCTTTGGTTGGCACTTAGCCTGTGGTTCATGGGATTATACCCCCACTGCTGTGACTCAGGGCCGGATTATCTTTTGAAATCCTAAAAAGCTGCTATGACTGCATAGGGCAAGATTTTGTTTCTGATAGAAGTCAGACATCTGTAAAGGACCATAGTGAATGCTACTACTAGACAGAATCAGTGGTCTGTCTAGGCCAGTATCCTGCCTCTGACAACAGCAAATGTCAGAACTTTCAGGGGAAAGTATAAAACTCCAAGGTCAATAATATTTCAGTAAAGTTTCCTCCCAAGCAACAAGCAGTTGGTGACTAGTTTAGCCCTACTTCATAAGGATTTCAGTTCTTTTCCTTCATTATTCCTTTAGCTACCTAGAGAAACTGGTGGTTAATTTCTTGTTCATATCCATTATTGTACACACATTTTAAAGAACAAAACCGGAGAGTCTTATCTTTGACTTGTTTTCTTGTCAAGTACTATTCTCTGACAAGTAGTTTCACACATCATGTTAGAAGATATCTATTTACTGTTATTTTGAGCATGTGTCTTCATTTCGCTAAATGTCTTTGGATGAAGGGAGAAAAAAGAACATTCTTTAACACTGTTTCTTATTTTAAATGTCTACAGCTTTCTCTTGTGTTCATCCATCATAGCAAACTAGGACAGCAAAATACCCTAACCTGCTCAGTACTTGTTATATGGACAGAGGTGGCAGGCAATCCTCACATGCCTTTTTTGCTGTCTGTCTCTGCTCCCTCGTTTGTGACATACCCTTTTTCTGTAGTCTTAGTAACAGTAACTATTCCCCAGTCTTTTTTTTTTTTTTTTCCAGCGGAGGTACTGAGGCCTGATTTGGATTCAGCCAACAAATGGTTTCAGTTGAGCAGGTCTCCTGGAAACTGATGACTTTTTACTCAGTGAAATAACCTGCCCCTCATTAAAATGTAATAATTTTCTGTAAGATCTTTTTTTCAGAAGCAATGCCTTTTCCATGTGTTATCTCAAATTACAAATATGTTGGTACTGACAATTATTTCCATATATATATTATCATGTCCTACAAGGCCTGTAATTTCCTTTGACCTAAGCTGTAGTTTGATACATTATTTGATCAGCGCTCTTAGTGAGTCATTTTATCCATATGTATTTAGTTAATTGGTTATTTTTCTCCCCGCCCATGTTTATATATAATATACTCTACAAAGGAAAAGGAAATCTGACTGCTTGCAGCTGAGTCTAGTAAAAGAGCAATTAAGTTCTATCAGAGCCAGCAGCTGTCCATAATGAATTCTGAATTAAAATTATGAGTGAAGAAAAGAATCCAGCCATCTGCAGGAAATGTGAAAATATTTTTATAACCCAATAGCTGAGTTCTGGAAAGGGGTATCTCTGAGATTTCCCAGCTGTACCTACAGTAAATTCCGGAATATCCATGGACACACAGTATACTGGAACACATCGCATCAACTTGGCTATCCGGCATGTTTGGCTAACTTCGAACAGGGTATATTTTTATCTAAAGTGATCAGCATGAAAGCCTCTTTAAATCATGTCCCTGTGTCTCTAGAACTAAAATGCAGCTTTAAAAATAGTCCTGTTATCTTTTCATGGAGGCTTTCCAATCAGTTTTTTGCCCTGAATATTAATCTTTCTTTGTTTTTCATAATTTTATAGACTTACTTCAGGGTCTCATCACTTATTATCAGATTTTGTCAATGGCTGCTCTTCCAAGTGAATCCCCCATTGTGGTGCCTATTTTTTTTGTCTCCTGAATTTTAAAAATAGATTTAACTGTTTAAAAATTGTCATAATACTATCCAAGCTTATTTTACAGCTACTTTGCAACTTCTGCACCAAAACCCGCATGATTTTCATAAATACTTGTCCACAATATTTGCTAATAAAGTTCAAAATCCTGCAAAAAAGAGAGAGATTAGTGTCCAACCTCTAAACGACAAATTGTGATTAAGAAAAGTTAAATGCTTAGTGGTATTAACCTCTCACAACCTGATTTTCTACTACATTACAGAGAATTCATGCTGATATAAAGACTGCTGAGGTTAAGGAAAAGAAATATCAGAAGTATTACCAGTAACCAAGCTCTTCAGCTGTCAGTGGAGTATTGTCAGAGATACTGAAAAGGGTGTTCATTCTTTTCACCACTTGGTCTGAGAAAACAGAAGCCCAGCAAAAGCCTTAATATGAGCTCATCAGAGAAGCCTCATAGTTGTTTCTTCTCCATTTTCTGCTGTGAAACATCTCACTGCATTATTACCATATTGCAACCATTTCAGTTGAAACCAAATCTAAGGTGGCAATATCACGTTCGTCGCATTCTCTGAATGTATCCTCTAGATATATCAGTTCTCCATGGAAAAGGAAGAGACTTCTTGAGATGGAGATCCAAAACAGTGGGTCTTCTACTAAAGTCCCATCATCTTCAAGCTTGAGGACTAATTTCTGGTTATTTACAAGTCTTCAAAGTAGGAAAAAAAAAGGGAAAAAAAAGATTATTAAACAGGTAGAGCCCAGTTCATTTAGGGCTTTGAACTGTCATTGGTACTAAAAAAAAAGCCAACGTGGACTGAGGAGACCTGGTACTATGTCTTCTTTTTTGCTTTGTACTTACCAGATGAAATACTGTGTCTGGATGACAATCTGGGACCTCATCGCTGTTCTGGCAGTCTAAAACCCAAGCATAACAAACGGCAAATGGTGGTGTTCTGGCTTTAAAAATAGGGATCCTGAGGGCAGCCAGTGTTAAGAAAAAGAAACGATTGTTGACCAGAATAGGTATACAAACACCTAGAATCAGGAGGGGATCCAGAAGGACTCTGAAACTAGGAAGCACCTTCGTGTTCAGCAAGTACTCTCAAGGTCATCCTGTTATCCAGTACTACAGAACACATTTCTTCCCACCTTCTTTAATTCGTTTTCAGATAGCATCACTTCACCTTCCTATTCCCCACCAGACAGGGTAATAGCTCTTCTACATGTTCCACATGAAAATGTAATCAAAGCACAGAAATATGCAAAAGTACAAAACAACTCCTCAAAACATTCCACCCTGAGAGTGCAAAACAGGTTGAAATGCAAAGAAAGCAAGGAGTAGTTGTTAGCAGCAAGCACCATAATTTCTGTTCATTGAATTCTTTGGTGTGCTGTAATCTTCACTTTTATTTATTGATGATAGGATCACGGTGTACTTCCTCTCATAAATTACCCAGAAGTATCATTTTCTGTTTTTACTACAGCTGTTCATGCATAGATCTGTCTTTAATTGAAGGTAATGAGTCACAGTAAGATGTGTTTTTAAAATTAACCTCAAAATACATTCTTCTTCTAAACTCCATTTCACTAAACTCTATTTCAGTAAATTTTATATCTTTCTTTCTTTAGTGGAATGCATAATGACAAGAATACATTGTGAATGCACAGTACAAAGAATGTAAAATATACACTGAAACTCAACAAATCTCACAGAGAAGAGATATTTAGGATAGTTACTCTGATGCTAAATACAGAATGCAATACACTGAATATGCAAGATTGTATTTAGAGAAGTAGGAAAATGAGGAGGATATCAGAACTGGATTCATTTTTAAATAAGAAAATCACAGTAAATCCTTGTGCACAGATAAAACAGTAGAAAGAAATACAGTTTATTTTAATTTCTTTTCTTTATATATCTGAGTAATTGAAGAAATCAGGTGATATAGTGATTTACAGTAAGGTGTATATATAAAAATCCTCTATGAAAAGTAGGATTATGGCATGTATTGCTGTATAAAGTCAACAATCAACTCTGAAGGGAAACAGAGATAAGAAAAAGAAGTGGTATCAAATAGGGTCAATGAACTTTTCAGTTGTCATATTATGTAATTTCTGCTATATTCCATCTCACAAGCAGAACAGTAAGAGATCTTTTTTTCACCAGCAGTCTGGGATTTCAGGAAAGAAGCAGGCAGAAGTACTCTGTGATATTCTGTCCCTTTTAAGGAAGAAAAAGTAAGGATCAGAAATAGCGCTGTCCCTTTTCAATGGCATAGCTCCTAAAAGTGTCAGGTACCCAAAGGCAGAAGTGTTGATTGAAAGGAGGAGGTCTAGATGATCTGATTAGCAGATGTGGGGGTGGAATGCTTGTGCTTTCTTTAAGTATATGAGACCATGAGACCAAATTTAACAGTTCATTTAAGCTTCTCTCCCAGAGCATGTCTAGAATGTTATTGTCTTAGAGTGCCTATTCCAGAAAGTCTAATAAAAGGATTTCTGTAGAAGTTGTGTCTGTAACTTGTTGGTTAATAACCCTTAATGGATCCTTTCCTCCGTGAATTTCTTTTTGGCATCCATGGTATTCTGCAACAATGAGTTTCACAATTCAATTACATACTACATGAAAAACTACTTCCTGTTTGTTTTAAATTCTGTCTCATCATTTCATTTCATGATCTTATTTCTTGTGTTACAAACAAAAAATGAGTACTCATTTCCTTTTCACCTCCTCCACATAACGAATGGGTTTATGCCTTTCTTTCATATCTCCCTTTCTCTTGAGTCTTCTCTGCTCCAAGCTGAGTTATCTAATTTGATTAACCTCTCCTTCATACATTGTCATTGTCTGTGATATGTTTCTTCACCTTTATGATTTCTCTACCATTCTTGAGGTGGGCCATACTGCTTGTCATGGAGGTGATGCAGAATGTCGGTCATGGGAAAATTTGCAGAATCCTTCAGTAAATAGTGGATTCACAGAGTGGTGAGTGAATGAATGAGTGTGCGAGTGAATAAAGATATCACACAAAATCCATCCAATTGGTTCTACAGAAACCTCCTAAATCTAATTACAGTGCAAAAATGTAACTTCAGGTAAATGGCTGTCACATTTTAAAAGTGTGCTCAGAAGTTACCTGTGGCTGTAATATTTGTGGTTTCAGATGTTATTTTCCGTCATTCCATTACTTTAATGAAATACTTACATATCTTTTACTTTCATAGTGCAACATGGTATATCTTCTTCCACTGCTAACAAGTAAATTATTTCTAGTACTTGTGAGCAATCGATTAGTGGAGTTGCTCTTTACATTATGCACTTCCACAACTACATTCCTGTATTGCTTTGAAGCTCTACAGCAGTCCTTCTGCATTTCTGTAAACTTCTGGCTCATGGCAGACCTAGATTTAAAGTCTGATGAGAGGATTCGAACTGCTGTAATGGAATGTCTTTGACAGAAGTGTCTCTTAAACCATTTTTAGTTTGTTTTGCTTAACATTACCAATGCTACATTTTTATCCTGCACAGAAAACTCAGTGTCCTTGTTTTGGCTGGGACAGAGTTAATTTTCTTCCTAGTAGCTGGTATAGTGCTGTGTTTTGGATTTAGCATGAGAATAATGTTGATAACACACTGATGTTTTAGTTGTTTCTAAGTAGTCCTTATACTAGTCAAGGAGTCTTCAGCTTCCCATGGTCTGCCATGGGGACAAGAAGCTGGAAGGGGGCACAGCCAGGACAGCTGACCCAGACTGGCCAAAGGGCCGTTCCATACTGTATGATGTCATGCTCAGTATATAAACTGGGGGAGCTGGCCAGGGCGTAGCGATCGCTGCTCAGGGAATGGCTTGGCGTCAGTCAGTGAGCGGTGAGTGGTTGCACCACTTGTTTCTCCTGGATTTTGTTCCTATCTTTGTTGTTGTTTTCCTTTTCACTATTATTAATATTATTGTTGTTGTTATTATTTATTTTTATTTTTATTCTATTTTATTTCAGTTATTAAACTGTTCTTATCTCAACCTACGGGTTTTCTTACTTTTGCCCTTCCAATTCTCTCCCCCATCCCACCAGGAGCAGGAGGGGGAGGAAGCGCCTGTGTGGTGCTTAGTTGCTGGATGGGGTTAAACCACAACACTCAGCTTTTAAAATTATTTTAATAAACAATTATTTCTTGTACAGGGGATTTGTTAGAGAAATTTCTTGGAGTTTTGATTCTATATGTTTTAATATTTCAGAATTTGTTCGTTTGTGTTCATGGTACAATCTGGTAAGACAGCTTCTTGTGCTTGATCTCTCCAGAGCTGAACTCAGGATTAGATGAAGAACAGATTTACTTCCTGAACATTATTGCACTTCTGCAATCACATATTACAAAAAATTGAGCTTAAATCTGGGGCAGTTATATTTGAAGAATTTATGGTAATGGTAGAGTTCTGAGAATATACAAACTGAAAGGAAAATCTTCATAAAGCTAAGTAAAGGAAGAAAGATCTAAGGCTGACTTTTGATTTGTGAGCCTCCTATGCTTTTTCCAGGTATCTATGAAAACTCTGGGGAGCTCTAGACTGAGCTTTATCTATGTGTAGTGAAATCTCCTGTTTTCTGATTTTTTTTCTTGCCTTGTTCATTTTAAGAAGCTTTATATGACTTCAGTGACAAATATGGTTGCCTCCATGCATAGTACAGAGATGAAGAAAATGCAATGGCTGAAGTCTTTTGTTTGGTGAAGCAATATACCTAAAGATGTGTTGTATACCATACTTGATTGCTGGTATCCAACCATAACCACAGTGAGAAGAAAAGAAAGTCATTGTGCACTTGCAGATCTATTCTCAAAGGTGTCTTATAAGCGGTACCAGAATTCTTGAAGCAATCCAGTATCTCTCCTAAAGTGAAATTTAAGTTTACGTCTGTGCACAAGGTCTTTATGCTATTTCAGTCATCCAAAAGGATTGTATCACTCCAAAAGGATGTTCAATGGTTTCATAAGGGGCTTTTTTGCTGCTTCCTGGACAGGAGGGTGATTTTCGACTTTGTTCTAATTTTCTTACAGGAAAAAGAAAAAATAATCTAAATATTGCCCTTGTCAGAACTACTACAGAATTTCTGTGGGATTGGAATCTAATTAATTATATGAAGTTCCTTGATAAAATCCAGGCATTTTTATATGTTTCCCATATCAGAAGCAATTTTATGTACTTTCAGTTCATAAATGCAAACTTCATTCAATCTGAAACTGTAATATTCAATAAAATTTTCCCCTGATATGAGTCAAAAATGTCCTAAATGATTTTTGGTCCATATTTTACTGTCTTTGCTTCCAATTAAATGATCTGTGAATATTGGTAATTACACTGCCTTCCTTTGCCAAATCACTGAAGTATCAGTAAAGGGTCATCATTTAAGCAGCTACAAATTAATCACAAAAGCCAACCTTTAACACACCCATACAGTGATTTTAATGTGGAATGGCCCCCTTATGCCTCTTAATTTTTCTTTTTGTAAATTGCAGCTGTATTGCATCACAGGACATTAACCATGTTTCAGCTCATGGGACTGAGTCAGTCATGTTTTTAGAAATTGAAAACAAATATTATAATAGGATAAATTATAATATTTGAAGCAATAACAGTTTCCTAGTAGGCATGTCTATTTAATGGATTGCTTAGGTTTTCAGCTTGTAAACGTAACAGTATCCTTCACTATTTGAAATGATAGAATATTTTTTTTAAATCTAAGTTTGACAGTAACACCAAAAGATGGAAACCAAAAGGCCAAGAAAGTCCGTAACAAGTGTAGAATTAGTTTCTGAAATTATTCTCATGAGCTGAATTATCATCATTAGCAGAAAGTAGATACAAAAATTTTTTTGAGGTTCTAGTGGCATATTAGTGAGGATTCAAACTGCATGGCTTCCCAGCAGTGTATTGGTACCATATTAAGAAGTCTGTATGATAGCAGAAGAGAAGGAGAAACAGGATAAAGGTAGGATAGTTTCTTGCTCTTGTATAGGAAGCTATTGGAGTTTGGAATTAGAAGGTATGTGGGGCCAAAGAGGGAGAAAGTTAAAATATTCTTAGCATTGGTTCCATTTTTACTTGGAAAGGGAAAAAGGTACTCTGGTAGATACACACGGCTCATTTATAATTGGCAGAGTTGGAATGTCCTGAACATCTTAAGGTAGTAAAATACCTTGCTGGATAAAATAATCTGGAGAGGAGTATGTCAGGAGCCCAGTGGAGACAAATGCCTCAGTAAATGTACTGTGTCAGCCCCTCCATCTTCATCATCAAAACATTGGTGCATAGTAATGTGTTTTGGTCTGGTGTCGTGATCTTCACAACCTCTGCATAAACCTGTAAACTAGCAAATATCTTCTGTGGTACAGTATGCTAATAACTATTTCTCTTTGAGTTTTCTCATGGGAAGAATAAATATATAAATGATAATACAAGACGTGAAGAGAAGAAATGAAAACTGCTCATTCCAGCTGAAAGTGCAAGCTTTTAACTGAGTTGGAATTTTGCAGTTGTGGTCTGTAGGTACCAGTGAACCTTTTAATGTCTGATCCGAAAAATGGCGTCTCCAGTTATAAACACAGTGCTGGAACATTAATTCATTAATACATGATAAGAAAGAGAACCATATTCTAAACTACTGAGAACATCTGCACTGTCAAACCTTCTTATTTCTCGCTTGGCCAGCACTTGTTTGGCTGATAAAAACTGAATGTGAAGAGGTGTTGTTTAAGGAATGGTTTAAAACTTTATATAAATCAATCTGACACACAAATGTGTGCTACTTGTGGTGATTTCTTTGCAATTAAAACAAAAAAAAAAGTGAGGCAATTTTTTGAGGTTTTTCTCCATTATTATTACCAATGATAAGGTCACTAAGGTTTCCTGGAATGCAGAGCTTTTATTATACAAGGTAAATGAACTCCCATTTAGCTAGGGGAGCCATCATTTAATTTGTCTGTATATTTTCTTTCTCTACAACTCCCATTGATCAATATCATCGATTGGTAAGTTTTCTTAAGCTCAGAATATTGATTAATTCTTGTCAGAGTGGCAACTAAGAAAGTTGAGATTGATGCATTTGGTCTGTTAGCAGAAGTCCTCAGCTGTTTGAAGGGGATCTGCTTCTGGGAAGAGTAACTGGTCACAAGAATACATGATTAACAATATGTTAAATATGGAATCTTAGAAACAAAACTTACCTCGTGTGAGACTAAAACATCCTTCTGCTCTGTACTTCTTTCTGATTTGGTTGTAAGTAAATGCAGTTTGCTGGTAACTGGCAAAGATTCTTAAAGCGTCAGCAAGAAATAAATGTTTACCCTTAATTATCGATTTCAGGATGGACTTACGATATTTAATATCTCATGAAAATATAGGAACTGTGAGAAGATCTTGGTTTTTATATAACTGTCCTCTAGAAGCTGGGTTGTAATTATTTTTATTTCTTTCTATCTCTTTTCAAAAAATGGCAGTTTGTGGTGTCCTTAAATATCCTTGACTTAGATAACGTCAGTGTCTTGAGGGTTTATAAACTGTTGCTTACTATACTATGTACTGCATTTCATAACTGAAAACTGTTAAGCATTTAGAAGTCCAGAAACTATCATTCATTGTCACAGACATGATGTGATCCAGAATATAGAAATGATATGCAAAAACCATTATATTTTACACCTGTGCTTTATATATCTACCTGTATACGAATAGTTGAAGAAAAACTTCATAAAGTTCAGTCATATACATGGCTGCAAAAAGACAGTCATCCATATGAAGATTTGATTTTTTCATATTCCTTCTACAACATTCCTGTTCAGTTATGCCAAATGTGTAATAGAGGGTCATGTATGACTAATAGTAATCATATCAAGGTGAGAACTGTAAGTCTTTTTCCTCTCCTGATTACATAACATTGTCCTCAGGAGTTATTAAAGGTAGCCCATGCATGTTACAGACAACACCTTTAAGACAGGGAGGGAATGACTGAAAAGCCTTGAAAGTCTGGCACATTTTGACAGCAGGTATCATAAAAATAAACTGTTGAGACAGGTTTAATTCAGTTAGATCCAACTGAATATTTCATGATCAAGGTTTATTCCTGTGCCAAGCCATTCACAGTAGCTGACCCATGTCTTGTTCTACCCTCAAGCCCCACCAAAGAGGGGAAAGCAACTTTCTAGCTCAGAGTTGTTCCTGAGGAATCCCTTACTGCGCAGAGAGCTAAGAAGTAGTAGTTTCTTTGGCCTCAGCAGGATTGATGTGACTTCACTTCAGCTCCTGCCTAAAACCAATGACTGACTTAACTCAGAACCTGTGAGGAAGCACTAACTTTGCCTCTGCCTGAAAAATGTCACTCACCGAGTCTGGAGAGTAATTCAATGCTGTGATTTCAAGCTTTGCCTTTTAAGCATATTTTAGTCCTTTTATGATTTGTCCTTTGAAATAATGTGACAACTGAGCATCCTGGTCCAGGTTCTGGCCATTCCAGATATTTCTTACATTTTCCTAGAGATGCAAGACAGACATTGAAGTGGCCAGCTTGGGGTTTCTCCAGCCTACAGCTAGCACAGCTAACTAGGCATGGCTCTGCATTGCAAAGAATAATAATATGACCTGGCTAAGTGAAAGAGCAGAGGACAGAACAAACTGTGTTAATAGGAGCCCCATTGACAGAGTTGGGAGAGAGATAGAAAGTTTACCTCCAAAGCATGATAGAGATATGTAAGACTCATTTTCTGTAACATTATTGTTTGCCAATAAATTCACCTCTGTAAACAGAATAGCAACAACAGCATGTTTAATGAGATAGAAATCACGCTACAAATAAAGCTTGAATTCTTAGAGGATTCATCATGTCCAGTAATTTCCAATGTTAAGAGCATATATTTCTAGAACATGTTGCAATGTGTTTTATTTCTATTATATTCACGCCTGAAACTGCAAGATGCAAAGATCTCATATAAAAGCATTCCATGTTCTCAATTGCTTGTAATGGGCGTTAAAGGAGTTTACTTATTTCAGGGCACCAGCCTCTTTCATAAAAGCTGATGTTCATATGCAGAAAAATGTGCTGTTCAAATCAGTGTTACGAAACTTTAAAATTTGAATGCCACAAAAGTAAGCACAATGCATGAAATAGTCCTTCATGTTTTCCCTCCTGTGTTCATTTCTTTTAGTGCTGGAGTCGGCAGGACTGGGTGTTTCATTGTGATAGATGCCATGTTAGAGAGAATAAAGCATGAAAAGACTGTAGATATTTATGGCCACGTAACTCTAATGAGAGCGCAGAGGAATTACATGGTTCAAACTGAGGACCAATACATCTTTATCCATGATGCACTGCTGGAAGCAGTGACATGTGGAAATACCGAAGTGCCAGCCAGAAACCTGTATGCGTATATCCAGAAGCTGACACAGATAGAAACAGGCGAGAATGTCACAGGAATGGAACTGGAATTTAAGGTATTGGGATTTTACGTTGCGGGGAACAAAAAACAAATGGTTTAACACTTAACGCTGCTCTGTCCTCCACCAGTTGTTTCCAGTAATCAAAAGATAAGACATTGGCAGGCTAAAATTTTAAACTAGGAAGACGATCCTTTGTAAAATGTACAATTCGATCCTCAGTTGGTGTCCAGACAAGAACCGTTCAGTGAGGTTGTTTTAACCGTGCTGTTCCTTTATTGTTTCAATAGCTTGAAATGTGTGTGTGTGTAACAGTTTAATACTCAAATTTGTCCATATGCATTAATGGAGCAGACATTAAACTTTTATAAGGTGTTAAAAGAAGCTTTACAAATATTTAGGTAATGAAATAGAACATGGAAAAGTAAGCATCTGAAATTGGAATTATTTGTTAATGGATAATGAGCAGAGATCACCAAATCTGATAATGTCATTTGGTTTTGTTGTACCTGGCCTTAATTCTTTTAATTTATTTTCAATAGCGTCTTGCTAGCTCTAAGGCTCACACTTCAAGATTCATCAGTGCCAACCTTCCATGTAATAAATTCAAAAATCGCCTTGTTAATATTATGCCATATGAGTCTACAAGGGTATGCTTGCAGCCAATCCGAGGAGTAGAAGGCTCTGATTATATTAATGCCAGTTTCATTGATGGATACAGGTACTAATGTTGATGTGTTCTCATGCGGACTGTTTTAAAAGTTTACAAGATTATTTATGTAATTGTATTGAAAATAATAAAATTTAGTATTGAACTTTAGTAGTTTATTATCTGTGCATGCCATGTTTGATTGGGTGGTTTTCTAAATATTAATAAAAGTTTAGATTTTCAACAACAGGAGAAGTCTGTAAATGATATAGAGTCTTAAACATTGTATTTTTACCTATCTTTAAACCATTGAGAACTCCCAGTATGTTTTACATTCTGAAAGTTACTGAAATTTTAAGCACATTCATGATTTGGAACCTCTGTTTCTTCACAACTATTCTGCTTAAAAAGGTACATAGAAATAACATACAGAAGATACACTCTTTGTGTCAAGGTGATAACCTGTGATCTTGGAACACTGATTAAGACTAGACCTAACTGCCAAAAGCATTTTATACATAAACAGATGTGTAGCCCACCAACATCTTCATGACAACACAGAGCAATATGCCCTCAGCTGACTTAAGCAGCTGGTAGAAAAAGGCACGAAGGGGAAGCAGTATAGTTTTCCTGAGGCAGTTTAGTATCCATATCCTGAGTAGCCGTATCCACAGAGATCATTTTCTGTGCCTCTGCTCATAATTGGAAACAGCCTTCATCTCCACTGCCACCCATAAAAGTGTTTCTGTTGATTGAAAGAAGAAAGAACAACATGAACAGGTCATCATCTTATAAAGCTGCTGATCCAGAAGCTTTTAACAGCTTGGCGGTAGCTTCCACTAGTAGGATATTAAGGCCTGGAAATGCAGTGCACTCCATTCCTGAATTTTCTTACTGCCTTACTTTTGCTGGAGGCATCAGACTGTTGAAAAGAAGTTAATAAAGAAACTGCTTGATGCTATAATTCCTAAACTTAATAGATTGTTAGACAGTTATTTCTACAAAATGAACCAGCACAACTAAGTGTTTCTTAAGTGCTTTTTAGAGCACACAAAATTGAGCTATTAGAGTTGCATTAAAATTTAAATAATAATGATAAAGACATACATCATAATATTAACAGAGTAATTTCCCTCTCAAAGTTCTAAAAATAAAAAGCTGTAGCTTGATTAAACAATCATAATAAGGTTTTAATGTGCTTATTATTAATAGTATATAATTTTTTGCTCTAGATAATATTTACATATAAACAGAGAACATGTGTATCAATTCACTTTTTTGATTAAAATATTTTTCTTAATTTACTTTTTTGTCAACATAGGCAACAAAAAGCTTACATAGCTACACAGGGTCCTTTAGCAGAAACAACTGAAGACTTCTGGAGAATGCTCTGGGAGCATAATTCTACAATTGTGGTCATGCTCACTAAGCTACGAGAAATGGGCAGAGTAAGTACTGCTGTAATATTCCTATACTAAAATGTTAGTTATAATGACTTTTTTATTAAAATATTTCATTGTTATGGGAATGTCTAAAGATAAAGGTGAGGATTTAGATTCCTTCTCCTTTTTAAAATATTGGTGGCATTGTTGATCACCAGGTGGAAGGTTTTCTAATCTGTAGATATGTTGCAATAGACAAGCTAGACATGGCATTTTGTTGTGGGACACATTGAGATTCAGCAACTGAGTTTGCATGTTGATATTCTGAAGTATGCAGAGAGAGCATTGCTGTCTATTGAAAAACAAAGACTTCTTATTTGGAAACTTCACTTTTGCAGGGTCTTTTTTTAACAATGTTAAAAGAAAACATGGTATTTTTGAGATCTGAATGTCTTCTGTGTGTTCATAGCACTGAATTTTAAAGTTTCAGCACCCAGTTTACAGTCCTAAACTCATTCAAGTGCTGCTTTGTGTAATGGAAAGAACGAAACAGTTTACTATCTGGACAGGATTACATCAAGATAAAGCTGGTATGTGATAAGTGAAATTCGAGTCAGGTCATGTATCTGGGGAATAGAGATGATTCAGGACATGGCTAGTGGATGCAGAGATAGAGTCTATACTGAGGCGAGGGGGACTTGCTTCAACAGGGAAGAAGAAAGAAAACTGAAGGTGGCCTCAAGATCTCAGTTCCATTCTGTACTGAAAATTAGGCTAGGGATAGCTCTTGTCACTGATAAATAATAGAACTGAGCAGAAGTATAAACGAGTTCAGATGTACAGCAACCAGAGAGAACCCCTTTGCAATGCAGTATTGAAGACCATTTTTATTGTAGGTATGGAACTTCATGTTCACAGCAAGAGAAACGATTCATGTTCCTGTCACTAATGGCACTTTCCATGAGTATTACACTTATCTGAGTGAAAAAGGTTTTATACCAGTTTATGGTAGCGGTCTTGAGTAACAGGAAATGTATTTTGCTTCATTATTTTGTAGGAAAAATGTCATCAGTACTGGCCTGCAGAGCGCTCAGCCAGATACCAGTATTTTGTGGTAGATCCAATGGCAGAGTACAACATGCCACAGTATATTCTGAGGGAATTCAAAGTTACAGATGCAAGGGTAAGTTAACATAGCATTACACTAGTTCACATAAGTTTAAAACATAATGTCCATTTATTTCTTTTCCTCTCCTTTTTTTTTCTTTTAATTTGTATTATTATTAGAAAAACACTAGGGGTGTGCTTTCTATAAGCAATAAACAAAAAGTAGATAAAGCTATTATTAAATGAATGGGATCTTTGTGTAAGAACAATTGATTTCATTCAGATCTAACATCTGGGCAGCACAACTTCGTAAAGTTCTGAATAACTATTTGTGCTGAAATACATTAGATGATTTGAGGACCATTTTCCCTTTTTTTGCTTATTTCTCCCTTGATCATTTTTTGGGGCAATTTTTGTCACTTACAGCTGTAAATATGTTGTTTTGTACTACCCTCTAGGCTGAGTGAGTATGAAGGTTAATACATTGAGATTTAGAAACTCCAGAGCAAATAGCATTTGTAAGAAAAGCTTGACAAGCTTTGCACATTATAATTTGATTTTTGGCGTAGCGTATTTTCAGCACTCTTGTATATCTGCAGAGTAGA
Source organism: Nipponia nippon (assembly GCF_047370975.1). NCBI lineage: Eukaryota > Metazoa > Chordata > Aves > Pelecaniformes > Threskiornithidae > Nipponia > Nipponia nippon. The sequence continues at coordinate 44,856,805 of NW_028262402.1, forward strand.
TACATGCAGCTGTGACCCTAGCATCCTCATTTTCATACTGCATTTCTTATCTGAATTCCTGAGTCCAAAACTGAGCACTGATATAAGATTAAATGTACATAAATTCTAAATATATATTTGGCATTTCTCAGACTTTTGATTTCTAATGCTTTAGTCTGCATAGCAGGAAAAATTACTGACAGCCTCCATTTCTTTAAGAGTTGTAGAATACTATTTGTTCAAGCAAAAGAACAGGATGTACTGTCCAGGAATAACATGAGTGATTACTCAGAGTTGCCAGTCAGCATCCAAAATATTAGACTTTCTAATAGTTAGCTATACTGCTGCTTTTACTGTTAGCTTCAGGTAAAATTAGATACTACTGACAATTAGCTAGACAGTATTGTCACTAACCAAATCAGCATACGAACATTTTAATTTGGCAAATGAGACTTAGGTTTGTGTTTTTGAAAAAAAAACTGTAGACACACTGGACCTGATTTTCATTCTATTTGAAATTTAGTAAGGATCACATGACTCATAGCTTCTCTAACCTATTTGTGCTTAACAGAAGTGGAGAAGAATAGGCTCCTAACACCAGCCTTTAACTACACTTGTAAGCATAGACAGTCAAAGCCAATTTCACTACAACTGTGCTGATAGTTTTCATAGATCATCTGTTAAAAATCCGTTCCAGCTCAAGCTGGAAGAGGTCTTATGTGACGTAGTTCACCAAGCTCAGATCACAAAATAACCATGATGACAGAAAGCCACAAATGTAATTGAAGTGTCTGCAAACAGTATATATTTCCAAAAAGTTCTTTCAAGAGTTTATAATGAACTAAGATATTTATAAAAATCCTTTTACTTAGAGGTAGCAAACCAGTAAAAAGTCTGAAAGGGTCAAATAACTTAATTTGCCAGAAATAGTTTTATTGGACCTGATATTAATACACCTCTTTTAAAAAGTGCCAAGCGTACATCCAGCTTGGCGGTCCTGTTGTGACATTTTACCATCACATATCATTGCTTCTCAAATTTTAAAAATCTCTTTACCTTGATGGTCCAAATTTTGTTAAACAACACACTGGGAAGCTCACAGGGCCATCTTAAATTTTCTAGATATGCTGGGAAACTATAGCTCCTTCCAAATTTACTGGAAGTGGTGGGGACTACTTACCAAAATGTATATTATAGGTTTCCTGTAGTTAAGCTTTTATGGCTGTCACACCCAGTAATTAAGACCATCTAACTAAACTGTTGTATTCAAAGAACAGTAAATGCTGCAGTGGTTGTAACCAGCCTCTCTCCCTCTTATCTTCAAACCCACCTGTAATGTTAAATGCCATCCCTGCTCTGACAGAGCCAAGCCGGCCAATTATTCCCCAGGGACAAGAAAAGAAGCACACTGCCTTTGCAGGTGTCAGCAGCAAGTGTCTGGTGTGGAACTCCCTGTTATTTCTGAAACTGAGCTGTGAATTGTTGTAAGGTGAAATTGACCTTTGTAATTGTTTCAATCTACTGCTTTTGACTGCATTATACTCACTTTCTCTGTAAACTCCAGAGGTCAATATGTTGGGGCAGTCTCATTTAAGGCTAAACTATTAGTGATGGCTGTAAGAGAGTATTATAAATTCTACAGCCTCATCAAAAGACAATTGAATATCCCCTGCGAGGAGCAAGAAGAAATCCAAATGGTCAGCCAATCAATAGGATGATACATTAAAAGCCCACTGCTCCATGTAGGGATCTGAAAGTTCATATTTTGATAACTAACTGTGCAAACTGTCACAATATTTGAAAGCAAAGATTTTAATAAAATTTGGCATTTGTATTTGGACTGCTATTGGCAAGCATCTCATTAAAAGAAAGCAGCACTGTTTATAATGTCAGTATCATGAAGTATACCAATACAGTTGATTTAGACACACTTGAAAAACAAATATTTACCATCAGATATATTTTGCACATAGAAATTTGTGGTCTTCCCAGTGACAGCCTAGACTTAAGTAAAACAGCATCTTTCTTATCTTTCCTACCCCTAAAAAGGTACTGTTATTCTAGCATAATTCCTATCAGGGTCAGAAATTGCTGAAGAGCTTCCATCTCCTTAACCAACTATGTTTCAAGTTGGTCAGGCTTAAGGTTTTCTTTCTTTACTTTAAAAGACTGAGAGGTTTATTGGAGGGAATCAGCCTATTGTTTTATTTTGTCTTCTTGATTAATTAATGTCATGTGCCTAAGGCTATCTAATGGATGCAATTTCATTATGTCTTCTTGGGTGAAAATGGCATCACAAAGACCATTATGAGAGCAGTCTGCATTAACAAAATGCCATTTTGGTAGAAAATATATAGGTCTTTGTAGTAATGCCCACAAGAAATAAAATCAGCTGAGTGTTTTCAAACAGATTTTTTTTAAGTGGGCAAAAACATTCCAGAGAAATAGACTACTAAATTGTCACAGTGGACTAGTGGGAATATAAGAGATAATAAGTCAAAGAAGTTTACGTGTGTCCTCTCATGAAGGAGTGGCTGGCACACACACACATTTTCTTTTTTCCTTACTCATCTGAGAGGCAAAAACCCACAGTAGCAGAGGAAACATAAAAGCAAAATATTCTTTTTTCCTTCGGTTATTTTTAAAATCACTTGTAATAGCTGAGTGCTTATGATAGAGGGAAAAAAAAATACTGTTCTTGCCTTCAGCATAACTTGCTGGTTTTTGGGGGGATCTCCTATAATCAATTCAATTTTTCATGAGTTTCACTTTGTAGAAGACCATTTTGAAGGCACGGCGGAGTGGGTGCTAAAGAAACAACATGTCCAGAGGCACTAGTTCACATCAGTAGCTCATGTACCCATGCTCTTAAACATTTCAGCTGTGCAGATTGACAGTGTCAAAATCATGAAGAAAAATGTTTGAAAATTCAGAACAAATTTACTTCATCCATTTGCATTGTATTTTTTCTATTTATGTGTCCTGACTGTTTACACAGTAAAGAGGCATACAGCAGAAGTTGGCGTTTAATACTTCCATCGGCTTTATTATGAAAATAACCATGCTGCAGTATTCTGCAGTTTTAAACAATCCTGTTAGTATTCCTAACCAAAGGGAATGAACAGCTTCAGCTGACATGTTTTGAGAGAGGAAGCCCTTCTTATTGATTTTTGACTGAGTCCAAGCTGTTAGTGAAAGAAATTACAATGATTGAAGGGAAGTTTATGGTTTGTTGAACAACTGGCTTGTCTTCACCTATCTTCTTCCAGGCAAATGTCCGCCTCATAGAAAGCACCAAACTATTAAAGACATCATCTGCAAAAAGGGCAATGACTAAATGAGTCTTATCAGTAAAGATACTCCTGCCATGCAGTAGATGAGCATAACTAGGAAATGGAGAGTCAGGTTGGATGGCCTTATTCTACCTATTCCATATTTAAAGGAATTGGCAGTCCACCGGATTCAAAACATAACTTACCAAAAAATTATATAACCTGGTTTACACAGGCAGAATGTCAGACAACTCTCCTATCCAGTGCAGAAGGAAATCTATACAATGTTGTTAATGAAACTGTACTTCTAAGCTAATGTGTCAAAAAGCACCAGCCAGTACTGCGATTAAAAGAGTCTTCATAAACGTGATCTTAGCAATTCCCCACCTCCTCTCAATGTCCTTGTTTTGTGATTGTCTTTCTGGTTGTTGGCTGACTGACTTCCAGCCACTGGAACATGCTTTTGGAATACGTTATTTGTGTCTTTTGTTAAAGGATGGCCAGTCCCGAACAGTGAGGCAGTTCCAGTTCACTGACTGGCCAGAACAAGGAGTGCCAAAGTCTGGAGAAGGATTTATTGACTTCATAGGCCAAGTGCATAAAACAAAAGAGCAATTTGGTCAGGATGGACCAATTTCTGTTCATTGCAGGTAAGTAAACAAAGCCTCAAAACAACTTACATGCAGATTTTTTTTTTTTCTAAAGTTGATTGCTGATTGCAGCGAAGGTTTGTATGGAAATGGAACTTCATAGGTGAACTCCCAGAAAATGTGATCAAATTGAAGATCTAAAAAAGAACACATAGGACTGCTTTACAATACAGGAACCATTCTGTGATACCCCATTTCCACAGAAAAGGTTCTTCTGAAATGTGTGGAAGCACATAATTCTTTTCTTCATTTAAAAATGTCTCTAATGCAGGGTAAAAACAATCTGGTCAATGCTACACAGAGAAAGCAGTACGAAGAGCCTGATCACAGGCTGCTCTATCTGATATTTTTTTTCCCACTGGTAACTAAAAGTGAGGCTCTTACATTGATGGGAATTATTAGCTGTAAACAAGCTAGTTACACCTCAGTAGCACATTAGTAACAATCAAGATGAGTCAAATAAAAACGGTAGCTATCTCAAGAAAGGGAACGGAATAGAAAGTCATGTTTAGAAACTTTACCTGTCAAAAAATCATTAAAGTTTGGATTGGTGAGTTCTGACTTCAGAATGTAATGCCCATTTTTTGATGTAATGACTTCCCTCAATTCCTTTACAATTGATATGCAGATGAAAACAGCTTGCAGGGTGTGTAGGAATAATCAAGGGTGGGCTTTTTTAATATTCCTGTATTTTTTATTTATTTTCTCTACAGTATTCCAGAGTCTATAGCAGATGGCCAAAAATAATATCTCTATCTTTAATCTCTTATTTAATAAATTCTTTTCTATAAATTCCATTAGGATTTTAGATACTCATTTTTGCAACGTTAAATTATTTTTTGGTAGATGAAATGTTATTGTTTATATAACAGAGATGCAAAATACTGGTACTGGTTCCAAGTCCTTCCTGCAAGCCAAGTAATGCCCCAATACTAACATGAAGATAAAATGAACAAGTTTACTAGAGCATGTGAATGTATAGAGGGAAAGAGAGATTCTTGTCCTTCCAAAGCCTTCCAAAACACCGGTGTGTTTTAACAAAATTCCTTATGCTCCCCTAATCTGAAAGACTGACAAAATAAATGTATGGGACTACTTGAATCCTACTTTTTCTGTGTGCTTAAAAATTTTTGTGGCCTACTAAGGCGAACAGCATTGGAGAGCAGTGTTTGGGATTCATTTGGCAAGAGAAAATGAAGGACAAGCGTGATAAAAACAAGCTTTATTCTTCCTGACATTAATGAGTTTTGAGAGCAGAGGAGTAATAACCCATATTTATGCCTTTATGCAGATATACACAAGAAAGGAAAGTGATGGTATTCTTCTAAGTTCTTTGTACCATGCAAACTTGTCCACTTGTGACTGCAAAGAAATACTGCTTGCAGTAGGTTATGCATCCCTTCCAAATGGGTGTGATCTTTCATGCTGAAATTATGGAGATTTCTACTGTTGACTTTGGTAGAAAAAAAATCAAATCCAGTATAATTCATTATGGTTTGGTCTTTAAATGTCTTATCATCATTGTAATGACAATTTAGAGATTGGTAATGCTAATTATCATTATCAATGTTAGTCAATTTACATGAATAGGAAATGTCCCTAGCAAATTAGTAAATTTATTTGTTTCTGTCAGGACGCACAAGATCCTGGGTACCTGCACTTTCCTAGTCTTTGTGGAAATATTGTAATAATGCCTCCAGTTTGTACCATGATGAGTTTTTAAGAATTTCTTCCATACAGAGAAATTCTTCAAATGACAAACTCCCTTAGTCCCACTTTCCTGTGGTTTCCTTCCCACTCTACACATTTTTCACAAGTTTGCTTTCTCTGTTACACAGTAAACCCCTGCCACCCACAATTTTAAAATATTCTCCTCCTCTGGCATTTTTACAAATAGATCAGTGTGTTACAATTTTAAAATTTCTAATCTCTAATTAAAAAATATTTAACAGAGCAAAGGGCTGTTGAACTTGAAGCAAAATTTTCACTTCAACCAATTTTAAATATTTATAGCCTTGTTATTCCAGTAGCTGGAGAGTAAGGAAGACCATCCCTTTCCCAGCTTGCATTCAAGTTGTATTTTTAACAAACTCTTCTCTCTTACAAAAACATCAGTACTTCCTCAATGGCTCACTAAAGGATCGTAACTTTGGTTTCTAACTCTTTAAACTGTGGTGAATCATACTACATCATGAAGCAGTGCCTTCACCATTTACTAAAATCAGGATTCTTTAAAACCTATGCTGCATTGCTTTATTAAATATTGTGGTAGAACTCAGTTTGCTCTTTGGCTCATGCTGAAAGAAATCAGCTGAACACTGAAATGCTAGTAATACTTATGTGGACTTCCATCACTCTTTAGAAATCCTAAGCATCTTCTAATAGGAATAGATAAAACGTTAAAATATGCTTGCCACTTTCAGAGGAACAGGGTCAGTTTCCTACAGACTTTACCAAAACATTACATTTGATGGCTAGTTAGGATTTGCTTCTCCAGATACTTTTTCATTTCTTAAGAACACAAGACAACAAATTAATTCCCTCCTTTTGCTGAATTAAAGAGTTCTGAGTAGTTTTTTTGAAGTAATGAAGATTTGACTAATGTGTGAGGCTAGTCCTCCCACATATTTAGAAAATCATATATGCTTTTATTTGTTGGATATCTTTAAATGCTTGAGCAGGAGCAGGAACAAGGAGAATAGAAAATCTGCCTTCACTCTGCTGGTCACTTTCTGGGCTACTCGGTTTAGATCACACCGTTGTCAGCTCTGTAAAGTCCAAGCAGGTTCCAGTGCTATTTTTCCAGGATTTTTTCAGCATGTTCCTTAAACATTAGCTTTCTAATTTACCTCATCAGGGAAAGGAGACCTTACATTCCAGTTGCTGTAGATGTCCAGGACCATTTTCATAGCATATAGGTAAACCAGCACTGAGAGCATGATATTTTGTCAAGTTGTGTCTCAGTTGTCCTTTGGCTTCAGCTCTCCAAAGGCACAGAGGTTATGCAAAATTTCTAAATCCAATTGCATATATTTAATAGCCCTAGAAGTGCACTGATCTAGAACGAATACCAAAATACCATCACACAATTTGGACATTCGATTTCTGCACTAGTCTCGTGAATTCACTGGATCTCTCTCATAGTCCATATCAATGTTCAGAGTTCTTCTGTCTTTCCCTGCTGTTCATGTCCTTCATCTCTTCTATCTGGTGAATAGGTGTCATAAATCTCCAGCTTCCCAAGTCTATCTGACTGGAGAAAACCTTGTGAAATTATTAGTATCAACAGTGAGATGATGGGGTGCTTAATTTCCACCCATACAAGGTCAGACTGGGAAAATCTTTTTTTTTTGTGTAGTTACCTGTCTCTTGTCCAAGATTCATCCTCATGAATAAGTGATTGTTTAATTTTAGTAGCTGACAATTATTGGCTCTATTGATTACAGGAATTTCTATCACTTCTTGGGCATTCTAGCTAATAATAGAACCCCAAGACATAACAGAAAGCAAACAAGCCATATATTCAGAGATGACATCTCAGACTAATGTAGGCAGACATGGTGTACATATATCATATTGGAAAGCTGAAGATCCAGACTGCCAGACATGAATAAAAGCTGTGTCTTAAGGTTTTTGTGTATCCATTATTTAAATTGTAGTGTGTATGAACAATTTGGCTGATGTAGTTACCAAGCTACCCTCCATGATATTTGAAAAGTCATGGCAGTCAAGTGAAGTCCCTGAGGACTGGAAAAGGGGAAACATTGCACCCATTTTTAAAAAAGGTAGAAAGGAGGACCCTGGGAACTACCGACCTGTCAGCCTCACCTCTGTGCCTGGGAAGATCTTGGAACAGATCCTCCTAGAACGTACACTAAGGCACATGGAGGACAGGGGGGTGATTTAAGACAGCCAGCATGGCTTCACCAAGGGCAAGTCCTGCCTGAGTAACCTAGTCGTCTTCTGTGATGGAGTGACTACATCAGTGGACAAGGGAAGAGCTACGGATGTCGTCTATCTGGACTTCCGTAAGGCCTTTGACACCATCTCCCACAACATCCTTCTCTCTAAATTGGAGAGATATGGATTTGGTGGATTGGCTGTTCGGTGGATGAGGAATTGGATGGATGATCACATCCAGAGGGTAGTGGTCAACGGTTCAATGTCCAGATGGAGATCAGTGACCAGTGGTGTCCCTCAGGGGTCCATACTGGGACCAGTGCTGCTTAATATCTTCATCAATGACATAGACAGTGGGATCAAGTGCACCCTCAGCCAGTTCACAGGTGACACCACGCTGAGTGGTGCAGTTGACATGCCTGAGGGACGGGATGCCATTGAGAGGGACCTGGACAAGCTGGAGAAGTGGGCCCATGTGAACCTCATGAGGTTTAACAAGGCCAAGTACAAGGTCCTGCACCTGGGTTGGGGCAATGCCTGGCATCAATACAGGCTGGGGGATGGAGGGATTGAGAGCAGCCCTGAGGAGAAGGGGGTAGTGGTGGATGAAAAGCTGGACATGTGCTAGCAATGTGCTCTGAAAGCCCAGAAGACCAACCATATGCTGGGCTGCATCAAATGAAGTGTGGCCAGCAGGTCGAGGGAGGTGATTCTGCCCCTCTGCTCCACTCTCGTGAGACCCCACCTGGCGTACTGTGTCCAGCTCTGGAGTCCAGCGCAGTAAAGACATGGACCTGTTGTGGCAGGGCCAGAGGAGGGCCACAAAAATATTCAGAGGGATGGAATACCTCTCCTGTGAAGACGGGCTGAGAGAATTGGGGTTGTTCAGCCTGGAGAAGAGAAGGTTCCAGGGGGACGTTATAGCAGCCTTTCAGTACTTAAAGGGGGCTTACACGAAAGATGGGGACAAACTTTTTAGCAGGGCCTGTAGCAATAGGACAAAGGGTAATGGTTTTACACTGAAAGAGCATAGATTTAGACTAGATATAAGGAAGAAATTTTTTACAATGAGGGTGGTGAAACACTGGAACAGGTTGCCCAGAGAGGTGGTAGATGCCCCATCCCTGGAAACATTCAAGGTCAGGTTGGACAGGGCTCTGATCAGCCTGATCTAGTTGAAGATGTCCCTGCTCATTGCAGGGAGGGTTGGACTAGATGACCTTTAAAGGTCCCTTCCAACCCAAACTATGGTTCTATGAATTTCAATATTAATTGAAAATCCACTGACTATCTCTATCTCAACATGGAGGGTAAGCTAACACAGGGAAGGTGTGCAAAACAGGACATATACATGAACAAGCTAAAGTAAAGCAAGCAGTAAAATACATTTTGGCATCTTTTCCTCTTGTCAGTTCCAGCATAGGTCATTGGCAACAAACATTCTCATTTTCCTTCACCATGCACTGATTCTGGGATATCTGGATGAACAAACCAAGTCACTCTGCAATGAAAACTGGAGAGTCAGGAAGTACTTTGTAGCATGTGAATTTTGCTTGAGTGCAATTATTCTTCCAAATGCAATGTGGTAGTTTGGTGTGGAATTTTGCTTAGTGAGCCTTTCCCCATATAGAAATCTGTACACATATGGTGTGTTGTAACCACAGATAATTTGTCAGCCAATTCTTTCAGCATTAACTGTCAATTAACATTCCTTTCTTCCTTTCTTTTCTTTTTTTTTTTTTTATTTTATTGCAACAGCGCGGGTGTTGGAAGGACTGGAGTATTCATAACCCTGAGCATTGTGTTAGAAAGAATGAGATATGAAGGCGTTGTAGATATCTTCCAGACTGTCAAAATGTTAAGGACGCAGAGGCCAGCCATGGTACAGACAGAGGTGAGCAAACAGTATCCATATACAATGGTGATGGAAAAGAAGGGGTATTTCCACAGCCAAAAAAATGCACAGATAGACACTGTATAAAACGTGCTTACATTTATATCTTAAGTCATACAGTGACTATATGACTACAGTGTAAAATCTGCCATAAAGGTACTGCAAGGACTATTTCCTGTTACAGCAGTAGATACTGCAGGCTGGGGAAGAAAAAAATTGTTTCAGTAGTGGATCCTAAATTACAGTAGTTGAGGAAAACCATTTTCCAAGAAACATTACCCATTTTTATTTGAACCTTTGTTTCCTGGCAGAAATGTGTGGTAATAAAGAAGGAGGCAAATTGTTTCTGCAGGTGGATCCACTGATTTTTTTTTGTTCCAGGAGCAAAGTGTTGTTCATGGCTTCAGACTGACACTGTATTATTTTCATGGTTTTCTTGACTTTGTGTCACCAAGCAAGTGGCTATTTGGCCTGAAAATCATAATAATAAATTCAGCGTTCAGGAAAACTATGGCGTAAATAATTTCTGTGCTAGCAAAAATGCCGTAGAGAAATAAAGAAAGGGATAAACAGTATCAACTGATTACCTGGGCCTGGATGCTCGGAACTGTGTCTCATCATAAAGACTACTTAAACATTTTCAGTTGTGCGTAATTTCTACTTAAGTTTCTGAACAGGACACTTGAACTAAGCCAGAGCCAGTAAGTTAGGAGAACCAAGCAAAAGGACAAGAGAAGGGAAATATGTTAGGTCATACATTTATTTAGTATAATTTGATTGACACTGGCCTTTAAATTACAGTCTGTGAAATTTAAAATGGTTCCCCAGAGTTTGCCATTTTCCACAAGAAAATTAAACTTGTTCAATAAAAGCTGGGTAGTCTTATTTTTAAGAAGACAACTTCATAAAAACTTATATGAAGAATAAAGATACTTATTTTTAATCTTGTCAGTTACCCAAGTAAATCACTGTGACCAAACTGAAGACTTAATTCCATTTCTTTTCCATTACCATCATTCTCCTGGATAAGCAAATTGAAAAATGACTGCTTTCTGTTGTTTTGGTTCCAAGAAATAACTACAATATACAGAAAAGCTATGCTTCTTGGATCCTACCTGACAAATACATAGTTCAGCTATGCAATATATTCTCCCTCCTCCTACTTTGACTTGTTTCTATGTGCTACCCTTCATCCCCCTTGCTGAAAGTAGAAGTGTTGTGTACTCACTTTTTTCAGGATTCTGCGGAAAACAAATCTCTCATTCAGTAGTATAAACTGCCAGGAAATCTAATCCTTATTCAACAAAGCACTTGAACTCCATGTGGACCATACATACACTTAAAATTTACGCATATGTCTAATGCATTCTCCCAGTGTTCTAACAGGAAGCAGAAAAGAACTATTAGTGATCACGCCACTACATTGAAGAAAGTATCTGATGAGTTTCCTGGTCTCCAAAAGAATTTTAATTGTGATCTTAACAAATACAACCCGTATGGGGTTACCAAATAGCAGTATCAGATAAATAAGCAGACCTTCTTGATACTTTGGATAGCTTTGAGAAGCAATTTCTTTAATTTTTTTTTTTCTTTTTCTTTTTTAAAATTTAAACCCTGAGTGGCAGTTGCAAATGAGTACACAGACGTGCCATTTTAGTATAAGTGTGCAATATTACGTAAACATGCAAAAAGACTGTTGTGTGGGGATGAGAATAACATGAAATGCCAAATATTGGATTCACCAGAGGTATAAGCAAATCTCTTACTATACTAAATTTTTCTCTGCTTCCAGGTGTAGGTTGAAATGCAATCTGTTTCATATTAATAAGGTGCTTTAGCTGCGTATTTCTCTCTTAGGCCCTTTTCTTGCCACAGGCTAAGATATCTTCACATCTTCATCAAAGCCTATATTACTGAAAGACTGGGATTCCCTTTGCTTCCTTAACATGATTTTTAACCTGGTGGTTTTCCATACAGCATTCCTTATTAAGGCTGTGATGGACTTTGTCACTTAGTATGTTGTATTTGCTATAGAGTTAATGGGATATTTTGCTACTTATTTTCAAATACATGCAGGAAAAGCATCTTAGCATGCTCCCATAAGAAGAAAGCTTTATGCTGATGTTATATTAATCCAGAATAACAAACATTCAGTAGGTGGGTATATAGTCTCTGCACAAAAGGAAGCTGCATTCTGTGGAAAATGTTATTGCATTAAATGAGTATCTATCTTCATCTGTTGTAACTCAAACTGGTTTTCTGTTCATGTGAGCAAGAGAATATTGCTGAACTGCAGATGCCTCTGTGGTATATTTGTTTGTAGCCACAAAGCAGTCACTCTTAGTTGAAAGAAAATAGAAACCAACCAACAAGCTGGCTTTTTGATGCTTTTGTTTTTTATCTTTCTTTCTCCAGGATCAATACCAGTTCTGCTATCGAGCCGCACTGGAATATCTGGGCAGCTTTGATCACTATGCAACATAAAAACCCATCGTGGATTTTTATTGCAGGCCCTTTAAGATCCAGAGAGCCGCTTCTGAGCCATACGATGTGCTTTAGAAGTACTTCTTAACTCTTAGCTAAGGAGCAATTATTGGGGATATATAAAATAAAAAACAAACAAACAAACAAAAATAATGGGGATATATAAAACAAAAACAACAAGAAAACCCTATTCCATGTGGACCAAGAATTCACAGTTTAATAACCTAACCATAATAAAAGAATCCTGACCACTGAGGCGTCTGAAGGATCTCATTTACAGATACCTCAAGGGTTCAACATTGGTTGAAGTTAAAGGGAAGAGGAAATTAATCAGAAAGAATGATCATCTTGTTCAGGATTGCATGCTTTTGCAAAGAGGAATTTTGAGAGAACTGCAGTTCAGTGCAAGATGTTTGTTAAAACATTGGGTCCTGGCTTCTCAAACAAAGCGGACTCTTTACTTCAACATCGTCCCTTCCCGTCGTACTGCTCATCATAACACTTTAGGGAAAATGTGGGAATGTTTAAAAAGAAAGTCCTTGATTTAGTTTTTTAGTATTGTAAAGATACTGCTGACCTGTGCTTCATTTTTAACTGTGTAAACTTTTTCCTTTTTTTAACAAGTTTATCATTCAATTAAGTGAATTAAAGAAAAGGTTGCATAACTGTTAATCTTTTTGTTTAAAAAGCATAGATTTTTTTAAGCTGTAGAACTGTTATCTGTAATATCGTGCTGTAGAAATGTTAAATAATTTGAAAATTTGCACATTTTTGTGCAGTTCTATATTTATCTACAGTAGCACAGTCTTGTTAGATATTACTTTTACAGTTTTGTTTGTTTTATTTTTCATCAAGAGAATATTCATTGTAATCAGTTAAATCAAAATGGGACTTTTTGGTTTCTTTTGGAATCAACAGGGAGGCGCAAAGTATAAAGATGCTGCTAACACACACACACATGCACACATATGCACATGCACACCCGCACCCTCTCTCTTTCTATATATGTAAGTATATGTATGTATTACTGTCTACCCATGTCTAACTCTCTGTATAGTTACAGAGATACAGATAGGTAGATATTCACACACATGCACATAAACATCAATTCTTCCATACCTGGATTTATCAAAGCATTGAGAAAGTTTTTCAGCATACTACAATTATATTAAACTACTATTTGATCATCTCTGCATTTGCAAGATCCATAATCCTCTGTTTCAAAGGGAAGCAAGGAATGCACATCATTGATATTTGAGAGTCATCTCTATCCCAAATAATATTTCTATCCACGTTGCCACTTGAGCACACACACACATGCACACACATGCACACACATGCACACAGTATGTGATTTAGGCTTCCAGTGAAGTTCAATATTTGTAACACTATAGTGCAATAAGAAATCATATTATTAAATGTAGGAGGTGTGCATGTGGGAAAGGTCAGTGCATATCCCTTTAGGAGGGGAGAATGTTGTAATATACTAGGTATTAAGATGTTTTAAAATTGTATTCAATAGTATACTGTCTATAGTGTATGCTATATAATTTACGTTTATCGTATGTAACAGGGCAAAGCCAAGCACACATTGCTCTGTGAAATCAAATGTTTTGTGGCATACAGCATTGTTTGGGGATGCTGGGGTTTATTTTAATTTTACATTTAGAGTGCCTTATATTTGATGCCTATTTTGAATAGCATTTCTTTAAGTTAGCCTTCATTTGTATCTAGTTCAGTTTGTTCATATCTCTGTTATTCTTTTCAAACATTTTAACACATGTATCAGACAATTTTGAAAAATATGCATTTCGAGTTTCTAATCAAGTATGGATGGTAATAAATGATAACCAAAAACACGTAGGTAGTCAAGGCCCTTTATCTTTCCATATTTCCAATAACAGACCAGCCCACAAATTAAAAATCTATTTCTTGTTGGCTTTTCAAACCCACTGTGCCACTGGTTATAATGTTATCATTGCAGAGATGTAGCATTACAGTAGCAGTAGTTGACATTAGCAGTGCTCATGCATCTTTTTTTTCTATTATTTTGAGACAAGTTCTGCTCATTCACTTGTGTCAACAGATTGCTAAAGCTCAAGCATTGCTTTCAGTGGGAGGGTTCATGTAAGGCTAGCAAGACTGAACCCACAAGATCTATTTGAGAACGTCACTAGATTTTCTTCCAGGGAACAAAGAAAACTCTGTAAACAGCACAAAGTACTTTTTGAGACTCTGAATGGGATGCCATTTACATTGACACTGGTTTCCATCATGCCTTCTGCTATTGTCAGTACATGAGTATCACAGGAATTCTTTGGGGTTTCAAACAGGAGCATTGGTATGGCTCATCAGTATGACCTCAACTTGTTTTCTTCTTTCTTCCGCTTTTCCCACTACTAGCAGAAAGAAAAATATGAAAGACCAAACTCTAGCAAGCATTGTATTTGAGCACTTTTGTAAAGAAAAAAGAAAAACACAAAAAAAATCGAAACAAAATTATAAATATATATATATGGAATAGAAGTATTATAGAAGGCTACCTCAGAATGAGATTCTACAACTTACATCTGAACCAGAGAAGAATGTGCACTGCATTTCTTTTTCTTCCTCTTTCTTGATTTGTATTTTAAAATAATTATTGAAGTGCCAGGTTATGTGGTGTGGTCATGTTGTTCAACTCAAATGCAGAGGATCAGAAAAACACAATAATAAAAAATCATTATTTTGGAAATATAGACTAGGGAAGATTCTTGCACACTGGATCTGTAAAAGGATCAGAGCGTTCTCCCTAGCAGACTGTCTTGCAAGCTCTAAAGAAATTGAAGGAATAAATTAAAAAAAAAAAAAAGGCAGAGACAATTTGTGAGGAAAACTGTTGTACAACTAAATATTCCTTGTAGTTATTATGTTTCTTAAGATAACTGTTAGCATCATTGATGTGCATTCCACTTTCTGTATTCTTATATATAGTCATCCTACAGTTAATTTAAATTGTGAGCATCTTTGACCACATATGTCATACATTTCCAAGCTTAAAATTGGTTTCATCAGCATAACCAGTACGGTGCTATTACTTACGTTTATATGTGTAGTTATGTCTAATTCTGTAATTAGTTGCAATAGGGAAAAAAAACACAAGATATATAAAAATGATTTATATGGAAATTTAATTTAGCTCTTTTTTTAAAAATTATTTGAATGGTTAGATAGTGGAGAGGATGGCTGGGGGAAGGAGTGGCCCTCTAGGGAGATTTGCACTTTCTGTATATACCTTTGTACTATGCACTGCCCTATTGATTCTACACCCAATAATGTTATAACTTGAACCCATCTGTAAGAAACTGCGTATAGAATCCACTTGTGTGTATTTAAATGACACAGAACATGTAAAAAGGAAAAAAAAAATGTTTGCAATGACTAAAAAAATGCAACTGATTTTTTTCCTTTTATTCTCTCCTATTTTTTCCTTTTTTCTTATTTTCTTTTCTTTTTTTTTTTTCTTTTTTTTCTTGGTGCCCTGATACTCCACAGATATCAGAAGGCTGCAGGTCTCATCATAACCATCCGTTATGTGGCTTTGCCATTCAAGCTTGGAGTGTCTTTACAAAGATAATAAAAAATTGTGTTCTTTGCTCTTGTTTTGGATGCATAGACTGAAAAATTTAAAAAGTTACCTTGTAAAATGGCTTGTTAAAAAAGATACAATTACCTCTAATTAGTAGTACGCGTAAATGTTTTACAGAATGAAAGGCGTGCTTTTTATTTTCTTACTTCGTTACATTGGTGGCGAAAGAAAGTCTGTATGAAAATCAGTTCTTTGCTGACACAAGTTCCATTTGTTACAAATGAATTCTAATAAAATGTCAGTGTTATGCAGCCCTGGTCTTCTTTCTTAAGCAGTACTTTTGAAATCAAAACTTGTTTGGTCCCTCTTGGTGATAAAGGAGTATAATTGGAACTACAAAGCAGTCATTAATCTTCTTAACTAGCAGGTGGACAGTGGAAAATGTATTCTTAGGTTAGTAAATATATATTATCTTCGGCAGCAAATTTTGAGCCAGCATGGGCAACCTCTGGCATAAATTCCCATAGCTTCATGAATTTAATTGAAATTATCACACTTTTTACATGCCTCAGGAGTTCCCTTTGTGCTTTAGAAATGTATCATTACACTGAGAAAACAGACTTCTGTCCATTCGTAGGTGCAACACAAAAAGGGCAAAATATCCACATATTTGGGGCAAATTGTGAATTTTTGAGTCCTGCGGGTTTGGCAGGTTCTGGAGTAAATCCGAAGTCACTGGTCAGAATTCAGTTACTGAAATTGTGGCAAGCAGTCATGACAGATTTTTGATTCATTTCTACTCTGCACTGCATGTGCAGTGAGTGCAAACATGGGTCTGTGAACCTGCTATCCAAATACTGTGCAAGTTTTTTCAAATACTTTGAAAAAGTTTTGGATGAACGTACCAAGTGTACTGCGGCAAGCTGCAAGGGGCATGGAATGGCAATCCAGTCAAGGAAAACATAAAAGTCTTGCTCTGCTTGCTTTGAAAGAGGGCAGGTTCTGTCTCCAAGATTGCTTTGTTAGTAAGGGAACACAGTCTATTAGCAATTATTATTAAGTATGTGTTAATAAAGAATTCTCTGTGCTGGAACGATATGCAAAGACATTAACAGACTGATTTCTAAGAACTTGTATTGTTCTTAGCCTAGTTTCCATGTTAAGATGGTGATAATAGTGTAAATGTGAAGGCTTGGTATTCTCACAGAGTCTTATTAATGTTTTTCCGCTGACTTCTGTGGATTTTACAATTAGTGCTTTGCAGGCTGCCTTTGGCTTGAACCTTTTTTGCATAGTCTGTGCAAGGTGATTTAAAGCTGCATTATGTAAGGGTTTCTTCAACTATCTGAGTGGCTTTAGATGGTGCCCTTTAATGTCAGCATTGACTCTTTGGATTTTCCTGTTCTGTGTGTCTAGCATGGGCCGAAATAAAGTGTGAAAATGAGTATTGACAAAAAGATTTGGCTATGTATGGGTTAATACATTTTAAGTTAATGGGTTTTAACAAGACTAGTTCTAATTCATGCTTCCTTCGCACAGGAAAAATATTTTTATGGCATGTACTTTGAGATCACTAAAGTTAAGAAATGCTGTTGAGATGTGAAATTAACCCATCTCAGAGCAAAACAATAGCTACAGACGTTCAAACACAATAATACTTGCATCTTCACAATATTATACAAACACTTGGACCCAATTCCCAGATTCCCAGAATCTTTGGTGTCCTTTCACTCTGGTATCTCTCAAAATGAGACAGTCGATCCTGATTCTAGAGCAAGAGAGGATTTCCATCAGTGGTTTATATTTCTTTTCCCGCTGCCCGTTTCTATCAGTCTGTGTGAGCTTAGGACAAAAGTGAGCTACTGGTAAAGTTATAAACAAATTATTGAAGAAGTACTGATAAGGAATATATAGAAAGAAATTGTTGACTAACCAGGGTGTCAAGAACAGGTCAGTACCGAACAGATCAGTACCCAATGAAACCTAAACATTATAGCCATCACTGGTCAAGAAAGGGACAGAAAAATGTTCATAGAAATTGCTGAGTCCTTTTTTGCTTCAGATGTGAACATGACCTCTTTTTTTCCCCCTTCTTGACCAGCTTTATAAGCAGAATGATCTTTAATTACTTTTCCTGGACTTTGGAATTTTGAGGAAAATAACCAGCAGGTTTGCTGATGTGTAGGCCAACCTACCAGTGATAAATGACTTCCTCTTCCATAAAACTTAACATTAAAAAAATACATACCTTGTCCATGGAGTTGCTGAATTCTATGAAATAGCCTTGCATTTTGAAACCTTGAAATTTAACATCTTCAGACAATCAAACTTCAACAATAGCACTGGATCAAATTGGCAAAAATGTCCAAGGAAGGTACCAAGTCAATATTACTTGCACTGTCAAAGAATATTTTTGAAGCAGTTTCAGAAGTGTGAAATAGTGGTACCTTTTTCATTCTGTCACTGTGCATGGAGAAATGAAACACTGATGGGGTATGAGACTGTGTACCTGTAGCAAATTTTTATTTTAAGACCTGTGGCAAATTTTTATTTTATTTTATTTTGGTTTGATTTGGTTATTTTTTATTCTATTTTTTATTGTATTCTATTTTATTTTGTTTTATTTTTAAGGAGGGAATATTAATGCTGTGCTACTGACTGCAACTATGTGGAAAGTTATTTAATTCAAAAACTGAAGAATCTGAATAATGTAGTTGTACTGATATTCAAGAGAGAGTATTTTCTCTTTACACTGTCCTGTGTGTTTTAAAAAAACTGGTTCTGTCCTCCGATTCTGCTTATGAACGGTACCATAGTAGGATGCAGAATATTTTTCTATCACTAGTGCAGCGAGTCGAGGTAGGAGGAAACATCTGCCGACTAGCTTTCAGAGGAAAGCAGAATGATAACCTGCAAATGAGACATTGTAGTGAATGGAGATCATTTTGCATCTAGACTATAAATACGATGTTTTTGAACCCAAAATGCATTCAGCTTGCTTCTGTCAGCAGAAGTCTTTATTATTGTAGCAGGAACAAGGAAACAACCATTCTTTGCCAATAAAAGCAGTTCATTATAAATTCAGCAGCCTTATTGGATCTAGAATGTAAATCTTTGAAGTCAAAACTGCCTGGAAATGCCTCTCCTTCTCTCATACATAAAAACAAGAGAACAGAATGTAAGATTTTCTTCACTGGAAGAAATTATTTGAAAATACATGAGGATTACTATACTTCTGGTCTTCAAAGATCCAGTAGGGTCTAAAGGACTTGAATGAGCCCAGTGTTCTACTGTGGTAGGCACTTTACAAACACACAGCAAGTTCTCATCCATACAGCATAAGAAATGTCATCTAGAGGCTATAGGTGGCATTTCTGAGTTCATGAAGCAAATCAGGGTCATCACTGACTCTGAAGCCAAACCAATCAGCTAGCACTACCACTACAACGCATCTTGTTCAGACACCATGGTAATTCAAAGTAAGCACACCAAAACCTGCAAAAATGAGTGACTAATGTTGAGTACTCAGCAAGCTATTGAACACAGATCTGGCAAAACAGCCATCTTTCACTGACAACAATAAAATCATGTACTTCTTTTCCATACACATAAAATGTTTATCAAGTTAATACAACATCCTCTCAATAGTCCACATTTCCAAAGAATATTTTGCAAACATTTCACATATTCACACCTTCTGTTGGAACTCCTTATATTCCATTTCCTCTGTAAAAGTTTGCTATTCCATTTGATGAAATGCTTATACTTGTTCTTTGACAGTTTCCTCTAGAGCTTAGTCCCTGACAGTTTTAGAGAATTGGTACCCAATTTACAGCACCATGCAGAAAACTGGAATGACAGAGTAAGACTCAAACCTACGTACTCAGCCTAGAGGGAGCAATATATTTGGCTATAAAATCATTCTTAACCAGTGTAGAATGTGGCTGCAGAACAGCTTTTACTTACAGCTCTGAGTAGGCTGCAGAGCAGCCTTTCAGCATGGTGAAGTAAAGCTCTCTCTTGGATAAAGAAGAGGAAAAATGTGGACCCCTATTTAACTCTAATATAGGTATGGGAAATAACATAATATTCCAAGTGATATTTTGGGGTGTTTTGAGTTTGGTTGGTTGTGTTTGGGGTTAGTTGCTATTTGTTTGTTTGTTTTGTAAAAGGCAATATTTGTTTTTATTGACATACTAATAAGGAGTATTTATTTTTATGGTACTGGTTTTGGCTGGGATGGAGTTTATTTTCTTTATAGCAGCTCTTATGGTGCTATGGTTTAGAGTTGTAACCCAAACAGCGTTGATAACACACCAATGTTTTAGTTATGGCTGAGCACTGCTAGCACGGTGACAAGGCCATTTCTGTTTCTCACGCTGACCCACCAGCGAGTAGCCTGGGGGCACACAGGAAGTTGGGAGGGGACACAGCTGGAACAACTGGCCAAAGGGAAATCCCATACCATATGACATCATGCTCAGCAATAAAGACTGGGGGAAAGCAGGAGGAAGGGGGGATGTTCAGAGTTATGGCATTTGTCTTTCCAGGTAACCATTACATGTGATGAGGCCCTGCTTTCCTGGAAAGGTCTAAACATCTGCCTACTGATGGGAAGCAGTGAATGAGTTCCTTATTTCACTTTGCTTGTGCATGCAGCTTCCAATTTACCCATTAAATTGTCTTTATCTCAACTGATTTTTCTCACTTTTACTGATCTGTTTCTCTCCCCATCCTACTGGGGGGGTGGGATGAGCAAATGGATGTGTGGAGATTAGCTGCTGGCAGGGGTTAACCCACAACATTTGGTTACTGATTGTTATTGTCAGTTGTTACTTCCAAGGCTGACATTGACCAGATATTGTAACTGATGCTCCTGGGGAGCCAGCTGCAGAGAAGCTTTTTCTGCACCCTCTGTGAAGGAGCAGGAGGAAGAATACATGTTCAAGCCCACAAGTTACAAAATGGAAAACAGAATGCTACTGTCTAGAAACTGTAGATAATAAGGTGTGAGGGATAAACAGTGCAACAAATATATAAAAACTATCAACATTCATTGACTAAATGTCAATTTCTACAAATTCTGTAGAAAAAGCACAAATCTGCAAATAAACCTCACAGATGAGGCCATTGGAGCTTCAGTTAAAACCTTGCTCTTACACACGCTACTCACATGAAAGCGCCACCAGCACTAGTCTGTCTGGCTAATTGAAGAATTAATCGAAAGTGAAAGATCTCTAGGAAGAAGTGCCAGTGCTACCCTCCTTCCTGCATGCTACTCCTTAGGTCAAATGCATGTACAAATACATTTAAGATAAGACAGTGCATTTGAAGGTTTCTTTTAGTAAGTTTAAAGTTATTAATATTTATTTCTTAAATACCAGATACAAATGAATCATCTTGAAGTAAACAGAATTCTGACTTCAATAGAAAAGACTTTTTTTTTTCTTTTTTTAGCTCCTCATTCATAGGATTTTAGCTAAGTACTATCAAATAAGTAATATACCCAACAAAAGATATTTGGTAAATATCTGATGTTTGGTAATTTTTTGAAGGATATATGAAAAAAATCTGCATAGTTTTGTTATGTCTGAACCACTTAATACATGTACTCTTTAGAAGTAATGGAGAATAAGCATAGGTACTCTGTGTGCAGACAGGAATTTTTGTCTCTCATAATTAAAACTACCCAAACTGAAATCATGGAGATTGACTGGAATTAGAAATACAGTAGATTTATTCCTTAGAAGTGATTTTGTTGCATTAATATTTCTTGCCAATGTCTTCAGAGGACCCAGCTGGACATACTGCTATGCCTGATTACAAAATTGACGTTTTTCATAGAATCATAGAATCATTAAGGTTGGAAAAGACCCTTAAGATCATCAAGTCCAACCATTAACCTATCACTGCCAAGTCCATCACTATACCATGTCCTCAAGCACCACGTCTACCCATCTTTTAAATACCTCCAGGGATGGAGACTCAACCACTTCCCTGGGCAGCCTGTTCCAATGCCTGACTACCCTTTCGGTGAAGAAGTTTTTCCCAATATGCAAACTAAACTTCCCCTGCCACAGCTTGAGGCCGTTTCCTCTCGTGCTATCGCTTGTTACTAGGGAGAAGAGACCGACCCCCACCTTGCTACAACCTCCCTTCAGGTAGTTGTAGAGAGCAATATGGTCTCCCCTCAGCCTCCTCTTCTCCAGACTAAACAACCCCAGCTCCCTCAGCCACTCCTCGTAAGACTTGTGCTCTAGACCCTTCACCAACTTCGTTGCCTTTCTTTGGACACACTCCAGCACCTCGATGTCCTTCTTGTAGTGAAGGGCCCAAAACTGAACACAGTACTCGAGGTGCAGCCTCACCAGTGCCGAGTACAGGGGCACTATCACCTTAGCTTTGCAAACAAAAGTTCCTCCTTTCCTCTTTCCACCAATGTAATAGGATATTAAAACTATTCTTGAGCCAATTTATTTTATCAAAGGGAGGAGACAAATAAGATAAATAACAAGAGGCAGCCTTAGCATGACCACACTAAACAGACTGCGGGGGGCAGGGGGAGGGGGAAAGATAGTGACTTTTTTCAGCTTGGCAGTAGTTAATTAGTGGCTTTCAGTATGCGGGAGAAAAGCAAGGTGAGAAGGAAGCTTTGAACCAGATAACTTGATGGCTTTATGGCAATACTTAGCATGAAGTGGTTTCAAAAAGTTGATGGAAGCTTTGTCCTTTGACCTGCATGAACATAACAACAAAATAGATAACTTCTTCCAAGAGGCACGCAACTTCTTCCAAATTCAAAAGGGCAAAAGATATAAAAAGAAGCATGGATGTCATAGCATTTCCCATGAAGGAGAAGCTGAGTGCTTTCTGATCCTGTATGTGGTATACAGTGGCTGCTGAATCACTTAAAGGTTCCCTTGAGTCAGGAAGGTTTGAAGAGGCTACTTCTGAATCAAAAAACTGACCTAACAGAACCATGTGATATATCTGTTCTCCATGGCAGAGCTGGAGGATCTCATAAACACAAGGCTTCACTATTTATAGATTTATGGCAGGCTTCTCAGCCTCTTCTGTATTATAGCTTTGTACCTCACAGACCATAGCGGCTCTTTCTCTAACAGTCCTGTGATATACTGAAATATTATTCATATATTGTGCCTGCAAACTGTGCAATATTGGCCTATCTATGCACATACTGATTTGCCTACTCAGTATTTTAAGTCAATATTTGAGTTTCTCCAAGATTATAGTCAATTGTCAGCTAATTGTGTAAAAGTGTGCCACTAGGACTATTTTGCATGATGATGTATCTTGACATCCAATGCAGCAAAAGTGCAGCTCTAACTCAAACCAGGATTCCTGCAGAATAATCCTCAAAGTAGCTGTTCCCCTGCTCTACTTTCCAGCTCTGTCCAATACTGTAGTTATGTTCAGAGTAAATTTAGAAATCCAGCTACATCTTGCAGTGGGAGATGGAGTTCAGATTTTGGCAAACAGCACAGATCCCCAGTGGCAAACTGGTAGGTTCCTGAGCACTCTGGGACAGCGCTCACTTCTTTTTCCACCTTTCTCTTTGCCCAAGTCAGGGCAATGCTAATTAGCAGGCCATTTCTTAGCAGCAACATAAAGGCTTTTCTACATAAGGACTTTTCTACATAAGGGTAAAAAGAGAGGAGAATCTTCTACTTCATGTTGTCAGATGAATTTGGGAAAAGCCTAGCAGACTCACGGGAGCTGGGACCACAGAGTGGTGGTAAGATCTTCATTTTACTCTCAGAGCTTACGCAGTTCCTGTACAAGAGCTTCTGTCCATCCAAGGTAGTAGCAAAGCAACTCGGTTGTGTTTGCACCCATGTGTGTAGACATGGTTTAGCTTTAAACTCAGGTATTTTAGGGCAGTCATAAGTACTAGACTCACGGCTAAGGATTACACCAAGTGTCAAGGCATCCAAGAGACTGGGCTTTGCTATTCCCAAGTGATATTTAGGCTTGAAGTGATTAAGATCTGCATCCTGTTAAAATTATCACTCAGTTTGATTCCAGTAGGACTGCTGAAATCTAGTTGGGGGCCTGTAACTGATGATGCAGCCCAGTCAATACTGGGTCCAACCCTATTTAATATGTTTGTTAATGATTTAGATGATGGGGTAGACTGTACCCTCAGCAAGCTTGTGGATGACACAAAACTGGGAGGAGTAGCCAGAGTGTTCTGCTGCCAATCAGAAGAACCTCAACAAACTAGAAAAGTGGGCCAACAAGAACCTCATGAAGTTCAACAAGGGGAACCGCAAAGTCCTGCACTTGAGGAGGAACAATCCCAGCCATTCAGTTGGAAAGCAGCTTTGCAGAGAAGGCCCTGGGGGTCCTGGTGGGCAATAAGTTGAACATGAGCCATAAATGTGCCCTTGCCACAAGGAAGGCTAACGGTACGCTGGTCTGCATTAGACAGAGTATTGCCAGCAAGTTGAGGGAGGTCATCCTTGCCCTCTCCTCAGCACCAGTGAGGCCACACCTGGAGTACTCTATCCAGTTCTGGGCTCCCCAGTACAACAGAGACATGGACATACTGGAGAAAGCCCAGAAAGGGGCCACTAAGATGATGAAGGACTGGTGTGTCATCTCTCCTACCAGGAAAGGCTGAGAGAGCTGGGACTGTTCAGCCTGGAGAAAGGAAGGATCAGGGGGATCTTACTACTGTATATACATACCTGAAGGGAGGGTTGCAAAGACGACGGAGCCAGGCTCTTTTCAGTGGTGTGCAGTGACAGAACCAGGGGCAATGGGCAGAAACTGAAATGTGGGAGGTTCCTTCTGAACATCAGGAAACACTTTTCACTGTGAGGGTGACTGAACCCTGGTACAGGTTGCCCAGAGAGGTTGCTGGAGTTGCCATCCTTGGAGATATTCAAAAGCCATGCGGATACAGTCCTGGGTAACCTGCTGTAGGTGACTCTGCATGAGCAGGGTGTTGGACTAAATGACATCCAGAGGTCCCTTCCAACTGTGACCATTTATATATGGGACATAAAATTAGCATTGCAGACTTGAACATTAACTTAATTCTCTAAGGACAGGTTTCTTATCTCACTCAAATTAATTGTTAGCTTTTCAGTGTCAAAAGTAAAACAACAAACTGAAGAATTTTTTATTTAACACACATTTCTCAAGAAATAACCTTTGACTAGCATCATTCATGTATACATACATGTGTATGTCCACAAATACATAATTAGTTTGTACGTGAACATAATACAATGGTTCATAACATTTGTATTAGGAGGTCTCTTGGTTTTTTAGCTTTTCAGAAAATGTGTGTCATTTGTGTTTTTCTCTTTCGATACCTCATCTCTTGAAACAGGACATTTTAGTGGCATCATTTTTAGCTACAACCTTTACTTTATGCTTTCTCCTTGTTTCTGAGAGACATATGTGTATGAAGCAAAATCTTTTATCTTGTCAAGCCCTTGACCAAATTTCCTTTCTCAGAAGACATTTACATTTTCCTTAATGGGTCAATTGTAAAGTGAAGTTAGTGGAGCCAGGTAACATAAAGCATATTATATAGTGGTCTTGCTCTTACCTCTGACAATTAATCCAGTATTAGCATTTCCATACACATTTCTTGCACAAATGATTCAGTATTTTTTATAAATATGACTAAAATTATTTTCCTAATTTGCAACTCATCATCTGCCCAGAATTTTCAATTTTACTTGCCACAATTCCTCATTAAAATGATTTTGCAACTGGAGAGAGATTTTTATGACTGAAACAAGTATCTCCTGTCTCATCCATGAATGTGAGAAAGTGGGGCATGCTTCAGCCCTCTCATTCCCTTTTATGTTTCTATTTGTGTTCTCATAAGCTATTTGGTTTCAAGGAAAACTGATATTTTAGATGCAGTTTGTTCAGTGGCTCTTTGGCCATTGTCTGGCTTTGTTCCTGTTCAGACGAGAGGGAAAATTGAAAGCAATTTCCTTAGAGATGTGGGTTTTGCCTTGGTTGAAAACCCATAGGTTTTAGTATTCGCCTGAGTTGAAGCCATGTCCAGAGGCTAAAATCAAGACTAATGAAAGCTGAAGTCTTACACTGCTTAATTAAAGCATCTGCACTGTTTTCTTTCACTGTTGAATGCTTCTGACAAACAAGTTCCCGGAGCAATGTGGATTTGGAGTTTTCCAGATTTCGTAGGTGTAGCATTCCTAGCATGGTCTTAATTTAGTGCACCAAATGTATACATTGGTGATGCTTCTTTTCAGCCTTTGTCTGTATTTCTTTTTTTCAAAGGAGAGAAATAACTGTCTAGCTGTCCTGTGGTTTCAAGGGAAGGAATAAAAGAACATACAAGCAGGCTGTTTCTAGTGAGAGATAAGGGATGTTGCATGAGATACCTATATTAGAAAGTCATTCCCCTAGCATTGACTATGTGCAGTCTCTTGCCACCAGGAGCTTAGAGTTCTCAAGTTAAGCTGAAAGGCAGTTCCATCTGCTGAGTGGTAACCTCCAGCTTGGACACATCAGGCTGCAACAGGGAAGGTGTAAAAAACAGGTAGCTAGCAAAAAAAAGCCACCCTAACTTCTAATTTTTCTTAATGGAAAAATATGGATCATCATGATTCATTTCTTTCTGAGTGTCCTTTCCTTAAACTGTACTGATCTATGGAAATGTATCCACTTCATGAGTGAGTCAGGTGATCCAAAGATTTCTACTTCTTTCACCAGTGGAGTGTACCATAGGATTGGCCTTTGTGTTCCCCACACTGTGGGAATCCAGCAGCGCAAAGTCATGCAAATGGGATGTAGAAGTGCCAACATGCCTATGAAAACCTATGATGCTCAAGTCCTCTCTGTAGACTTGAGTCCATAGGGTAAGGCTTATATGCCTAAGATTGGAATCCACAAAACCCAAACAGCTCAGTAGACATCTCCTGAACTGGCCAATAGAAAACTGCAAGAAGTGTTTGGATTAGAAATATATTTGCTATATTTGCATGAAAAATCCAAAGCAATGAATATTTACCATCAGTGGATGGTGATCAGGTTAGGGAACATTTAACGAAACTGAAAATACACACACCCAGGGACCTGACAGGATGCTGAGGAAGCTGGCCAATGTCATGGCTACTTTTGGTTGTCTTTGACAGATTGTGGAGATGGAGGAGGTTCCTGAGGACTGGGAGAAAGCAAATATCACTCCCATTGTCAAGTAGGACAACATGAAGGATCTGGCGAACTACAGACTGGTCAACCCCACACCAATCCCTGAGAAAGTGAAGGGGCAAGTAGTCCTGAAAAACATTTCCAAACACATGAAGGACAAGAAAGAGGATGGGAGTAGTCATCATGAATTTACAAAAGAGAAATGTCATTATCAAGGAGATAAAAAGAAATTAGTTTAAAAGGGCAACTGAAAATACAGCCAGCTATTTTTAAAGTTAAAGTTTTACATTTACAGTAAATGCACAAAACCTAACAGGAGAAACAAAATAAGAGACACAGGAGTTGCTTGCAGCTCTGAACGTCTATCAGCCAACAAAAGCCCTTGCTTACTCTGCTGGTTCTTTCTAGAGCCACAGAGTGTGTGTATCCTCTGACCGCTTTACCTACATCTTTCCACGGTTCATGTCCTATTTATTTGTCTGTCTCACTTCATTTTCACATTCAGTTACTGGTTCTTCAAACAATTCTGTCAAAAATCTCTCTGTTTTTACAGTTAACATTTCTGAGTGCTCATAAGCATGTCCCTGTGTTTAGTGTTAGAAATACACAGTCTCCTAGAGGAGTATATCAATATTCTCTCAAAACAAGAGACTGCTGCTACATCTGCTGCAAGTAGGGCAACATAAAACAGACAGAAAGTCAATCAGGCTGCGTTGGGTGTCTGTGTCCTGGTGTTGGCAGCAGGGGCTGCAAGGAGAAAGCATAAAGTAGATGATGTAGCTAAAAATGATGCCACTAATGTCCATGTCAGACACAGCCCATTCCAGCTGGTTCCGGTCAGCTCCAAAATGGACCCACCAAAGGACACAGCTGAGGCCATCAGCCACATGGTACAGACAAGTGCCACCTCTGTGAAAATGTATTTAAGAAAGGGCAAAATGCCAGATGGTAGAGTGAGGAACAAGGGGGAAAAAGCATGAGGAGAAACCCTGCGAACACAAAGGTCAGTGAAGAAGGAGGGAAAGGAAGAGGTGCTCCAGGTGCCAAAGCAGAAATTCCACTGCAGCACATG